>NW_020838043.1:2069644-2304955 GCF_003676395.1 Aethalodelphis obliquidens
GCAGGGGACACGGGTTCGTGCCCCGGTCCAGGAAGATCCCACATGCCACAGAGCGGCTGGGCCCGTGAGCCATGGCCACTGAGCCTGTGCGTCCGGAGCCTGTGCTCCGCAACAGGAGAGGCCACAACAGTGAGAGGCCTGCGTACCGAAAGAAAAAAAAAAAAAAAAAAGAACACTATGGGAAGTAAAAAATGAATTGAAACTTATCTCTGTTCAGGCTTCCAAGCAGTTATACCTAATAGAAAAAATATGAGGCTATAAATCCTCTGGGTGGTTAAAAAATTAGAAAAAAGAGTGAACAAACCCTTCTTTGAAAGTCATTCCTATTACCTCTGATTAAGAAAATGATCCTTTTGGAAGAAAGTGAAAGTGAATATATTTTGTTTGGCCAAGGGCCATCAAATGATCATCAAATCATCAAATGATCATCTTGTCAAAACCTAATCCATTTTTTTGTGAGAAAGTAAGCAGCAGTGGCCCAGACACCTTCTTTCACTTTCTGATGAATTGACCTCACATGCCTATGAATAATCCATTTCTGCCATAGCATTTCTGAATCTGTAATTAAGGCAATGTAGTTAAAGATGTACAATGATTTTTTAAAATTAATCATTCAATTGTGGGATAAATTACATGTAAAGTCAATTAGTTATAAATGGACAAAGGCTATTGCTGGGATGGTGTCAGAGGAAAAAGCAGACCCTAGCACAATGGTTTTTGAACTTTTTTTTATAAAGCCAAGAAATAGTATGTGGAATCCCAGTAGGTAAAACAGTTAAGAGTGTCTGGGTTATATTCGGGCTGGGGGCAGTGGGGGTGGGGAGTAAGGGGGGTTATGAGTGGGACAGAGAAGACATGGACAGGGATAGAGGTGACCTTGTGGCCTCTCTCTCTTCTCTTCCCCCACCAATCCCCAAGCCCCTCGACAGTCTTGAACATCTTGAGAGGATACTTAGGATTTCTTGGAACATAATTTGAAAATTAATGGCAGAGTGTAAAACAGATGGACTGAAGCAATTGGTGAAGTCTTATTCTAATTCTGGCTCCAAAATATAAGCTGTATGAATCAGTGCAAATTACCAGAACTCTCTGAACTTTTTTTGCATCTGTGGAATGGAGATGAAACTAGAATTGGGGTAAACAAGATATTACTTATAAAGAGCTAGTCGGCATGCCTGGCATATAATAGTTGCTCAGTAAATGGCAGCTACTGTTATTATCTAGGGGAAGCACTTAAGTTTGCACTGTTGCTCCTCTGCTCCCCCCAAGGAGCTTTGTGCTGGGGGTTTCTGCAGAATTGCGTTGTTCAACACTATGGTTTACTTTGGGCGTGGTGATGGCCAAGGAGACAACCTCTCTATCTTTTATGACTTCTGTCTGTCACGTGCTTTAACGATCCCAGTTTTAACAACCCAAAACATGAGAGTATTTGGGGGGGCTTTTTCCTCTGCTGACTTAGGAATCTACCTTAACATGGAGGAAGAGAGAATAAATAAAAGTGCAGTTTGAGGGAAAATGTGGATGGAGGTTAGAAGGCACTTTCATTGCCAGGAAGTATGTCTTGCCCCAGGGGCCAGTGTTATTTGGGCCAAGGCTGAGAATCCCCAGAAACAGCAGCTCTGACGACTTCCCTGCTTAGAAAGGATTTAGAAATCAATTAGTTCTAACTCCCCATTTTATTGGGCAGTAAGTAGGGAGTGCCAGGAGGGGAGGAGGAAGAGTGTGGGGGTGGATTCTGAAATGTAAATTCTTCTGAGTAGGCAGACCTATTAGTTCTTAACCCCTTATTGTTAACTACTCTGGTCTTTCCGGTATAGGGTAGGGGAAGGATCTACTGTCTGTTGTGGACCAAGGCACTGCCAAGGTGGGCAGGGAGTTATCTTGACAGTGAAGCCCAGTCTCAGGCCTTCAGGCTGGGGGAGCTGAAAATGAAAAGCTGGGAAAAGGAGTCCTTATAAAGTGATTTTTGCCATCTTTGTATCCTCAGTGGAGCTGACTGCGCTGAGCATGCTGAGGGCCTCAGCAAACTCAGTGAGGGATTGATTGAAGCTCCTGCCTTCACTTATCTCTTTCCCCCGAATCTCTTTAAGCACCTCCTCTAGCCTGAAGGGGAAGAAAGTAGCTGGATCTCATCAAAGCCACACTTCTGTCATCTACTGAGGATGGAGGAATTGGGTATTAGTGGTAAAAAGAGGATAGGGAAGTTTAAAATTAAACAAGGTTCAGAAAGTTTGGGATATCCCTCCAAAATGCTAAACGTCACCCCTCTCTTCTTCATGCTCTTCCCTGCACCCTCATTCCCAACACAGGGCAAGGCTGAGATGGGCCAGGAGTGTGGCATATGGAATCTCATTCTTTTGTTAGAGAGTGGTGGTGCAGTTTAGGAGCTGAGTAGATTGTCACTCCAGAAAGCCTTTGTCTGCTTCCTGAGAGTTTGATCTGGACCTGGGTTGGACATCTACCTCAAGAAGGAAGGACCTTCCCAGTTGGGAAGACCCCAACAAAATTAAAAGCTCGGTGGAGGTCCAAACCAACCTTCCAGTGCTGTGCAACAGGACTTTCTGGGATGATAGAAAAGTTCTATTCTGTGCTGTCCAATACCATAGCTGCATGTGGCTCTTAAACACTTGAACTGTGACTAGCAGGAATGAGGAAATAAATTTTTAATTTTACGTAGTTTTAATGAATTTAAAATTTAACATATCCACATGTGGCTAGTGGCTACTGAGTTGGACAGCACAATTTAGGCACCTCCTCCCCCCCAGTCTCTCTCATCCTGTGTTTTCAATGGTCGCCACCCAAGGTTTTATTATCTATCAAAACCATGTATTGATTTTGATGATATCAAATTATGGCCTCTTGAAAAATTCCTTCCAGGAAGTTCAAATTGCTAAAGAAAAGTTTATTCATCTTACAAATGGATGATATTCCACACATCACTTCTAATTTATTTTAAAAATGTAAGTTCAAAACTAGTGAGATACTGATGTGCTCGGTTTGGGGCAAGGCATTTAACCTCCCTGGACCTTTGATTCTTCAACTGTAAAATAAGGTGTTTATACTAAATGAACCTGAAGCCCTTTACTAGCTCTCAAAGAATGTGATTTGAAATAGCTGCTATGATGGTGAAAAAATTATGTATGTTCAAAGAAATAAAGTTATGAAGATGGCTGACATTTCTGATAAGGGTGTTACAAATTTAGTAATAAACATGAATTCAGTATTATCACAGGGAACAATAGTAAGACACAATAGTAAAGATAAATCTGAAGGGTCGTGCTTTGAGGCAGAAAGTCTAAGAAGGAGAATTTTCTTAGACTGCTCACTGTTCTCACTGTCCATTATACAAAAAACAATTTCCGTTTATTGATTCTAATGAAGCCCATAAATTTAACCTACAATTTGCTGTAAACACTAAAAGATGTATGACTTTGAATTTGTTCACATAGCCCTTTAATAAGTTTTAGAAACCCACTGAAAAGCAGGAGTTGATCCTCAAAGAAATCAGTTCCTAGCTCTCATGAAGAAGTTACTCTGATCTCAGCCCTGGCAAAAAGACACACTGGCTGCACTATCAAGAGCACAGTTTTCACATCAGTGCGTATCAGCCAACATCAACCCAAACACCTTATGACCCCACATCATAAGACAACCAGAGCTCAACCTCTTTTTGGGAGAAAAAGTTGCTTTTACAAAAGGCCCCCAAAAGTGATTAAATGAAATGTTTCTAGCACCAAACATCCAAGTGCACCAAAGACCAACTGTAAAACATTGACCACACCAGCCCTAGGAAAGAGCAAATCCGTGGCTAATATATTGCTTATAGAGAGAATTCTACAAGCTGGGTGACAACATTCTGAGAAAACCCTGTCCACAGCCTGGGATTCACCAAAAACCTAGCAATTCTAAATAGTAATAATAACAGCTAATGATTATATAGCACTTACTATGGGCCAGACATTGATCTTAGCGTCTGGTGTTAGAATAAGCCTGAGCCATCAAAAAAGGCATGAAAGTTTGACCCATTCACACTTAGCACAGAGTACTTAGCCAATGCTACCATCAAAGCACTGCCTAATCAAAATACTTAAAACTTCTGAATAGATGGAATGCTATATGCAACACAATTTGTTTATTTTATAAACTATACTGGAAATTACTTAGGGATCGAAAAGTTATCAACAGGAATGTAGCGTTTTCCTTTTCTTATCTGGAGAAAATAGGCTCAGATAATTGGGGAAAAGTGTGGCAGTGTCTGTCATAGTCTATAGGGACTGCAGTGCAGGCAAATAAAGGAGACAGCAGTCTTTGAAGCATTTCAGACTGGTGAGCCCCTCCCACGGAGACTTCACACCTCAGTACCCCTTAGTGATGTCTTAGAATAGATTGGCTTGTTCACTGTCCTGACTTCCCTTTTTTCAATTACTACTTCTTTCTGACTAACCTTAGAGAATGTCATGAAAAAGAAACTTGTCGCCAGTAACCTGCATCTTTTCTCTTTACAGACCCTCTTCTAGAAGACTTTCCTTTAAATTCTCATCTTGCTTTCTCCTTTCACTTTTACCTTGCTTAGTGCCTCTTCATCTGTTATCAAAACCACATTTCTTGGATTATATAAAAGTTACATTCTTAAAATCCATTGTATAAGCTTCCTCAGAATTAAGAAATTAAGGTTTATAGTCTGGCAAATCAGGATTTGAACTTACTAGTGGATAACCTTAGCACTTAATCCTTTGTATATTACTGTTTCCTATTCTCAATGAAATTGGCTAGTAAAATCAACCTCACATACAGTGGTGCCCTTGGTTCACAAAAACTGCTAAATGTTCAAGAATTTTGTGCGCTGGTTATTAAACCCAGTTATTGTTAAAACTTAAATTATATAAATTTATGCTTCAAAGTTATATTAAGGCAAAAATAATAAATACTCAAAACTCATCACTTCCTAATTATCTTACTACATTTTATCATTATCTGTGCTTTTCAAGTTGTCTACTGTATCAGTACAGTGTAAGTACTATATAAATAGTGTGCTACTGCACATCTCTTCCTGCACCAGCCCATGTTTATTTTTTTTTTACATCTTTATTGGGGTATAATTGCTGTACAGTGGTGTGTTAGTTTCTGCTTTATAACAAAGTGAATCAGTTATACATATACATATGTTCCCATATCTCTTCCCTCTTGCGTCTCCCTCCCTCCCACCCTCCCTATCCCACCCCTCTAGGTGGTCACAAAACCAGCCCATGTTTAATGGAGTCAGCTTGGTAGCTGGAAATCAACCAGGTGGAAATATTTACACCATGGAAATCAGCAAACACTACAAATCAAGGCTTCTTGTCCCCTGGGATAGTTGTGTGTTAAGCATTTCCCTGCACACCACTGCTCATGTATGTGATATAAGAATAAATATGAAATAATATATAAAAGGTGCTTAAGTATGTGGCTCATAAGATGTACTTAATAAATGATAGTTTTCTCATTAGTACTGTTATCATTCAGTCAATCAGTGAATCAGTTGATTATTGTCTAATTCAATGCACTACAAGATTTCTTAGAGCATATAAAAATTCAGTACTATGATCTGTTTCCATAATGACATAGATCTCAACTTGATTAACATAATAGCCTTATCTACAGCTTGTCCTAATTTTGATTAGTGATATGCCTTTTATGGAAATTAAAAAAAGCTTTTTGAGTTCTAGTATAATCCATTCATTTGCCAGAGAAGGAAACAGAGGGTCCCAAAAGCCTACTATTTTTCCCAAGATCCCACAGGCCTCTGGTAGTAAAATGGTAGTAGTATATGTTATCTATGTTTCTTATAAATTCTTTTGACACCTTTCATAAGTGGATGAGTTGTTTATTAAAGGTATGAACCAGTGATGGTTTTCACTTTCGGTATTTACAATGTCCTTGTGGAAACTGGGGACAACATATATAATAGAAGTTGAAACAGAAAATTACCATTGTTTTAAATAAAGAATGGCTAAGTATTAGCAATATTATATAATTCAACCTAATATATTTAACCAGCAAAGCAAATATTCAAATTGATGTGATATTTACTTTTCTTTCCCACTCCTGGCTTACAAACATAATCTAATTAAGATAAATTCAATCACATACATATTAGCTACAGAGGTTGTTTAAATGAGAATTCATGGAATGATTTGGCTATAAGAATTTTATGGTTTTGTTGCTAAAGAACGATACTATGCTACCATTGTACTTTAGAACATTGCAAAACAATTATCCCCAAGCTTTAAGATGGAAAAGAAGGACGACAAATAGTTGATATAAGTTTGTGTGGAATTTGTGTCATTTTCTGGTTTGGGTTTAAGACCAAAGAATGGCTAAATTACATGTATTAGCCTAGGTTTTAAAAAACACTCACCACATAAGCATTAGCTTAGAAAACCCTAAATTGCTTTAAAAAATGGTCAAGCCAAAATAGAAGAAAATCCGTGGTTTTGTGCCCAATATACAATTACACAATTACAGAATTTATATGCTTGCAGTTGGATTTACAAAACCTCCTTAATGTAATAAAGTGTGGTCTAATTGCTTACTAATAAAAGGGGGGGAAACACTCTCTAATTAGATAAATACCTTTTATAGCAATCTTAGTAAACACAGTCTGTTTGCCAGAGGGTAGCAAAGAGTTGGGAATGTGTGCTCAGTGCCGCTTTTCACCCTGTTGTTCCTGGTTGGGCAGGGTCCTCCTGGAATGCAGGGTCCTTGCCCAGAGCTGCTCAGCATTCCAGACTAACAGCTTTAATCAGCAACTCCTTTAGTCAACAGCATTCAAGAGATGAAAAGAGGCAATGGTTTCAAAATTTTTTCCCAGATAATTGGAGTCAAAATAGTAATTGAGTCTTGTTTGTTTTTCTAATATGCCCTCTGGGAATAACCTCAGGGTCAAAGTAGCTCTCGGAGTCCCTAATCTTTCCCCAAAACAGAAACTAGTGTGTTTCTGTTTTCATTAGTTTCCACAGATCCTACTTTGTTTTTGTTGCTGTGTTTGTTTGTTTTGTTTTGCTTTGGGTTATGGGCTCTTATCCTGAAAAGCTTGAGAAAGCAGCTGTCCTCCCTTTCGCAAGCTGAGTTGTAGAACACTGGAAAGCATGGTCATGGTAGTCATAAAGCCTGAGTTCCAGTCCTGGGTCTGTTACTAATTCATTATGAAACCTTGACCACATCACTTGAATTTGAATTCAGAGTACATCGGGGCATTCCCATCTGTAAAATAAGGTGTTGGGCTGGAGAGTATTCTCTTATATTCTCAATAGCTCTGTTTTAGCTGGAAAGCTGTGATTCTAAGGGAGAAAATCTTATCCCAGAGGCTTCCTGCATCCATTTATACAGAGAAGCCTTTCTGATACCTTCAGAGAGCACCAATCTCTTCCTTTTTAAAAAATCTTGTGCATACCCTTATTTCTCTATTTATCATGCATGGCTTTCTTACCAAGGATATGAGACCCTTCCAGTCAGGAACTGTAATTTACTCAGCTCTGTTGGGGACATAGTGAGAGCATAAAACCACAGCCGTGTTTATGGAAGAAGGGATGAGGCTGGTGTACTCTGAATTGCTGTGAGGCAAGAGCAACAAGGGCATGAGCGAAAAAGGAATAAGGAAGGGAACACAAATAAGTACTCTACTGTTTTGGGTGTGCTGGGCTGTGTTTAGGAGATAAATTGTGGAAACACAGTAGCACGAGGGAGGTGGGTCAGCAGAAGTCAGAGAATTTAGAGATCAGAGACTTGTTTCTTAAGAGACGAGTAATAGTTGCTTAAAACAATAATAACAACAAAACCTAAAACGAAAACCAAAACAAAACAAAACCTGCAGTTTTTTTAATTATAAAAATAATCCATGCTTACTGTAGAAAATTTGGGAGGTAAAATGAGGAGACTATCAACTATAGTAAACAACCATTTCTTTTCAGTGTTTTTTTCTGAACATCCTTTTGTATACCTAATATTATATTGAGTAAGCAATTTTATATCTTGACTTTTCACTTAAAATGACATAATTTAAATTCTACTTTATGAATATACCATAATTCAGCAGTCTCCAGCCTTTTCGGCACCAGGGACCAGTTTCGTGGAAGACAGTTTTTCCACGGGCGGGGGGTGGCGGGGGTATGGTTCAGGGGGTAATTCAAGCAGTAACGGGAGCGATGGGGAGTGGTAGATGAAGCTTTGCTTGCTCACCCGCCACTCAGCTCCTGCTGTGCGACCTGGTTCCTAACAGGCCATGGACCAGCACCGGTCCACAGCTTGGGGGTTGGGGACCCCTGCTATAATTTACTTAACAATTCCCCTATTTATAATTTCTCTCTATTATGAGTATTTCCATGATGAATGTTATTATTAATTATTTTATTGAAGTATAGTTGATTTATATTATATTATGTTTAGGTGTACAACATAGACATTCGATATTTTTTATAGATTATACTCCCTTTAAAATTATTATAAAATATTTGCTATATTCCCTGTGCTGTACATTACATTCTTGTATCTTATTTATTTTATATCTAGCAGTTTGTACCTCTTAATCCCCTTCCCCAATCTTGCCTCTCCTCCTACCCCTCTCCCTACTGGTAACCACTAGCTTTTTCTCTGTATCTGTGAGTCTGTTTCTGTTTTGTTATATTCATTTGTTTATTTTATTTCTTTATTCTACATATAACTGAAAACATACAGTATTGTCTTTCTCTGTCTGACTTACTTCACTTAGCATAATACCCTCCAGGTCCATCCATGTTGTTGCAAATGGCAAAATTTCATTCTTTTTAATGGCCGAGTAATATTCCAGTGTGTGTGTGTGTGTGTGTGTGTGTGTGTGTGTGTGTGTGTATCTACACCACATCTTCTTTATTCATTCATCCACGATGAACATTATTATGTGATAAATTTTCTCCATATTTTTGGATAATTTTCTGAGAAGAGATTTCTGAAAGAGACAACACTAGGAATAAAGATATAAAAATTTAAGGAATAAAAATATAAACAAACATATAACAAAAATATAAACACATAAGCATTCATATATGCTACTAATTGCTTCCTAAGAAAGTGTTATCAATTTTCACTTTCACCGGAAGGGACCATATTATAGAAATAAGAGCTGTCTGAGATTGAAATGCTCTATCACATTTAACTGAATTATCTTGACCCCTATTGTACAGGAGTCTCCTATGAGGGGAGGTGGGACTGAATGACCCAAAAGGTACCTGCCAACTACAAGAGTCACTGGAATCTCAGCTCACTTAAGGCACAGCGCTAGCTGCCGAGGATACGGTCCCTGTCCTTAAAGAGCTTATAGTCTAGTGGAGTGATAGATATTAAATAGTTAATTTCAATATAATGGTAAATGATAATACCTGAGACATTTCCAGGGTATTATGGAATCTCAGAAGAGCAGCCCTTAAGCAAAGAAAGGTGGGAAAAACATTGTAGACAAAGGAAACACCATTATCAAAGGTATGAAACGAAAAACATGGATTATATGCTCTATGTGTGTGTGTGTCTACAAGCCATTAAGTTTTATTAAAGGATAAAGTATTAAGTGGGAGATGGTGTAAGCTTGTAGGATAGTCAGAAGCTAGGTCACAGAGGGCTTTATATGCCATACTGAGAAGCTTAAACTTTATTTTATAAGCAATGGAGAAATGTTTGAGGTTTTAGAGAGAGTGATGCAGTCAGATGTCATGATAAATAACATTTCTGACTGTGGTGGAAGAATGGATAAATTTTTAATGAGGCAAGCCAGAAGCAAAGAGATCTGTTAGGAGGCTTTTGTGATATCCAACTGAGGAATGGTAAAAGCTTAAATCAGGGCAGTGGCAGTACGGAAGAATGGAGGGGAAAGGAAAGGCTCAAAATTATGCTGGATGTCAATTTGGCAGGAGTTGATAAATGATTGAATGTGGGGGCTAATGGAGAGAAAATACTGCATAAAAATCAAGATAATAAGAATTGCAAAGAATCAGTACTCAACAGGTTAACTGTAGAAGAGAGGTCCAGGGGAACACAGTAGAGGAATGTCTATTGATTTTGGCAACATGGGTGTCACTGATGGCTTTTGCATGAGCATTTCAGAGAAGCAGTGAAGAAGCAGTAGGTTAAGGAGTTAGTTGAAGGTGAAGAAATGTACACAGTGAGTGTATAATGATCTTTCAAGAAGCTTAGCTCAGGGGCTTCCCTGGTGGCGCAGTGGTTGAGAGTCTGCCTGCCGATGCAGGGGACACGGGTTCGTACCCCAGTCCGGGAAGATCCCACATGCCGCGGAGTGGCTGGGCCCGTGAGCCATGGCCGCTGAGCCTGCGCGTCCGGAGCCTGTGCTCCGCAACGGGAGAGGCCACAACAGTGAGAGGCCCGTGTACTGCGAAAAAAAAAAAAAGAAGCTTAGCTCAAAAGGACAGAAAGAACTAACACCGTTGTAAGAGAGGGAAGCTAGGGTCAATGGAATATTTTAGGTTAGGAGGAACCCAAGCTTCTATATAGGTAGGAGAGAAAGAGCTACTAGAGAGGGAGAAATTGAAGATATAGGACAAAAGAAATAACTGATTAAACAAGATATTGAAGTAAATAGAAGAAGTAAAATCAAGAGTGGGTATGGAGACACTGACTTGGAATGGAAAGGGAGACTCTCATCACCAAAAATTGGATGGGAAGAAGGAAAGATGTATCAGACATAAGTCTGTCAGTGGGGTCAGGAAGATAAAGATGTTCATTCTTAAAAATGCAGAGTGTTCCAGGGAGAGAACAGTTTATGCAAAGACCTGGAGTGAGAGGTGGAGAGAGTGTGATGGGTTTGAATAACTTCAGTAGGGCTGGAACATAAATTGAGGGGAGAGGTAAGAGGAAGGGTTAAAAATAAGGCCATGGTGGTAGCTGGGTGGTCCCTTGTAAGCTACATTAATGGCTTTCGGCTTTGTTTCAAGGATAGAAGGAAATTTGTAAGGGCTTAGGAAACGTCATGATAAGCATTTTGTTTGGAAGCATCACTCTGGCTAAAGTATGAAGAATGGGTAGGAGAGGTTAGACCTAAGACAGGGAGAAAAATGTGGAGGCTGCTGGAGTAGTCCTAGTAATGGTTGATAGTGACTGGATTAATGTATTGCCTGTGAGATGGAGAGAAGTAGATGGATTTGAAAGATTTTTAGGAGGTAAGAATTGAGAGGGCTTGTTGATGGATGGGATGTGGAGGTGAAGGAGAGAGAAAATTAAAGAATAACTCCCAAGGTTTCTAGCTTAGGCAACTGAGAGGATGGTGGTATCATTTATTTGAGACAGGAAACTCCATGAGATGAGTATGTTTGGGCTCTATTGATGGGTTTAATTATGGACAAATTGATCTTGAGTTCCTGTGAGGCATAGTACACTAATTCATTTATTCATTCACTCAACAAATATTTGCTGAGTACCTACTACATGCCAGGCACTATACTTTGTTCTGGGACTAGAGCAATTAATACAGTCTAGCTTAAATTCAAGTAGACATGTCGATATTTGAATGAAGCTAAGGACAGAGTTTAAAGCTAAGTTATAGGATTGGGAATCACCAGTGCCTGAAATCATATGGGGAATCTCTAGAAAATGTCAATATATGGGGCAGGTTGAGGAAGAGTTACCGAAAAGAAAGCTGAGAAGTAGTGGCCAGAGATAGGAGGGAAATCAGGAAATGTGGTATCACAGTAGCCAAGAGATAAAAGTCATTCAAGGATGGAGTGGTGAATGTTTCTGACAGCTCAGAGGAGAAAGTCACTGTCCATTAGATTTAGCGACAAGGTGCTCATTGGTGAGCTATGTGGGAATATCATTGGAATGGTATGGGCAGAAACCAATTGCTGTGCATTTAGGAATGAATAGGAAAGGAAATGGAGATGGGCTTTGTAGAGAATTTTTTCAAAAATTTTAGCTATAAAAGGGGAAAGTAACATCAATAATAGCTGGAAGAGGAAAGTGGGTGCCCAGAGTTCGGCAAACTGCAATGTTGAGGACACAGTCCTTTAACCTTTTTTTGGCCACACCACTCGACATGTGGGATCTTAGTTCCCCAGCCAGGGATTGAACCCACACCCCCTGCGGTGGAAGTGTGGAGTCTTAACCACTGGACCACCATGGAAGTCCCTTTTTAACATTTTTTTTGGGGGGACACAGTCCTTTAGACTCTCAAGTCTGTCTAAGACGTCTGATCCCAACTACAAGGAGTTGGGGTTCAACTACAAAGTTAGAGGGTAGAGTCCTCACAAGATCACCCTCACTTCTGACACCAACTATAACTTTGGGGGTTTCCCCAGATAACCGTAGGTTTCAATAATTTACCAGAAGGATGCACAGAACTCATTGAAACCTATTATACTCACAGTTATGGTTTATTACAGGGAAAAGATACAAATTAGAACCAGCTAAATAAAGTAAGTGATATACAGGACAGAGTTTGGGAGTGTCAAAGGTGAAGCTTCCGTTGTTCTTAGGATGCATTACCTTCCCAGTATTAATGTGTGAAAATATGCACAGAGTATTGCCAACCTGTGAAGCTCACCCAGCAGTGGTGCCCAGAATTTTTATTGGAGCTTCACTCCGTAGATACGACTGATTGATTGGTTGTCCGTGTGGCTGAACTCTGTCTTCAGCTCCTCACTCCCAGGATACTGAGCTGATTTCACATGGTCCTAGGGGCCCACTTTGAATGGCAAAGACACTCTTATCACTTGGGAAATTCCAAGAGTTCAGAGTTTTCTTCCCAGGAGCCAGGGATGAAGACCATACTTCTTTTTGAGAAGGCCAAAGTCTTTGCTATACAGTGGAATTGAGTAAGGATTTTGGGGTTTGTATTTATTTAGTCTTGCTTAAATGAATTAGGCTTGGGCATGTTTAAATGCAGGTTAGTAATTGAGAGCTTCAAGATTAGAGATAGAGCGCAGAGTTAAGGCAGCAAGATTCTTGAGAAGGTAGGAAGGGATGGATTCAGACAACCAGGGAACAAAGTGATTAACCTCCTCCCATGTAACAGCAGGGAAAGATGAAAGGATGAGGACTGATTTGATGACAGGGCATAAAAGTTCATCTTGACTAATGGCCTCTAATTTCTCTGTGAAGTAGGAAACAAAATCATTTGTTGAGAATGATGGCCCAGGAGAAAGTCAGGAGTATGAGCAGAATGGACAATGTTGGAAATAGTTGCCATGGACCAGGAAAACCCAGCAAGGTGGAAGGCCTGAGCTAAGAGTCTATTTGATATTTTAATATTGATGGCTGGGAATTTATAGTGGTGCCAATCTGCATGGTTTCAAGAAAAGTTCAGTGATGCAGTTCAGGCTTAAAGGATTCTGAGGAAGAGATTCAGAAATGGAATTTTGCAATGTTCCCAATTATAGGACAAGAAGAGTGAAGTTTCTAGTAAAGCAAGGAGGTAGAGAGAATATCTGGTGACAAGTTAGAGGCTACTGGGCGCCTCTACAGGGTACAGCTAAGTGATTTGGAAGGAGAGTTGCAGCTAGAGTAGGAGGGGAAGAGCAGGACAGTGTGCCTAAGGGAGTACAATGAGAATGGAGGGCCAGAGAGATTTGCATTTGGGTGCTAAGGTGGACAGTAGAAGAGGCATGGTGGACTTCATAGCCTTGGCATTGAAAATGGAGCTTTGGGGCCAAGTAAATGACATTCCTCAGGACTCTCCCTTAACAGTGCTCTGTGGGAAGTTATAGGTGTCAGTCTTCAGATGGAAGTTCAGTTGCCTCTGGCTTATAGTTCTGGGACTGGGGAAGTGGGAAAGAGGGGAAAGGACTCTATGATGGTAGCTTCTACACCCAAGTTCAGTGAATTGATGTTTGTCACTGTTGTCTTTTAGGTTGTGAGACAGGAATATCTCTCTGATCAGAAAGTAAAACTAAGAATCTAGAGGAAGGGAAATTGAGCTTGGTGCACCAATGTGTATTAGGGACTGGGGAAAAAGAGGAACGAACAGTCGGTGAGGACTTCTGCAGCAGATGCTGTCCACACACTGTCCATGCTCATTGGACTTTACATATCAGTGTGCTCTGGACAACTTTCATGTGCCAGTATTTCCATCTCCACCTGAGGGCTTTCTCCAGAGGACCACTCTACCCTCTCACAGGAAGCCCTTAGTGCTGGGGAATTCTCAACCCCAGGAGCAGCCCTCAACCAATGACTGACAGAAGTGGGTGTATAAATGCCCTGGCCGCCTTGATTCCTGAGAGGGGTTATCTGAAGCATGTGTTTTATACCAGTTCCTAGCATTTCCCCAGAGGGATTTGGTCAGTCACTCTGGTGCCCTTTGTTGGCTTCCTTTTCCTCTCTCACTTCCCCACTTCCCTGGCTGTATTTCCCACATCTCTCCAATAATAAGCCATGTACACCAGAATCCTTGTCTTTGGGTCTGCTTTTTAGATACCCCAAGCCAAGTCAGCCATCTATGAGCCTGTTGCCTTGCCTATATTATCAAGCTTAATCCTAGCAACAACTGAGAGCAATAGTTATCGTCTTAGTCAGTTCAAGCTGCTGTGACAAAATACCACAGACTGGGTGACTTATAAATGATAGAAATTTTTTTCCTCACAGTTCTAGAGGACAGATCTGAGACCAGAGTGCCAGTATGGTCTGGTTCTGGTGAAAGCCCTCTTCTGGGTTGCAGACTTCCAGCTTCTCATTCTGTCCTCACATGGTGAAAAGGACCAGGGAGCTCTGAGGGATCGTTTTTATAAGAGCACTAATACCATTCATGAGTGCTCTGCCCTCATGACCTAAGCACCTCCCAAAGGCCCTACCTCCAAATATCATTACCTTAGGGGTTAGGATGTCAGCATATGAATTTTGGGGGACACAAACATTCAGACCACAGCAGGTGTGATTATTCTCATTTTAGAGATGAAGAAATTAAGGATCAATATGCTTTGGTAAGTTAGCGCAGGTAAAAGATTTAAACAGCAGCTCTAGGATTTGAACCCAGGTCTTAACAGGATTAATCCATAGCACCACAGAGATAGGAGGTCGCTATTTAGCATAAGATTTCAGTTCAGAAAAACTCTATTGCTTTTATTTCCTGTATTTAGAAATGAATGTTTTTGTACTACTTTTATTTGGGGGACAGTTGTTTCTATTTTGTTTCCCTAGTTTTTTAGTAAACTTCCCTTCGAAAATATTAGTCTGCCTCTTCTATGCTGAAGTGGAAGAAGAAAAGATGTTTTCATTTTATTCCAATTACAGGGAGAAGTGAGTGCTCAGCCACTAGTGTGGCTGTCCCACTCAGCTCAGCCGTCATTATTCTGAAGCTCATTATTGCTCAGACCTTTTAAGGTTTGGTTTTACTGAGGAATCCCATTCATTATTGAGGGCGTGTATCAAAAATAGATTCTGACGAGTTAAATATAGAAAGTCCAGGCCATCATCTAGATGTCAGAGTCATAAAGAAAATGACGATGATTCACAGAGTGTCAGAACAGGAAGAAATCTCAAAACCCACCCTGTTCACTTCATTTTACACATACAAGACCTGAGACCCAGAGCTGTTAAGTAATGTTCCAGAGGTCACACTCAAGTAGTACAGAATAGAGACAGAGCCAGATCACCTGATTAAAGTTCTTTTTCTATCCTTAACATTACAGTGGCCCAAATTTTGTGTTGTCAAATTCCCTCTCTGACTCCTCAAGTCCAGAGTTCTTTTAATGTTTCTGATTGCCAAGTGGGCCACACAAATATTGGTCTCTTCTTTTTTGTTAGGTTGCTAGATTAGAAACTAGGAAACTTCTAAGAAGAAGGGTAAGAGATGGGTGATATTTCTCACGTACCTCTTCTGTGTTTTCCCTTACTCCTTCCTTTTCATTTCTTACCCTCAAAGATACGTTTTCCTATGCTGGTAGAAGGGGTTTATGCCTGAAGGTGTCTATCAGTTATATATTGCGACAGCTTTAGAACATGGTCCCGAAATTCTTTAATACTCCTCAAGAAGCAAAGTCTATATCCCCTACCCTTGAATATGAGCTCTGTGAATGCCTGACTGCTAGATTATGGCAGAGGTGAGGCTGGGCCAATTTCTGGGCCCAGGCATTAAGAAATGGGTAGCTTTCATTTTCTGTCCCTTGAGATGGTCATCCTTGAAACACAGCTACCATGTGTGAGAAAGCCGGCAACCCAAGGAGAGGCCTCAGTGACCTGCAGCCGGCAGCCAGCACCAACTTGCCAGTCACATGAGTGAGCCTCTTGGAAGTGGGTCTTCCATGTCGATTCAAGCTGCCCCATGTGGAAGAGAGATAAGCCTTCCCTGCAGAGCTCTGCCCAAATTGCTGATCTGTGGGCAAATAAATGGTTATTGCTGCTGCAGGACACTAAATTTTGTTTTGTTTTGTTTTTTGGTAGTGGTAGGGGGATTAAATAGCAAAAGATAACTGGAACAGGTATCTCTACAAAAATGCCATATAACAAACCACCCGCAACTCATTGGCTTTAAATAGCAGTCATTTATTCTCGCAGATCTTCAGGTCACCTACAGCAGCTCTACTCCATGTTCCCTCATTTTGGGGACCAATCTGAGCAGTTGCACTCCCTGGGACAAATTCTTTTCATGGGATGGCAGAGGTCCAACAGGGAAGGGAAAGAAACAAGGCCCAGGCTCAGGACTGGCCACTGTTGCTACTGCCAACATACCATTGGCCAAAGCAAGTCAGATGGCCAAGCCCAAAGGCAAACAGTGAGGAAATATACTTTGTCCCTGTAATCAGAGGAGCTGCGAAGTCACACAACAAAGGTGGGAAACAAGAAGGAGTGAAAAAATGGGACCAATTGTGCAATTTACCACAGTGAATAGTACTGAGCAACGTTGAACTGGCTGAAAATATCTCTTTTTAAAGCATTAATAGATTCTCTGAGATCTACTATCAGGATGTTTTACCAATTTTAGAAAATTTAAGAATAAAATTAAATTCAAGAAGGAAAAAAAGAGTTCATATGTACAACATTTTTTTTTTAACCTTGAGCGGGCTGAGAAAAATACTTAACTAAGAAGAAACAGCTACTAGAAAAACACAATTGTCTTTTTTCCTGCCTGAACTGCACTGAATGATATAATCTGGAAATGAATACTTTTTGCCTTTGTAAAGCAGATTCTTTCAAGGGAAGTGTTTATTGTATTCCCAGTAAAATCATGGGTTTCCCATGAGGATAAAAATACTATCTTTGGGGAGCAGCAGAAAGATATATTACTCCTCTTTGCCTCTCTATAGCTATTGAAGATTAAATTGGAAGCTAATTTATAGTCTGTGAATGTTTCTTTTTTAAAAAATTAATTAGTTTATTTTTGGCTGCGTTGGGTCTTTGTTGCTGCGTGCGGACTTTCTCTAGTTGCGGCGAGCGGGGCCTACTCTTTGTTGCGGTGCGCGGGCGTCTCATTGTGGTGGCTCCTCTCATTGCAGAGCACGGGCTCTAGGCGCGCTGGCTTCAGTAGTTGTGGCACGCGGGCTCAGCGGATGTGGCTCGCGGGCTCTAGAGCGCAGGCTCAGTAGTTGTGGTGCACGGGCTTAGTTGCTCTGTGGCATGTGGGATCTTTCAGGACAAGAGCTCAAACCCGTGTCCCCTGCACTGGCAGGTGGATTTTTTAAAAATTATTTATTTATTTATTTATTTTTCTTATTAGTTATCCATTTTTATACACATCAGTGTATACATGTCAATCCCAATCTCCCAATTCATCACACCACCACCCCCCCACACCGCTTTCCCGCCTTGGTGTCCATACGTTTGTACTCTACATCTGTGTCTCAATTTCTGCTCTGCAAACCGGTTCATCTGTACCATTTTCTAGGTTCCACATATATGCATTAATATACAATATTTGTTTTTCTCTTTCTGACTTACTTCACTCTGTATGACAGTCTCTAGATGCATCCACATCTCTACAAATGGCCCAATTTCGTTCCTTTTTATGACTCAGTAATATTCCACTGTATATATGTACCACATCTTCTTTATCCATTTGTCTGTCAGTGGGCATTTAGGTTGCTTCCATGTCCTGGCTATTGTAAATAGTGCTGCAATGAACATTGGGGTGCATGTGTCCTTTTGAATTATGGTTTTCTCTGGGTATATGCTCAGTGGTGGGATTGCTGGGTCATATGGTAATTCTATTTTTAGTTCTTTAAGGAACCTCCATACTGTTCTCCATAGTGGCTGTATCAACTTACATTCCCACCAACAGTGCAAGGGGGTTCCTTTTCTCCATACCCTCTCCAGCATTTGTTGTTTATAGATTTTCTGATGCTGCCCATTCTAACTGGTGTGAGATGATAGCTCATTGTAGTTTTGATTTGCATTTCTCTAATAATTAGTGATATTCCGCAGCTTTTCATGTGCTTCTTGGCCATCTGTATGTCTTCTATGGAGAAATGTCTATTAGGTCTTCTGCCCATTTTTGGATTGGGTTGTTTGTTTTTTTAATATTGAGCTGCATGACCTGTTTATATATTTTGGAGATTAATCCTTTGTCTGATGATTCATTTGCAAATATTTTCTCCCATTCTGAGGGTTGTCCTTTCATCTTGTTTATGGTTAACTTTGCTGTGCAAAAGCTTTGAAGTTTCATTAGGTCCCATTTGTTTATTTTTGTTTTTATTTCCATTACTCTAGGAGGTGTATCAAAAAACACCTTGCTGTGATTTATGTCAAAGAGTGTTCTTCCTATGTTTTTCCTCTAAGAGTTTTATAGTGCCTGGTCTTACATTTAGGTCTCTAATCCATTTTGAGTTTATTTTTATGTATGGTGTTAGGGAGTGTTCTAATTTCATTCTTTTACATGTAGCTGTCCAGTTTTCCCAGCACCACTTATTGAACAGACTGTCTTTTCTCCATTGTATATCCTTCCCTCCTTTGTCATAGATTAGTTGACCATAGGTGCGTGGGTTTATCTCTGGGCTTTCTATCCTGTTCCATTGATCTATATTTCTGTTTTTGTGCCAGTACCATATTGTCTTGATTACTGTAGCTTTGTAGTATACTCTGAAGTCACAGAGTCTGATTCCTCCAGCTCTGTTTTTTTCCCTCAAGACTGCTTTGGCTATTCAGGGTCTTTTGTATCTCCATACAAATTTTAAGATTTTTTGTTATAGTTCTGTAAAAAATGCCACTGGGAATTTGATAAGGATTGCATTGAATCTGTAGAATGCTTTGGGTTGTACAGTCATTTTCACAATATTGATTCTTCCAATCCAAGAACATGGTATATCTCTCTATCTGTTGGTATCACCTTTAATTTCTTTCATCAGTGTCTTATAGTTTTCTGCATACAGGTCCTTTGTCTCCTTAGGGAGGTTTATTCATAGGTATTTTGTTCTTTTTATTGCAATGGTAACTGGGAGTGTTTCCTTAATTTCTCTTTCAGATTTTTCATCCTTAGTGTATAGGAATGCAAGAGATTTCTGTGCATTAATTTTGTATCCTGCAACTTTACCAAATTCATTGATTCACTCTAGTAGTTTTCTGGTAGCAGTTTTAGGATCCTCTATGTATAGTATCATGTCATCTGCAGACAGGACAGTTTTACTTCTTCTTTTCCAATTTGGATTCCTTTTATTTCTTTTTCTTCTCTGATTGCCGTGGCTAGGACTTCCAAAACTATGTTGAATAATAGTCGTGAGAGTGGACATCCTTGTCTTGTTCCTGATCTTAGAGGAAATGCTTTCAGTTTTTCACCATTGAGAATGATGTTTGCTGTGGGTTTGTAGTATATGGCCTTTATTACATTGAAGTAGGTTCCCTCTCTGCCCATTTTCTGGAGAGTTTTTATCATAAATGGGTGTTGAATTTTTTCAGGAGCTCTTTCTGCATTCATTGAGATGATCATATGGTTTTTATTCTTTAATTTGGTGTATCGCATTGATTGATTTGCATATATTGAAGAATCCTTGCATCCCTGGGATAAATCCCACTTGATCATGGTGTATGATCCTTTTAATGTGTTGTTGGATTCTGTTTGCTAGTATTTTGTTGAGGATTTTTGCATCTATATTCATCAGTGATATTGGTCTGTAATTGTCTTTTTTTGTAGTATCTTTGTCTGGTTTTGGTATCAGGTTGATGGTGGCCTCATAGAATGAGTTTGGGAGTGTTCCTTCCTCTGCAATTTTTTGGAAGAGTCTGAGGGATGGGTGTTAGCTCTTCTCTAAATGTTTGATAAAATTCACCTGTGAAGCCATCTGGTCCTGGGCTTTTGTTTGTTGGAAGATTTTTAATCAAAGTTTCTATTTCATTACTTGTGATTGGTCTGTTCATATTTTCTATTTCTTCCTAGTTCAATCTTGGAAGATTATACCTTTGTAAGAATTTGTCCATTTCTTCCAGTTGTCCATTTTATTGGCATAGAGTTGCTGTAGTAGTCGCTTAGGATGCTTTGTTTTTCTGCCGTGTATGTTGTAAGTTCTCCTTTTTCATTTCTAATTTTATTGATTTGAGTCCTCTCCCTCTTTTTCTTGATGAGTCTGGTTAATGGTTTATCAATGTTGTTTATCTTCTCAAAGGACCAGCTTTTAGTTTTATTGATCTTTGCTATTGTTTTCTTTGTTTCTATTTCATTTATTTCTGCTCTGATCTTTATGATTTCTTTCCTTCTGCTAACTTTGAGTTTTGTTTGTTCTTCTTATTCTAGTTCCTTTAGGTGTAAGGTTAGACTGTTTATTTGAGATTTTTCTTGTTTCTTGAGGTAGGCTTCTATAGCTATAAACTTCCCTCTTAGATCTGCTTTTGCTGCATCCCGTAGGTTCTCGATCGTCGTGTTTTCATCGTCATTTGTCTCTAGGTATTTTTTGATTTCCTCTTTGATTTTTTCAGTGATCTCTTGGTTATTTAGTAACGTATTGTTTAGCCTCCATGTGTTTGTGTTTTTTATGTTTTTTTTCCCTGTAATTGATTTCTAATCTCATAGCGTTGTGGGCAGAAAAGATGCTTGATGTGATTTCAATTTTCTTAAATTTACTGAGGCTTGATTTGTGACCCAAGACGTGATCCATCCTGGAGAATGTTCCATGCACACTTGAGAAGAAAATGTAATCTGCTGCTTTTGGATGGAATGTTCTATAAATATCAATTAAATCTATCTGGTCTATTGTGTCATTTAAAGCTTGTGTTTCCTTATTAATTTTCATTTTGGATGATCTGTCCATTGGTGTAAGTGAGGTGTTAAAGTCCCCCACTGTTATTGTGTTACTGTCCATTTCCCATTTTAGAGCTATTAGCAGTTGCCTTATGTATTGAGGTGCTCCTATGTTGGGTGCATATATATTTATAATTGTTATATCTTCTTCTTGGATTGATCCCTTGATCATTACGTAATGTCCTTCCTTGTCTGTTGTAACATTCTTTATTTTAACGTCTATTTTATCTGATATGAGTATTGCTACTCCAGCTTTCTTTTGATTTCCATTTGCATGGAATATCTTTTTCCACCCCTTCACTTTCAGTCTTTATGAGTCACTACGTCTGAAGTGGGTCTCTTGTAGACAGCATATATATGGGTCTTGTTTTTGTATCCATTCAGCAAGCCTGTCTTTTGGTTGGAGCATTTAATCCATTCACGTTTAAGGTAATTATCGATATGCATGTTCCTAATACCATTTTCTTAATTGTTTTGGGTTTGTTTTTGTAGGTCCTTTTCTTTTGTGTTTCCCACTTAGAAAAGTTCCTTTAGCGTTTGTTGTAGAGCTGGTTTGGTGGTGCTGAATTCTCTTAGCTTTTGCTTGTCTGTAAAGCTTTTGATTTCTCCATGGAATCTGAATGAGATCCTTACTGGGTAGAGTAATCTTGGTTGTAGTTTCTTCCCTTTCATCACTTTAAGTATATCATGCCACTCCCTTCTGACTTGTGGAATTTCTGCTGAGAAATCAGCTGCTAACCTTATGGGAATTCCCTTGTATGTTATTTGTCATTTTTCCCTTGCTGCTTTTTATAAGTTTTCTTTGTCTTTATGGCAGGCGGATTCTTAACCACTGCACCACCAGGGAAGCCCTTCTTTTTTTTAATTTAATTTTTTTTTTGGAGTATAGTTGATTTACATTGCTGTGTCAGTTTCAGGTGTACAGCAAACTGATTCAGTTATACATATATCCATTCTTTTTCAGACTCTTTTCCCATGTAGGTTATTACAGAATATTGAGTAGAGTTACCTGTGCTATACAGTAGGTCCTTATTGATTATCTATTTTATATATAGTAGTGTGTTTATGTTAATCCCAAACTCCTAATTTATCCTTCCTCTGCTCCTTTTCCCTTTGGTAACCATAAGTTTGTTTTTGAAGTCTGTGAGTGTGTTTCTGTTTTGTAAATAAGTTTATTTGTATCATTTTTTCAGATTCTACATATAAATGATATCATATGATATTTGTCTTTCTCTGACTTACTTCACTAAGTATGATAATCTCTAGGTCCATCCATGTTGCTGCAAATGGCATTATTTTGTTCTTTTTCATGGCTGAGTAATATTCCATTGTATATGTGTACTGCATCTTCTTTACTTATTCCTCTGTCAGTGGACATTTAGGTTGTTTCCATGTGTTGGTTATTGTAAATAGTGTGCAATGCACATTGGGGTGCATGTATCTTTTCAGATTATGGTTTTCCCTAGATATATGCCCAGGAGTGGGATTGCAGGGTCATATGGTATCTCTATTTTTAGTTTTTTAAGGAACTTCCATACTGTTCTCCATAGTGACTGTACCAATTTACATTCCCACCAGCAGTGCAAGAGGGTTCCCTTTTCTCCACACCCTCTCCAGCATTTATTGTTTGTAGACTTTTTGATGATGGCCCTTCTGAATGGTGGGACGTGACTGTTTCTTTTTAGAGAATCTGATTTTGGATGATATCAGAAGAAAGCAAACACTATTGATGGAACTGTGGTATATTTGTACTGTCAACTTAGCTAACCTATAACTACATTTCCCAGAATTCCCTTCTCTGCATTAGTTTTTGTTAATATGGGTCACAAGAGACATTTTAGGTAAGATTTGGATGGTGGAAGTGAAGCAACATACATATTATTTTTTATACTTTGAAGGATAGTGCAGGGTTACAGGTGCTCTTGCAATGCCCACATGTTGTCACTGATCTGCTAGCTCACCCTGTTGGTGTGGGGCAGCAGCTGGATTCACAGCTCCTCCAGCTCCTGCCAGACCCTCTATAGCTTCTTCAGTCATGGGACAGTGTATGCAGCTTCTGGAACAACAGTAAGGTCTGATTCCTCTAGCTCTAACTACCTCTTCAGCTCCTCTGATTCCTGCATCAAGTCCATGTTCAGCTTCGTGATAAAGGGTGTCAGGTTCTCCTTCATGTCAGCACATCACTGACTAGAGGCTTGGGGGCAGTTAGAGACTCACACAAGTTCTAGTTTGTCCTCAATGTCCAGTTTCCTTCCTGGCTGCCCGTCCTGCTGACTTTAGACCTTGTGCCTGGTGCAGAAGCAACAACCATAGAAAAACTATTTAATCAGCTTCCTTGATTATGTAAGGTCAAATATCTGTAATAAATCCCTTATTTAATATAATTGCTTATGGTTTTGCTTCTCTGATCCAACCCTGACAAATACAAGGACCTTATGTAAAACTCAACATGATTTATCTTTTCTAATCTTTTTTCCAAATACCTAAATCCTTTAGCCTATAGTAAATACTTACTAGATGCCATGTACTTTGGTAGGCACTAAAGGAAACAAGATGAATAAGATAGTTGATTCCTGCCCTGGGAGGCTCAGTCTGGTCCCCAAATATGTTGCTGAGCTATGTAAAGTAGCTCAGTTAACAGTAGCACTGTTAAATACAAAGAATGCTATTATCCAACTCTTAGAACAAACCTGGGTGCTCTAGTGATTTCTCTGCAACCTGTGATGTGTGTCTAGAGTTGCCTGATGACACGTGTATGACACTAGGGAATAGGGTAACATGGCACTTAGTTGCTGTGACATCCCAGTGACATGTCACAGTCTTAAGTGGCCTGGAAATGTGAAACCAATCCTTCCCATGCCCAGAGCATAATAATAGAAAGTATATAAAAGTAGTATTGCTAATAAAATCATATAGTTTTAGAGGGTAGAAATCCAGCTTTCTCACTGGAGCAAAGAAAATGATTCCCATGTATCAGAGGTCGGGTGGCAGAGAGGTGAGGGGCTGTGCATACTGCAGGCTATGGGGAAGTTCATCATCAAACTTAGTGCTCCTGGGAGGCGGCACAGACACCATATAAGTTACTGTAATAGGGAGGAGGAAACTGTGTGATGATGCTGTTCCCTATAGCAATGTCTTCTGTACACATATGTGTAAAAGATAAAAATGGTCTCAGAGTCAGTTAAATAACACAATGGCACGTCCATGCCGTGTAATACTGTGTAGCCATAAAAGAAAGAGTTAGGTAGATGTATATGGACTGATGATGGAAAAAGCTTCAAGTCACATAAGTCGGGCTTCCCTGGTGGTGCAGTGGTTAAGAATCTGCCTTCCAATGCATGGGACACAGGTTCGAGCCCTGGTCCGGGAAGATCCCACATGTTGCGGAGCAACTAAGCCCATGCACCACAACTACTGAGCCTGCACTCTAGAGCCCGCGAGCCACAGCTACTGGAGCCCGCGCACCACAACTGCTGAAGTCCATGCGCCGAGAGCCCATGCTCTGCAACAAGAGAAGCCACCACAATGAGAAGCCCATGCAGCGCAACGAAGAGTAGCCCCCGCTCTCCGCAACTAGAGAAAGCCCACGTGCAGCAATGAAGACCCAACGCAGCCAAAAAAATAATAATGATAAAAGAAAAGACATAAGTCAGTCAAGCAAGGGGCCAGCTGTGGATAGTATGCTACCATTTGGGTTTATAAAGGAATAAAAATAGCCTATATACATAGTTGCTTGTGTTGAGTATGGAATATCTTTGGGAGGATTCAAAAAAGCCAGTAACATTGGTTGCCTCCAGAGGGGAGGACAGGTAGGCTAGGGGACAGGAATAAGAGCAAGACTTTCCACCAAATACTCTTGTACCTTTTCCATTCTGTGCCATGTGAATTTAGTACTCATTTGAAAAATAATGAAAATAAAATGTAAAATTAGAGAGAAAATAGCCAGGCAAATGTAAAAGGCATTTGGAAGATAACCCACCCCTCTTGGAAGCTCCACAGAGAAAACTGGTGCTGGAGGAGGTGAGAATGACCCCCTACTTACTGCAGCATTTGTCCAGATGCCAGGTTTCAAAGTACAGGGAAATTAGGGCTTGAAAAAGAAGTACCTTGCAAACAGTATGGCGCAGATCCAGTCTTTGGTGAAGAGGTCAAGGCTAATTATTCGCAGTGAAGGCCATTACAAAGCACCACAAGTGCTTACTTGGTAGAGCTAATGGCTCCTCTTTTGACTAGTTTCCCAACATAATGAGGAAACTGGAAGCTTGGGAGGTCTTTTTCAAAGACCACCCCATCCATTTGCCACATAAACTATCAAAAACAAAACAAAATGCAACCAAGAATCCAAACGTCGTTAAGAGAGGCTAAGGCATGAGTCAGGGCTAGAACAACTGAGAACTCCTGGCAGCTAAGAGCTAAGAGCAGAGCTACTTGTTAACCGCCTCAAGAGCACACTCAGTTAGCAGAATGGAGCCTTGTATGACAGAGCCCCAGGGCTTCAAAAAGTTATTGAAGGAGAGAATCCCATTAGAACCTTCTGGGGACTAGTTCACACACTTCCACGTCACACTGCAGACCTCAGAGAGTGCAATTCCCATCTCTTTTAGGAGAAATCAGCCTCTCATTTGCTTTCTCAATCACAGGTATTTCCACCTTCATGTCTGTCAAACCACAAACACAGAAATTCCAAAGGCAGCCACCTTTTCATCTGGAAGAGAGAAAGGCAGCCAAAGTCCTCAGTCTCCGGTCACAAAACCCCCCAGGCCCCAGAGTCTAGAAAACACATATTTTCAGCAGAAAATGCTCAGCCCAGCCCTGTCAGGATTGCAGTCTTGGTGTTTGTTATTACGCATATTTGAAATGTTCAGAGGGAGAGGGGAGATGAAAGAACTTAGGACCCTCAGGCACATTGGAAGTCATGCCACCTCAATTAGCTTTTCCTCCACCCTGTCACCAGGTTTAAGGGGGACATGAAAGGACACTGCAGCTGCAGGATGCCCCTTTGCCCATCCCCCACCCAGTCCAACCTACTTTCATCTCTTGCCCTAAAAAATAAATAGGACAGTGTGAGGATAGAGGAGGAAAAGAGAGGCTGGATCACAAACCTCATTTTCTACCTCGACCCTTGCTCTTTTGTTTTAAAATCATCTTTACCTGGACCTTACTCCCCTGCATTCCTGATCCTTCTTTTAAGAGATCCTGAGTTTATTTTCCCAAACAGAATAAAATACCCAAGGCAGAAAATGCTCCGTAATGCAAAACACATCGACCTTCTTTTCAGGGCATGGCTTTACACAATTATAGCATGTTTGAGCTGCAGGAGAACTTAGACATCATTTTTCAAATCTGTCATTTTTGGGCAAGTGAAACCCAGAAAAGTTAGTCGACTTGTCCAAGCTAGTTGCGGAGCCAATAGTAGGAGGGAGTTTGTCTGACTCCTGTCCATGATGTTTATTAGTACACTTCAAAGTGAGAATTATATTTTTTATGCTTTTTTATGCTGCATACCTTGTGCTGAATTTTGAACATACTAAAATAATACTCCAAATTGAAAAGTCACCTATCTAATGATATTAACTACTCACAGCACACAGTTAAGAATCAGAAAGCAGTTGAAAAAGATCAGATACTCCAAATAAATGTGTTTGAGTTTATGTACTAAGTTTCTTTACTCTGAATAGAGGAAATGTTCTCAAACCTTCCTGCAAAGTCTATTTATTCTTACTTTGCACACAATTCTAACAAGTTTAGGTATTTGATTTTCTTCCTTCACTTGTTTAATAATCATCCATTGAACCCCTGCTCCGGACCAGGCACTGTTCTTGGAGGTGAAGCATTCAAAGATAAATAAGGCACAGCCTTGGAACTCACATTTTAGAATGGTAAACCTAAAATTCCAAGGCAGTATGCTTGTATGGAGGTTGGTGCAAGTGCTATGGGGCCACGCAGTCCAGCCTGGGAGAATCAGAGGAGACCTCACAGAGCAGGTGAAGGCTGTGCTGGGGCTGGGAGGGCAAATAGGTGTTTATTTATCAAGACAAAGAAAGAAGGACATTCTAGGCAAAGGGAACATCATGGAAAAGTTAAGGGGCTTGGAAGAGGGTCATGCCTTCAAGGAAGTACACGTTTTCTATAACTAGAGAATAGGGTAAGTTCAAGAATTGTTGGGCTTATATACCACTCCCAGGAGTTTAGACTATGTCCTGAAGAAAATACAGAATCAAACAGAAGTGATAATTAAATTTGCATGTTTGGCAGAAGACTTTAGGGACCCGTGGTGAATGGACCGAATACATAGGGGACTGTGGGATTGAACTCAGAGAACTTCTTCAGAAGGTTTCCATAATAGTCCATGTGAGAGATGGGTCCTGAGTAAACTTGCGAGTAATTTAGGGGATAGAGTTATGAGAAATGTTGATCTTGGAGGCAGAAGGTGAGGAAAATGCAGGAGATGAGAATGACTCCCATATTTCTAGCTAGTTGTTTCCTCACATTACATTATGCCCTTCTTTCCTAGTAATAGAAGCCTTGAATTTTCATGTGAATGGAAAAAGCCCCATATTTCCCAGCCTCCTTTGCAGCCGAGTAACTCAGTTCTGGCCAGTGGCTGTGGCTGTAAGTGAAAGTGGTATGTAAAACTCCCAAGAGGAGTCCTTAGTGGGCAGGAGCATGCCCTTCTCTTCCTTTTTGGTGACTGGAATGCAGCCATAATGGCTGGGGGTAGAAACTGCATATAGAGGAGGGCAGAGAAGCAAGATTGAAAGGACTTGGGTCCCTAATGATTGCAGAGCTGCCAAATCAGCCCTGAAGTACTCTCATTTACATGCAAGAAAAATAAACTTCTATTTTGTCTAAGCCACTGTTCTTTTGGGTTTCTGTCACTCACAGCCACAACAAATCTTAACACAGATAACCAAACAGATGGTGAAACCATGCATTGAGAAGGTGAATTAAAGGAAGAATAAATTTGGGAGAGGGGAAGAATATAAATTTGGTTAGGTTGGTGTTGAATTGTGTTTGGAACTTCCAGATAGAGATATCAAGCCAGCAGTCAGCTCTACAGGTCTGGGACTAGGAGAGAGGTTTTGGATGGAGACGGAAACTTTAGAATGGCCAGTGTGCAGGTGGCAGTAAAAGCCATGGGTGCGATTATGAGTGAAAAGTGGATGACCAAGAAAGGAGTCACAGCTGAGGCTCAGGGAAGTCAATTAATGTAGAAAGAAGGGAGAATGTACGTATTTTGGACACAGAGGCAAAGCCAGAGTCACGGGCAATGTGCTCAGGCCAAGATGGAACGAACAGTTAGACATGCAGTCAGTGGACTACACTGATCATCCAAAGCCAGAGTGGAACTCAGATGAGGCAGAGGCCTACGGCTACTCTAAAGGCTTCCATACTGTTGATGTAGGAACAGTTCAAAGTGTGGTCTGAGTATTTGGGAGAGCACAGTAAGTAGCAGATCATCTCACATACAGAGGAACGATCAAGATATGAAGGTATGACATTAAGAGACCCTGCATCATGAGTAGTTTCATACAACACCATGACCAGGGAAGTTTGATTCCTAGCATGGGAGCTATCTATCCTCTGCCTTGGTAATATCTTCATGGTAGAGGCAGGTACCTGCTAGAAGGCTAGTGCATCTTTTCAGAGCAGGGCAGGTCCCTATAGAAGCCAGTAGTTAACAATGTTTTGATTCTCCCTGGGGTTCTACTTGGTTTAGCAACTGATCTTGTCCTGTGAGAGAGGAAAAGAGAAAGGACAATGAGATGGAGTAAAGAGAGAGAGAGAGAGGGAATGCGAGAGTGAGAGAGGGGATAATGACTTGGAACACTCCGTGGTCCTGTCATCTAAAATGCTTTTGCTCTCCCTGTTACCAAAATATTTCCATATCTATGTTCTTTCAAGATCCACCTCACATTTTATCACCTCCACAAAGACTTCCCAAATCACCCTATCCCACATTGAGCCCACATTCATAAAAATTCAAATAGCACTTCTACCTCACTTGCACTACAAAAGCAATCATTTAATTATATATTGATTTTGAGTTGTAATCTATGTGGAATCTTGTCTTTCTGAATAAATTATATACTCCTTGAACACAGGGATTACACTGTACATGGCATCTGTATCCCTCACATGTCATGTTTATAGTAAGTATTAAAACAGATATTTGGTGATGAAATGGAAGAAAGGAGCATGTGAATTGTGTAAATGTCACAACACACTTGCTAGTAACAGCATCTCCTGGTGATTCTTTAAGCAGGATTAAGAACACTATATTCCCTGTTCTTCTCTTTTGACATATCCACTAGAAAATATTTAAGTAATCACCCAGGAGTGTTAAGGTGGGCCGCCACCTCATAATACACATAAGGGGATGGTTACTTATCCAATGGATGGTTTACCTTCTAGTGTTGACCCTTTGGCTTCCAAAACTTTTTCACCTTTTTGCAAAGTCATTTACCTCAGTTGGTTGAAATGGTTTAAAAGTTGTTGTTGTTGTTGTTGTTGTTGTTTTAAGGAGAAAGGAATGGGAAAAGAGCTCACATTTCCATGTAATGACTGTTAGACATAGTTTGAATTCTCCTATGCAGAATGGGGCTGAGACTTGGGGTCTGCAAATGTATGTGTAAACCTAGAAGCTCCTAGTGGATACTCTGACCGGTACGATGAGGATTATGGTGGCCAAGGTGAGCTGACTTTCCAGGGCCAGCCACAGTAAGCTCTGTTTAACTATAGAGATAGACCAAAAAATGGAGTATATTCAAAACTAAAAGCCCCACCCTAATGATTCAAAATCCTGGATGGAATATAGGAAAAACTCTAATAACACAACAAAGACAAAAAAAATGAGTTATAGATTCAATAGCTCTTAACCTGAAGTTTGGGAGCAGGAACTACCTGATCCTGCAGAGATGCAAACTGTTAGAAATGACAATAGCTGCGTTTATTGAGCTGTAGTGCCAAGCACTATGCTTTGTTCTTTAAGTACATTATCTGTAATCCACAGCATTCTTACAAAAGTATCATTATCTCCATTATATGGTTTTGAAAACACAGTCAAAAGGATGCTAAGTAATCTGCTAAGGTTGCAGTGCTATTAATTGGACAGAAGTGGGATAGAAACCCAGGTCTGTATGAAGCTAAATATGCTTTTTTCAACACAGCTATATGTTTGCCGAATTTATGTACAGTTGATTTAGTTTAGAAAGAACTTTCATGTATTGCATCTGATCATTATGTATGACAGGTTATTGTTATATCCATTTTGCAAATAAGGAAAAACAGGGGTAAGTCACTGAATATGAATAAGCCTCAGTTTCCTCTGCTGTAAAATGGGATAATAATGTTTACCATGAGTTGTTTTGGGGGGCTAGACATGTTTGCCATGTCTAATTACCAGTCTACAGTCAGTGCACAATAAATGCTAGCTCTCATATTGTTATTATCATTGGCACAGTTGTGAATTGCCCAAAGTCACACAGCTTAAAGGTGATACATCCAGGACTCATGTAGAAGTTTTCTGACCCTGTCCTGGTGATTTATCTCCTGTGGCTGGGTCCGTGAAGCCTCAGGAGGATATCTCTACAAGTCTGCATTTAAGCTAGATAAGCGGCACAAGGTATAGGCAGAAGTCAGGCATCCACAAATTCTTACTCTGCAATTGTTTCTTGACCTTGGCTACACATTAGAATTAACTGTGAGTTTTAAGAAATCCTGATGCCCAGGCCAAACCCCAGACCAACGACAACAGGATCACTGGTGGTGGGGCGCAGGCATTAGTATTTTTTAGAGTTTCCCAATATGCAGCTAGGGTTAAGAACCATTGATATAGAGAAAAATAAGGCCAAAGATTTGTCCATCTTGAGTTGTTTCTGACTCCTAATGGCCTTGTCATCCACAGGCAGCTTCCCATTATAACATCTTAGCTTTATGTGATGCTCTGCAGCTGGCAAAGTACTTTCTCCTTCCTCATTAGGCCATCAAAACACAGAGAAGCAGGCCAAGCAAACACCATCCCCACTTTTTTTGATGAGAAAACTTATACCCACAGACATAATTTGGATTATCCAATGTGACTAGTGAGTGGTACAGCTGAGTTTGAAAGCCTTTCAACCCAGTACTCAATTTTATGCCCAGACTCTTTTTAGTATATTTTTCTTTCTTTGGGTTATGAAGAAGAGGACACTGAGGTACCCATATTAATTCCTTGAGTTCCTTTAAAGAATCCCCACTTCATCAGCTGAAAATTTCTTTAATTGTAGTTTTAACAAACATTGATTTGCTGGCAAAAGAAAATTCAAAACCAATTCAAAATTCAAATGCCACTGGTAAGTGGCATTTATAGGGATAGATGTTAAGAATGTTATTCTAGAGCAATATGATTATTAGGTTAATTTTATATCTGATTCTAGTAAACTCTTGAAATTGAGAAGCAAAATTTCTGAATTCTATAGGATTAAGACACTGATGGTTCTTGGGAGGGAATTTGATCAAACCCTCTTTGTCACTTCCCTAAACTCTGACTCCCATACATAGTACATTATTTAGAGTATAATAAAACTGCTCGCTTCTCTGTAGTTAGGAAAGATGATCTATTCATTGTTTTGAATTTCAGCTGAGTGATGTCCTCATGTATATCACATTTATAGCTGATAAGGTTACAACTGTGATAACTACTTTACTAATCACTGAAATATAGACAAGGTCAAGGTTTGCCTTTTTAGGCAAAATCCCACAAACCAGCCAAGGCTCCTTTATTTGGGATCTAAAGAAAATGAAGTCAGAAGTATGTTTTCCAGGGAAGAGTGAAAACAAACCAGCCTGGAGGGACTATTATGGGGAAGTCAGTATGGATTTAGCAACAGCTAAGGAAGGTTAGTGGCCTGGTTGCTAATTCTAACCATCCTTGACTTTCCATTAGCCCAGTATTTAGACTGTGTATTTTCTAAAGTTAAGAACCATCCATTTCTCACTAGACATTGCATTTGCAAAGCAAACCAAAATAAAACAAACAAACACTGCCCCCACCCCAAACTGGATCAAAAGAGGTATTGGGCTAAGATATAAATACATAACCCATGTCACAAAGACAAAAGAGGCATCCCCAATCACTGTGTAAAGTATTCCCAGTTCCCAATTATAAGAGAGCTTTAGAGAAGACCTGTGCTCTTATTGCCTGATTTTCTCCAGTCCATAGTAATTTCAGTTGTAACTTCCTCCGTCTAATTCTTTGAATGGATTTTGGCACCTTTTTCTCTTAGATTGGAAACTGTTGGATCTAAAGTTTAGCCCTTTGTCAGTTGCCATCAAATCATTTTACAGTTACTCAGGAGTCATGCTGCTCATTTAATTATTAAATGTCCTGAAATATCAGGTGTGCAATTTGCAGTGGAAATATAACAATAGACCAGCTTTTCTAATGGGATTTCAACAGGAATGAAACTAGAAGGATAAATCTGGCTCTCTAAGTCATTAAGAATATAGGGCATTCCAGTTCCAAAGAGGTTCCTAATGAGGAGGATTAAGTAGCAAAGAAATTTTTAAAAATGCAGGTATTCAGTTATCATAACTACTTAGTCCAGAGAAAGATACAAGTTATAGATTTTGATGAAGAATATATTTTCCATTCTTGATAAATAAATCATGATCTTGTTCACTTGTGTTTAAGAAGAGATATTTCCCTCTTGAAGAAACTAAAATATGTTCGGTCTATAGTTTATTGGAAAAAGCCATCCAGGCCATTTGTTGAAAATAAGCATACAAAATCTACCAGGATCCAAACATTGCAAATCTCTGCTTTTCTTTTTCAGAGTTACTTGTGATGAGGGTGAGTTTATGTGTATGGAGGGGGATGTCATCTTTACTGGAAGAGAGACAGAATCCTAGTGCAGAACAAGAAACAAACTGAAGCCTTACTGCACACATAAATCATGCTTGGCCCAGGGCAGCTGACAATTTGTAAGGCTAACCTATAATTCTTTTCATTCTTGGAATCTCTTCAAACTCTAAACTAGTTTTATATAACCGTCCAAAGCCATTTTTTTTTCTTTTTGTTGTGCTTTTCTATTTTCATTCATTAGCAATGGTCACAAACAAAACAAGAAAGAAATTAAATGGGCAATGCTGGGTGCATTCATTTTTATAGTGTAAAGAGATCCTAAATCAGTGCCTGAAGGAAAGTAATTCATTTACCTTAAGGAGAGTATGAGTAGTCCCACTACATCTGTTTGCTCTTCAGCAAGACACTCTTAGTCCTGTTTAGAGAGCTGTGGTCAAATTCATTAAAGAAGGCCAGTTATAACTATCAAGCAACTTGCTCCATTCCGCATTACTTAAGAGCAAATTTCATAGGAGGACAGACTGTGGTTAAAATGTGTGTAAGACTGTACCATAATCCAAGGGCTAGCTTTGTGAGTGAGAGACCTATTTGATGTCATTGAACTGAGAAACCATCCTTTTAGCTATATTTCTTTAGTCTTTTAAGGTAGCTCATGGAGTGGAAAATGCTTCTTAGGGCTCCAGTTGAAATCCCAGTTATCAAGATTCTCACCCCAAAAGGCTTTGAGGTAGTCCCTACCTATCCATTGGGAACACGAACCCTACAGAATGACTGTTCTCTTCTGAAGATGGGACATCAAGTGCTCCTGGAAGAATAAGGAGGAGTTCTTCACTGAGAAAACATGATCTGTGTTGACAAGCACTGTAGATTTGTTCAGTGTTGACTTAGCTAAGCTGGAACTACATATCTCCAGAATTCCCTTCCCTGCACAGTTTTGGGTTAGAGTGAGCCACAAGAGACATCGTATATCAGATTATGAAGATACAAACAAGGCAGAACCATCTTCTTTCTCCTGAAAAATCATTGCAGGGCACGAGGTGCTGTTGCAGCTCACATAGGTTCTTTCTTATCTCCTGCCTCACCATAGCTTTTCCAACTCCTGGGACAATTGGGTGTTTAGCTCTGAGGTGAAGTGTGCCAACTTATGTAGGAAACTCTCGTCATCAAAGTGGGAGGCTTAAAGCTCATGATGAGGGACCAACATGGTTCCACTTCATCTTTGTGGGTGCCAGCTCAGCCTTGCAGGTTCCAGTTTATGTTTGTTTCCCCTACTTCATGTTTGTCTTTCCTTTTTGAATGCCAGCCCTGAGAGTTTGGGCTCCAGTACCAGACTGAGAAGAAACAGTTTCACATTGGCTATTTGATCAGCTTCCACAATTGCATATGGTAAAATTATTATAATAGATCCCTTAATATAGCTATCTATAGGTATAGATATTAATAAATTGGTGTAGTTAGAGATAGAGATAGTAATAGAGAAAGAGATGGTAATAGAGATAGGGACCGATATCTCCTAATGATTCTGCTTTTTTAAAATTTGACTGTGCCGCAAGGCTTGTGGGATCTCAGTTCCCAGACCAGGGGTTGAACCCGGGCCATGGCAGTGAAAGCCCAGGATCTTAACCACTAGGCCACCAGGGAGCTCCCTGATTCTGCTTTTCTGATCACACCCTGACTGATACTAGAAGCCTGGACTCTGTAAGAACTTGGAGGACCACCTCAAGGGGAAGGAGCTAAACTGATAGTGACTAAGGGAACCAGCTTAGACCTGAATGTCAGTTCTCTTGCTACTGTATCAAGGTCTGGCTCCATCACTAACTTCTGGCCTTTGTTCAAGCCACAAACTGTCTTATTTTTTGATCCTGCCCCTTATGTCATCTCAGTCTGTTCTACTGACTGTTGTTGCCTTGACTCCTGTTTGTGGCCATTTTTCTTTGACTTTATTCCTGGATCTTCCATCTGTGTGTGTGACTGCACCTCTCACTGAAGTCCTCCTGCATCCCTGCTGCCCATGATAACGCATTTATGGCCACATCTCCTGCCCCCGCTACCCCCTCACCATAGTTTGTCACTGTCTTTGCAAAGGCAACACCTTAACCCTCTAATATGCTGACTTGTGTGCTAAGAAGAATATAATCACACAGAGAGCTTGAGGTAGGAGGTAGGTGGCTGAGAGTGAGGGATTCAGTGTTCTGTCAGCAAAGGCAAGCCTGGATAGGAAACCACACTGGTGGCCTCTGGTTAACCAAGAAATATCAGGAAAGCTTGTATGCCTTCAGAGAAGTCTGGGGAGCTGTGACTGAAGCTCTAAACAAAGAGTTGAGGAGGCCAACACAGACCTCACCTGCTTCCTGAGTCTGAAGAGAAGCTGCTTTGCAAACGCAGTAATTGGTAGTGGCACTCTTAGCAACTGGGACAGTGTGCCAAGTCTTTTAGATGTGACAGGACATTGCACTGCCTGAGCAGCCCTCTGCAGTGGGTAAGCTAGAATTGATATTTTTCTTATGTTTGTAACAATTTTTGACCTCTAAAGTTTCAGCCTGAAATTCAAAGAAATAGCCTTTTGTGAAACTTTCAATTAAAAACAAAAGCCTCTATAAGAAAATAGTTAGATTTACTGTAGCATCAAAGAGAAAAAAAATTAGTAATAAATTTAACAAAATAAGTACAAAGTGTATACTCTGAAAACCAGAAAACATTGTTGAGAGGAATTAAAGAAGACCTAAACAAATGGAAAGACATTTCACGCACATGGATTGGAAAACTTAATATTGGTAAGATGGCAGTAATCCACAAGTTGATCTACAGATCCAAAGCAATCCCTATAAGAATCCTAGCTGACTTCTTTGCAGCATTTGACAAGCTCATCCTAAAATTCATGTGGAAATGAAAGGGACCCAAAATAATCAAAACAATCTTGAAAAGGAAAAGCAAAGTTGGATGACTCACATATTGTAATCTCAAAATTTACTACAAAGCAACAATAACCAACCAAGTCTGATACTGGCATAAGGATAGACTGATAGATAAATGGAATAGAATTGAGAGTCCAGAAATAAATCCTCACATTTACAGTTAACTGATTTTCGACAAGGGTGCCAAGATAATTCAATAGGGGCAAGAATCATCTTTTTTAATAAATGGTGCTGAGACAACTGGATATCTATATGCAAAATAATGATGTTGCACTCCTACTTCACACCATACATGAAGGTTAACTCAAAATGGATCAAACACTTAACAGTAAAAGCTGAAACTATAACATTCTTAGAAGAAAACAGGCATTAATATTTGTTATTTTGGATTAAGATATGACATCAAAAGCAAGCGACAAAAGAAAAACATAGGTCACCTAGACATCATCAAAATCCAAATAATTTGTGCTTTAAAGGACACTATTAAGAAAGTGAAAAAGCAACCTGCAGGATGTGAGAAAAATTTTGCAAATCATGTATGTGATTAAAAAAACTTATCTCAAATATATCAAGAACTGTTACAACTTAATAATAAAAGACAACCCAATCTAAAAATAGGCAAAGAATCTGAATAGACATTTCTCCAAAGAAGGTAAACAAATGGCTGATAAGCACATGAAAAGATGCTCAACATCACTAGTCATCAGAGAAATGCAACTCAAAACCACATTGACTTACTTCACTCTGTACACACCTCACTACAAATAACTCAATTTCGTTAAGTCAGAAAGAGAAAAACAAATATCGTATGCTAACACATATATATGGAATCTAAAAAAAAGTGGTTCTGATGAGCCTAGGGGCAGGACAGGAATAAAGTCGCAGACGTAGAGAATGGACTTGAGGACACAGGGAGGGGAAAGGGTAAGGTGGGACGAATTGAGAGAGTAGCATTGACATATATACACGACCAAATGTAAAATAGATAGCTAGTGGGAAGCAGCTGCATCTCACAGGGTGATCAGCTCGGTGCTTTGTGACCACCTAGAGGGGTGGGATAGGCAGGGTGGGAGGGAGACGCAAGAGGGAGGGGATATGGGGATATATGTATACATATAGCTGATTCACTTTGTCATACAGCAGAAACAAACACACCATTGTAAAGCAATTACACTCCAATAAAGATGTTAAAAAAAAACACACATTGAGATATCACTTCACATCCACTAGATTGGCTATTATCCAAAAGATAGATAATAACAAGTGTTGACAAGGATCTAGAGAAATTGGAACTCTCATACACTGCTAGTTGGAATGTAAAATGTTTCAGCCACTTTGGAAAACAGTCTGGCAGTTCCTCAAATAGTTAAACTTAGACTTTCCATATGACTTAGTAATTCTAGTCCTAGGTATATACCCAAGAGAAGTGAAAACATACGTCCACACAAAAACTTGTACCCAAATGTTCATAGCAGCATTATTCATAAAAACCAAAAAGTGGAAACAATCCAAATGTCCATCAACTAATGAATGGATAAATAAAATGTGGTATATCTACACACTGGAATATTATTAAGCAATAAAAATAAATGAAGTACTGGAACATGCTACAATATGGATAAACCTTGAAAACATTATGCTAAGTGAAAGAAGCCAGTCACAAAAGACTGCATATTGTACAATTCCATGTACATGAAGTGTCAAGAATATGCAAATCCTTAAAAATATAGAATAGATTAGTGGTTGCCTAGGACTAGGAGGGATGGGGGAATTGGGGGTGACAGCTAAGGGGTACAAGATTTCTTTTTGGAATGATAAAAATATTCTAAAATTGTTTGTGGTAATGGATGCACAACTCTGTGAATATACAAAAAGCCATTTTAAAAAGAATTGAACTATAGTTGATTTACAATATTGTGTTAGTTTCAGGTGTACAGCAAAGTGATTCGGATATATATATATATATATATATATATATATATATATATATATATACTTTTTCATATTCTTTTCCATTATGATTTATTACAGGATATTGAATATAGTTGCCTGTGCTATACAGTAGGACCTTGTTGTTTATCTATTTTATATATGGTAGTTTGTATCTACTAATCCCAAACTCCTTATTTATCCCTCCCCCTCCCCCTTTCCCCTTTGGTAACCATAAGTTTGTTTTCTGTGTCTGTGAGTCTGTCTCTGTTTTGTAAATAAGTTCATTTGTATAATATTTTAGAGTCCACATATAAGTGATATCATATAATATTTGTCTTTCTCTGTCTGACTTACTTCACTTAGTATGATAATCTTTAGGTCCATCCATGCTGCTGCACATGGCATTACTTCATTCTTTTTTATGGCTGAGTAGTATACCACATCTTCTTTATCCATTCGTCTGTCGATGGACATTTAGGTTGCTTCCATGTCTTGGTTATTGTAAATAGTGCTGTAATGAATATTGGGGTGCATGTACTTTTCAAATTAGAGTTTTTTCTGGATATATGCCCAGGAGTGGGTTTGTTGGATCATGTGGTAACTCTATTTTCAGTGTTTTAAGGAACCTCCGTACTGTTCTCCATGGTGGCTGCACCAACTTACATTCCTACCAACAGTGTAGGAGGGTTCCCTTTTCTTCACACCCTCTCCAGAATTTGTTATTTGTAGACTTTTAAATGATGGCCATTCTCACTGGTGTGAGGTGGTACCTTACTGTAGTTTTGATTTGCATTTCTCTAATAATTAGTGATGTGGAGCATCTTTTCATGTGCCTTTTGGACATCTGTATGTCTTCTTTGGAGAAATGTCTATTTAGATTTTCTTCCCATTTTTGATTAGGGTATTTCTTTTTTGTTATTGAGTTGTGTGAGCTGTTTATATATTTTGGAAATTAAGCTCTTGTTGGGTGCATCATTTGCAATATTTTCTCCTAGTCCATAAGTTGTCTTTTCATTTTGTTTATGGTTTCTTTTGCTGTGCAAAAGCTTATAAGTATGATTAGGTCGCATTTGTTTATTTTTGCTTTTATTTCTATTGCCTTGGGAGACTGACCTAAGAAAACATTGGTAGGATTTCTGTCAGAGAATGTTTTGCCTATGTTCTCTTCTAGGAGTTTTATGATGTCATGTCTTGTATTTAAGTCTTTAAGCCATTTTGAGTTTATTTTTTTGTATGGTGTGAGGGTGTGTTCTAACCTCATTGACTGACATGCGGCTGTCCAGCTTTCCCAACACCACTTGCTGAAGAGACTGTCTATTCTCCATTTTATATTCTTGCCTCTTTTGTCAAAGATTGATTGACCATAGGTGTTTGGGTTACTAAAAGCCATTTATCATACACTTTAAATGGGTTAACTGTGTGGTATGTGAATTACATCTCAATAAAGCTGTTTAAAAACATATACTAATAACTACTTGCTTAGAGAAAAAATTCCTCCATCGTCAGACACGTCTGAATCATTGGGAGGGAAGAAGAGGCCAAAAGCTAGCAGAAAGGGTGTTGAGGATGCCAGTGGGTGAATTGCTTGTTCACAGGAATAGGTAATGAGAATGTTTGGCAGATTTGCTCTTCAGGGGGTAAATTAATAGCTGGAATTAACCCAAGTTCAAAAAGTGCATCCTTAGCTAATCAAGATTGTAAAAATCTGTCAGGTTTAGTACCATGGTGGATATATGTTTTCAGAGTAAGCTTAACTATAACATTATTGCAAAAAGTAAACTTCTGTAAATTAAAAGCAATAAGAGTTTTAAGTGTTCTCTCTGAATTGATGCATATTAGCAAAAAAAATTCCCCCAGACATATCTAACTGGTTTCTAAACACTGTCCTTAATGTACAGAGTTATAGGTAATTCCATTAATTCTGTTTCTTGTGTATTGTTGCAGGAGGATTAAAAATGCCTTCTATCTGAAGCCATTCTCTATACTCTGAAGGTTCAAAAAGTGCTATCTCTTGTGCTCAAACTTGGGGCAGGGAGGGGAGGGTCTTATTTAAAAGCTAGTTAGTGGGTTTTGTATCAGGCCAGCAAATAATTCTAACCTAAATTGGAGAACACATTAATGCCAGTCTTGTGAGCTGATCATGCCCCTTAAACAATGCCATCCCCATAGAGGTGAGGTTGCTCTACTCATTGTTGTTCAAATCTCAACTCTTCCAGCCAGTTATTTCTGAGTAAGAGGTCTATCTGCCACCATTCAGTCCTCAACTCTGCAATACTGACATCTCATGGACTGGTAGCATGGTGTAATTCGGAGCTGGAATATTTTTTTAGTGTACACTGCCTCTCCAGATAAACTAAAAAAAAAAATACTAGTAGTATCATTGACTGAGGCATTTTTATGCCAACAGCTTCATGTATATAATTGTTTTCTCCACACAAGTTGGCAATGCAGTTGTATTAGTTATATTCCCATTTTATCAGTGAGTAAATTGAAGTTTAGTGAGGTTAATCAGGTCCCCCAAAGAACCAGTGTAGTTAAATTAGTCAGGCTAGTTTGAAAGCATGTGATATGCTTCCATATCATATCTACTGATTACAAAGCTCATGCTCTTAACCATTGTGTTTCTAAAGTGTAGGCCATGGGAAAAGTGTCCTTACATTCTTCTCTGACCAGAACAGTTTTCATTTATATTTGCTGACCTAGTAAAATTACTGAGAATGTCCCCATTCATTCTTGTGGTGGCTATGAGAATATACTTTTCAGATCATCAACTGCAGAGAGTGTAATTGACCAATGAGTACATCACTTCTGCTTACATTTCACTGGTCATGATTCAATTGGAAGGGATCCTGGGAAATGTAGTTTATTCATGTGATGAGGAGGAAGAGAGCGTGGATATTGGTGAACAAATAGCCTACAATCTGTAGTAGGTGTGTGTGTTCTACAATCTGTAGTACTTTTGTTATGCTTCTTATGTCTGGCAACTTATTCAGGAATAATCACTAGAAAAATAAAAACCTATTTATTTTATGGTCACACATGCAGAGTCCAGGAGGTGTAAAATGTTCATGTACTTTGAATTATCTTTTAGTATACATAGAATTTGCCTGAGAGGCATCTTGGAGACTTTCTCTTTCTCTGTTTCCCCAGTCTGTCTCTGTTTCCCACGGTCACTTTTGTACTTTCTACACCTCTGTTCTTTCCCAGCATTCTAGATCTACCCTAAAGAAGAAGCATGTCTACTTGAGGTTCTGAGAATCCTCTCCTGGTGCCAGAAAAAGGAAGGGGAGAGCATTTATGGAGCGAAATGAGGGAGCCCTGAATCCTTTGGATTCCTCAAAAAATGGGAAGTGTATAGTTCAAACTAAGCTGTTTCTTGCTGATATTGACCACCACTCATGGCATAACTTCAGTGTGCTTTATTTATATCATAGCAAGTTTCCCTAAACAATTTCATATTCTGTGATCCAGCAATTCTATTTCGAGGAGTTAATCTTAAGGAACTAATCAGACAAGTTAGAAAAGACACATACATAAATATATTTATGACTGCATTGTTTATAAATAATGAACCAGAAACAATCTAAATATCTGAATGTCTAACAATAGGAAATTTTCACAATACATTTCAGTACATACATAGAAAGCATGAATACCACGCAGCCATCAAAAATGATGACTCACATCCATATTTACTTAATGGAAAATATTTATAATATAGAAGTAAAAAATTATATTACAAAGAGCAATTATATTATGATTCTAATTTTTATGTGTATGCATTTTCATTGGGAAATATTAGACAGATCACACCAAAGTTTTAACATTAATTATCCTGAGGTCATGGAATTTCATATTGTTTTAATATTGCTTGATTTGATAATCATTATTTCTAAAAAGGTTCACCACATTTAGTACTTGCATAATAAGAGAGTGAAGAAGTAAAATAGGGAATCAGAGAGTGGGAGATGATGATAAGTCTCAGAAGGTGGTTTGGTTTAAAAGAAGAGTCCTGACATTTTCCTTGGTGTTATGAAAGCACTTCGTTCTCAATGTTCCCAACCCGTTCTCTCACCTATCTCCTTCACTTTAGGAACTGTTAGAGGGAAGTTCTCATTTGATAATTTCACTTATTGAAATCCAGCAGTGTAGAATAAAGATATACTAAGTAACTTCCCCAAAGGCACACAAAATAAATTCCTGAAATAGTAGCTCTTTTGTCCTTTGTAAAGGCAGTTCCTTTGGTTTTAATGTGTTATGAATAAAAACAATCTTATATTTTCCCCTTTCAAAAGAAACAAACTCATGATGATAGGAAGAACAGAGCTGGTCAGTTTTTTATTTATTTATTTATTTATTTTTAAAAAATCTTTATTGGAGTATAATTGCTTTACAATGGTGTGTTAGTTTCTGCTTTATGAGAAAGTGAATCAGTTATACATATACATATGTTCCCATATCTCTTCCCTCTTGCGTCTCCCTCCCTCCCACCATCCTGATCTCACGCCTTTAGGTGGTCACAAACAACCTACCTGATCGCCCTGTGCTATGCGGCTGCTTCCCACTAGCTAGCTATTTTACGTTTGGTAGTGTATATATGACCATGACACTCTCTCACTTTGTCAAAGCTTACCCTTCCCCCTCCCTAAATCCTCAAGTCCATGCTCTAGTAGGTCTGTATCTTTATTCCCGTCTTACCCCTAGGTTCTTCATGACCTTTTGTTTTTTCTTAGATTCCATATATATGTGTTAGCATACGGTATTTGTATTTCTCTTTCTGACTTACTTCACTCTGTATGACAGACTCTAGGTCCATCCACCTCACTACAAATAACTCAATTTCGTTTCTTTTTATGGCTGAGTAATACTCCATTGTATATATGTGCCACATCTTCCTTATCCATTCATCTTTTGATGGACACTTAGGTTGCTTCCATGTCCTGGCTATTGTATATAGAGCTGCAATGAACATTTTGGTACATGACTCTTTTTGAATTCTGGTTTTCTCAGGGTATATGCCCAGTAGTGGGATTGCTGGGTCGTATGGTAGTTCTATTTGTAGTTTTTTAACGAACCTCCATACTGTTCTCCATAGTGGCTGTATCAATTTACATTCCCACCAACAGTGCAAGAGGGTTCCCTTTTCTCCACACCCTCTCCAGCATTTACTGTTTCTAGATTTTTTGATGATGGCCATTCTAAACAGTGTGAGATGATACCTCTTTGTAGTTTTGATTTGCCTTTCTCAAATGATTAATGATGTTGAGCATTCTCTCATGTGTTTGTTGGCAATCTGTATATCTTCTTTGGAGAAATGTCTATTTAGGTCTTCTGCCCATTTTTGGATTGGGTTGTTTGTTTTTATGGTATTGAGCTGCATGAGCTGCTTGTAAATTTTGGAGATTAATCCTTTGTCAGTTGCTTCATTTGCAAATATTTTCTCCCATTCTGAAGGTTGTCTTTTCATCTTGTTTATGGTTTCCTTTGCTGTGCAAAAGCTTTTAAGTTTAATTAGGTCCCATTTGTTTATTTTTATTTCCATTTTTCTAGGAGGTGGGTCAAAAAGGATCTTGCTGTGATTTATGTCATAGAGTGTTCTGCCTATGTTTTCCTCTAAGAGTTTGATAGTGTCTGGCCTTACATTTAAGTCCTTAATCCATTTTGAGTTTGTTTTTGTGTATGGTGTTAGGGAGTGTTCTAATTTCATACTTTTACATGTACCTGCCCAGTTTCCCCAACACCACTTATTGAAGAGGCTGTCTTTTCTCCACTGTATATTCTTGCCTCCTTTCTCAAAGATAAGGTGACCATATGTGCGTGGGTTTATCTCTGGGCTTTCTATCCTGTTCCATTGGTCTATCTGTCTGTTTTTGTGCCAGTACCATACTGTCTTGATTACTGTAGCTTTGTAGTATAGTCTGAAGTCAGGGAGCCTGATTCCTCCAGCTCCGTTTTTCATTCTCAAGGTTGCTTTGGCTATTCGGGGTCTTTTGTGTTTCCATACAAATTGTGAAAATTTTTGTTCTAGTTCTGTGAAAAATGCCATTGGTAGTTTGATAGGGATTGCATTGAATCTGTAGATTGCTTTGGCTAGTAGAGTCATTTTCACAATGTTGATCCTTCCAATCCAAGAACATGGTATATCTCTCCATCTATTTGTGTCATCTTTAATTTCTTTCATCAGTATCTTATAATTTTCTGCATACAGGTCTTTTGTCTCCTTAGGTAGGTTTATTCTTAGATATTTTATTCTTTTTGTTGCAGTGGTAAATGGGAGTGTTTTCTTAATTTCACTTTCAGATTTTTCATCATTAGTGTATAAGAATGCCAGAGATTTCTGTGAATTAATTTTGTATCCTGCTACTTTACCAAATTCCTTGATTAGCTCTAGTAGTTTTCTGGTAGTATCTTTAGGATTCTCTATGTATCGTATCATGTCATCTGCAAACAGTGACATCTTTACTTCTTCTTTTCCAATTTGGATTCCTTTTATTTCTTTTTCTTCTCTGATTGCTGTGTCTAAAACTTCCAAAACTATGTTGAATAAGAGTGGTGAGAGTGGACAACCTTGTCTTGTTCCTGATCTTAGTGGAAATGGTTTCAGTTTTTCACCATTGATGGCGATTTTGGCTGTGGGTTTGTCATATATGGTCTTTATTATGTTGAGGTAAGTACTCTCTATGCCTACTTTCTGGAGATTTTTACCATAAATGGGTGTTGAATTTTGTTGAAAGCTTTTTCTGCATCTATTGAGATGATCATATGGTTTTTCTTCTTCAGTTTGTTAATATGGTGTATCACGTTGATTGATTTGTGTATATTGAAGAATCCTTGCATTCCTGGGATAAACCCCACTTGATCATGGTGTATGATCCCTTTAATGTTCTGTTGGATTCTGTTTGCTAGTATTTTGTTGAGGATTTTTGCATCTATGTTCATCAGTGTTATTGCCCTGTAGTTTTCTTTTTTTGTGACATCTCTGTCTGGTTTTGGCATCAGGGTGCTGGTGGCCTCGTAGAATGAGTTTGGGAGTGTTCCTCCCTCTGCTATAATTTGGAAGAGTTTGAGGATAGGTGTTAGCTCTTCTCTAAATGTTTGATAGAATTCACCTGTGAAGCCATCTGGTCCTGGGCTTTTGTTTGTTGGAAGATTTTTAATCACAGTTTCAATTTCAGTGCTTGTGATTGGTCTGTTCATATTTTCTATTTCTTCCTGGTTCAGTCTCGGCAGGTTGTGCATTTCTATGAATTTGTCCATTTCTTCCAGGTTGTCCGTTTTATTGGCATAGAGTTGCTTGTAGTAATCTCTTATGATCCTTTGTATTTCTGCAGTGTCAGTTGTTACCTTTCCTTTTTCATTTCTAATTCTATTGATTTGAGTCTTCTCACTTTTTTTCTTATTGAGCCTGGCTAATGGTTTACCACGTTTGTTTATCTTCTCAAAGAACCAACTTTTAGTTTTATTGATCTTTACTATCGTTTCCTTCATTTCTTTTTCATTTATTTCTGATGTGATCTTTATGATTTCTTTTCTTCTGCTAACTTTGGGGTTTTTTTGTTCTTCTTTCTCTAATTGCTTTAGGTGCAAGATTAGGTTGTTTATTTGAGATGTTTCCTGTTTCTTAAGGTAGGATTGTATTGCTATAAACTTCCCTCTTAGGACTGCTTTTGCTGTATCCCATAGGTTTGGGGTCGTCGTGTCTCCATTGTCATTTGTTTCTAGGTATTTTTTGATTTCCTCTTTGATTTCTTCAGTGATCACTTCGTTATTAAGTAGTGTATTGTTTAGCCTCCATGTGTTTGTATTTTTTACAGATCTTTTCCTGTAATTGGTATGTAGTCTCATAGCATTGTGGTCGGAAAAGATATTTGATATGATCTCAATTTTCTTAAATTTACCAAGGCTAGATTTGTGACCCAAGATATGATCTATCCTGGAGGAGAATGTTCCATGAGCACTTGAGAAAAATGTGTATTCTGTTGTTTTTTTATGGAATGTCCTATAAATATCAATTAAGTCCATCTTGTTTAATGTATCATTTAAAGCTTGTGTTTCCTTATTTATTTTCATTTTGGATCATCTGTTCGTTGGTGAAAGTGGGGTGTTAAAGTCCCCTACTATGATTGTGTTACTGTCGATTTCCCCTTTTATGGCTGTTAATATTTGCCTTATGTATTGAGGTTCTCCTATGTTGGGTGTATAAATATTTACAATTGTTATATCTTCTTCTTGGATTGATCCCTTGATCATTATGTAGTGTCCTTCTTTGTCTCTTATAATAGTTTGTTTTAAAGTCTGTTTTGTCTGATATGATAATTGCTACTCCAACTTTCTTCTGATTTCCATTTGCATGGAATATATTTTTCCATCCCCTCACTTTCAGTCTGTATGTGTCCCTAGGGTGAAGTGGGTCTCTTGTAGACAGCATATATATGGGTCTTGTTTTTGTATCCATTCAGCCAGTCTGTGTCTTTTGGTGGGAGCGTTTAATCCATTTACATTTAAGGTAATTATCGATATGTATGTTCCTATTCCCATTTTCTTAATTGTTTTGGGTTCGTTATTGTAGGTCTTTTCCTTCTCTTGTGCTTCTTACCTAGAGAAGTTCCTTTAGCATTTGTTGTAAAGCTGGTTTGGTGGTGCTGAACTCTCTCAGCTTTTGCTTGTCTGTAAAGGTTTTAATTTCTCCATCAAATCTGAATGAGATCCATGCTGGGTAGAGTAATCTTGGTTGTAGGTTTTTCTCCTTCATCACTTTAACTATGTCCTGCCAGTCCCTTCTGGCTTGCAGAGTTTCTGCTGAAAGATCAGCTGTTAATCTTATGGGGATTCCCTTGTGTGTTATTAGTTGTTTTTCCCTTGCTGCTTTTAATATGTTTTCTTTGTATTTAATTTTTGATAGTTTGATTAATATGTGTCTTGGCGTGTTTCTCCTTGGATTTATCCTGTATGGGACTCTCTGTGCTTCCTGGACTTGATTAAATATTTCCTTTCCCATATTAGGGAAGTATTCAACTATAATCTCTTCAAATATTTTCTCAGTCCCTTTCTTTTTCTCTTCTTCTTCTGGGACCCCTATAATTCAAATGTTGGTGCATTTAATGTTGTCCCTGAGGTCTCTGAGGCTGTCCTCAGTTCTTTTCATTGTTTTTTCTTTATTCTGCTCTACAGTAGTTATTTCCACTATTTTATCTTCCAGGTCACTTATCCGTTCTTCTGCCTCAGTTATTCTGCTATTGATCCCTTCTAGAGTATTTTTAATTTCATTTATTGTGTTGTTCATCACTGCCTGTTTCCTCTTTAGTTCTTCTAGGTCCTTGTTGAATGTTTCTTGCATTTTCTCCATTCTATTTCCAAGATTTTGGATCATCTTTACTCTCATTATTCTGAATTCTTTTTCAGGTAGACTGCCTATTTCCTCTTCATTTGTTAGGTCCGTTGGGTCTTTACCTTGCTTCTTCATCTGCTGTGTGTTTTTCTGTCCTTTCATTTTGCTTATCTTACTGTGTTTGGGGTCTCCTTTACGCAGGCTGCAGGTTCGTAGTTCCCGCTGTTTTTGATGTCTGCCCCCAGTGGCTAAGGTTGGTTCAGTGGGTTGTGTAGGCTTCCTGGTGGAGGGGACTAGTGCCTGTGTTTGGTGGATGGGGCTGGATCTTGTCTTTCTGGTGGGCAGGTCCACGTCTGGTGGTGTGTTTTGGGGTGTCTGTGGCCTTATTATGATTTTAGGCAGCCTCTATGCTAATGGACGGGGTTGTGTTCCCATCTTGCTAGTTTTTTGGCATAGGGTGTCCAGCACTGTAGCTTGCTGGTCATTGAGTGAAGCTGGGTCTTGGTGTTGAGATGGAGATCTCTGGGAGATTTTTGCCATTTGATATTATGTGGAACTGGGAGGTCTCTTGTGGACCAGTGTCCTGAAGTTGGCTCTCCCACCTCAGAGGCACAGCCCTGACACCTGGCTGGAGCACCAAGAGCCTGTCCTCCACACGGCTCAGAATAAAAGGGAGAAAAAATAGAATGAAAGAAAGAAAGCAGATAAAATAAAATAAAGTAAGATAAAATAAAATAAAGTTATTAAAATAAAAAATATTAAGAAAAAAAATTTTTATGGGGAGGGTGGAGGGAGGGAGACGCAAGAGGGAAGAGATATGGGAACATATGTTTACATATAACTGATTCATTTTGTTGTAAAGCAGAAACTAACACACTATTGTAAAGCAATTATATTCCAATAAAAAAAGATTATAAAGAGTTTATTCATATTCAAAAGTGGATCAAATCATATAAAAAGTTTTTTTAAGTAAAAAAAGAAAAAAAAAGAAAAAAAAACCCAGACGGACAGAACCCTAGGACAAATGGTGAAAGCAAAGCTATACAGACAAAATCTCCCACAGAAGCATACATATACACACTCACAAAAAGAGGAAAAGGGGAAAAAATAATATATCTTGCTCCCAAAGTCCACTTCCTCAATTTGGGATGATTCGTTGCTATTCAGTTATTCCACAGATGCAGGGTACATCAAGTTGATTGTGGAGCTTTAATCCGCTGCTTCTGAGGTTGCTGGGAGAAATTTCCCTTTCTCTTCTTTGTTCGCACAGCTCCTGAGGTTCACCTTTGGATTTGGCCCTGCCTCTGCGTGTAGGTAGCCTGAGGTCGTCTGTCCTTTGCTCAGACAGGACGGGGTTAAAGGAGCAGCTGCTTCAGGGACTTTGGCTCACTCAGGCCGGGGGGAGGGAGGGGTACGGAGTGCGGAGCGAGCCTGCGGTGGCAGAGGCCGGCGTGACGTTGCACCAGCCTGAGGCGCACCGTGCGTTCTCCTAGGGAACTTGTCCCTGGATCACGGGACCCTGGCAGTGGCGGGTTGCACAGCCTCCCGGGAGGGGAGGTGTAGATAGTGACCTGTGCTTGCACACGGCCTTCTGGGTGGCAGCAGCAGCAGCCTTAGCATCTCATGCCTGTCTCTGGGGTCCACTCTTTTAGCCGTGGCTCGCGCCCGTCTCTGGAGCTCCTTTAAGCAACGTTCTTAATCCCCTCCCGGCTAGTTGTGGTGCACTAGACCCCTTCAGGCTGTGTTCACTCCGCCAACCGCAGTCCTCTCCCTGTGCTCTGAAGCCCGAGCCTCAGCTCCCAGCCCCGCCTGCCCCAGCGGGTGAGCAGACACGCCTCTCGGGCTGGTGAGTGCTGGTCTGCACCGATCCTCTGTGTGGGAATCTCTCCGCTTTGCCCCCCGCACCCCTGTTGCTGTGCTCTCCTCCGCGGCACCGAAGCTCCCCCCCTCCGCCACCCACAGTCTCCGCCCGCGAAGGGGCTTCCTAGTGTGTGGAAACCTTTCTTCCTTCACAGCTCCCTCCCACTGGTGCAGGTCCCGTCCCTATTCTTTTGTCTCTGTTTTTTCTTTTTTCTTTTGCCCTACCCAGGTACGTGGGGATTTTCTTACCTTTTGGGAGGTCTGAGATCTTCTGCCATCGTTCAGTAGGTGTTCTGTAGGAGTTGTTCCACATGTAGATGTGTTTCTGATGTATCTGTGGGGAGGAAGGTGATCTCCGCGTCTTACTGTTCTGCCATCTTCCTCCTCTCCCCTAGGTACGATGATTCTGGCCCGCCATCCCCACGACTGTCGCGGCTTCGGCCGCCGGGGCCCCTCCAGAGCCGGCAGCCTCAGTGAGGCCGCCCTCCCCTCGGGCTCCGGGGCAGTTAGTTCCGTGACGGCGGAGGGAAGAGACCCCGAGCCGGGAGCTCCAGCTCTGTGGAAACGCGGGCTCCGTTTGGCCAGTCATTTTTGTAACTGAAGAGCAAAGCTTAACAAAAACTTTCACTGATTTCGGAGACGTTAGGCTATTAAAATTGTGTGGTGGCCATGAGATTGCATCTCTTGGATCTTCTACTCTGGGGAGCCCCAGATGTGGCACTATGAAGTCCGTCTGCTTTCTGCTCCAAAGCCATACTTCCAAAGCAATGACAGCTTCACAGGGCTGCTCCCAGCTACTGACTGAGTGCAGCATGGGTACTAAAGCAAGCATGTTCCTGGAAGATGCAGGACTCCTCTGATGGATGGCTTAGGCTCAAGGACTCCTCTACAGTATTTCCAGATTCTCTTAGAACTGCATTGTAGACTAAGATCTTCCACCCAAGCTTCCTTCCTTCCCTCTGTCCTTCACTTGGGTTCAGACCTGCATTGCAGTCTGATGTCTCTTCCAGCCTCTCCCAGCTGCCTTTCCATTTTCTCTCACAGGTATGTCCCCTAATAAATTTCTTGAACCTTTAATGCTATCTTGGCATGTGGTTCTCAAAAGACCCAAACTAATGCAAATAGTTCATAATGTGCCCAAGAGATTAAAGGTTCAGTGATGTGTTTATAACCACACTTACCACAATTCAGGTGCAGACCTGGAACCAGAAGAAAGCATTTTCCCTGCAGCTGTCCTTTAGGGGTTCCATTGAAACCTAAACTGAAATTCTATTAAATTTATTTCACTTTGAATGGAGTTCCTCTAGAAGTCTTCTAATCACCCAACAATCAGAAATACTAATTACCTTGGCAGAGTCAGAACTTGGAACCCACAATCACAACCATCATTCAGCAGCATCAGTGATCTTTAAAATTAATCTGTCTGTCTTGGAATATTTACTACTGATTCATTATTGGCATTGGACATTGCCCTTAAATTCTGTAGGACTGTTTTCTTCATTTTGAATCTTTTGCTATATGGGAGTCTCTTTGGGTTTAAGAACAGTGGCTGAAACATCATAGGGTTTGAATCCTGGCTCCAGCTATTATTAACTGTGTGACCTTGGGTAAGATACTTAATGTATCTTAGCCTCAGTTTCTTTATCTACAAGATGGGTTTAATAATAATCTCCTAGGGTTATTATGAGGAGAATAGTATTTGGTGCACAGTACATTTTCATAAATATTGGGTATTGTGGTTAGTATTAATTTATTGATCCCGTCCTTTGTGCCTAGGTGCTCTGGGGAGAACTATGAATATAAAACAGTGTGGTTGAGGAACTCATAGAACAAAACTGTCTGGACATAATTAATTGTACAGCTGTGGGATAAGGGCTATATGAAAGGAAAATAGAAGGTACAGGGCTTCTATAAAAATAGGGTAAAATGAGTTCTGGGAAGGCTTCCCAAGAGATATTAGTTACACTTGAACTGAGTTCTGAGGGCTATAGAACTTGACTGGTCAAAGCAAGTTTTGCACACAAAGAGGATAGCTCATGTGGAGGCATGTGGATGTAGAACAGCATGGGGCATTCCAGGCAGGTGCAAGAGATTTGATCTAATCCAACTGAAGAATGTGAGAGGAGAAGCATTCAGAGACATACTTTGAGAGGTTGGCTTTGACTTTCATGCAATGGAATCTGGATTTCATACCTAGAGAGTGGAGGGTCATCAATAAAAGGGTTAGAACAGGCTAGGAGCATCACCAAGGATGTGTTTTAGAATGCTTTTTCTGGCAGCTTTATGGAATATAAATCAGGTATGGAAAAGGCTCAAGAAAGACAGGAAGACCAGTAGGGAAGCTCTTATGATAAAGCCAGAAAAGGAGAGGGCTGGAAAAACCAGGATATAGAATACAAGAAGGGGAACAAATTTGCAGAAAGAGATAACAAGTTCTTCCTTTACATATGCTCTGCTTAATTCTGCAAAAAACTTGAAGTGGCTTTTAGAAAATACACAGGATAGTTAAATAAATAAAAAGTAGAGGACTAGGACCAGGAGGAATACAAATTAGATAAAGAAAAATATGAGCTGGAATAGAAATAAGACAAATACGTCAACCTTTTTGGGCTTGAGCAGGTGCTATCCTGACAGCTAAAATGAAAAAATTGATTTGGTATAGTGTTCATCAGCTGTACTACAGGTCAGTTTTCTCATCATTACTGTCAAAAGCATCAGTTAATGAGACCATTTGGAATGTTGGGTTTAGATATCTGTGAGATGTCTAACTAGAAATGTCAGTAACATTTCCATCTATGAGTCAGGTACTCCAAAATGGGCCAGGGCTGGAGAAGCACATTAGTGAGACCTCATTGTCCATGTGGCCATCGGAACCATGGTGTAGATTAAACTCATCCAGGGAGGCTGTGTTGGCCAACTTCTTGTCCAGATAAACTACTGGTGTTGGACAAGATGTTCTCTATGATCCTTTTAGCTCTCGCATTCTGTGGTGTTGCCTTTTGCAAACAGAGTGCTACCTGTCTTATTCATTGAATTATTGATTGGGTGAGTAGTTATTGAGCACCCACTATGTGTCAGACACTCTTCTATAGACTGGGAATATGACAGTGAATGAAACAGACAAAAATCCCCATTCTCATGGATCTTACATTCTCGTGGGTGCCTAGGGGATCTTAGCTCACCACCTGTCTGCTGCCTTGGAAACACCCGGAAATCTGGATCTGCAGAAATAATTTAGATCCTCTCTATGGCGGAGTTGGTCCCAGTCAGGATCTTAAAAGTAACCCTTAATACACGGAGGATCTAAGAAAATGGGATTCTTTTGCCCTAAGCTAGCCATACCTTCTGGGCTGCTTCAGGTTCAGTTGGATCCAACTCAGTTCAGCCTGATTCCCTCAAAGCTGGAGCAAGTTCTGTTGAATTGGGAGGGGCAGGTGAAGGAGAGCTTGTGGAGCAGTACATCATTGCCTGTGTTTTAATTTGCAAATGAACCACATGTCTGGATTTTATGAAACATTTAATTCTTGAACTTCATAACCAAGCCACCTTACTCAACATTTCCTACTCTATCAAAAAAAAAGTAACCTTTATTGAGTATCTTGTCCACTTGGCTGAAGTAGTACACATAGGCACAATGCCTTTGGGTTCTCTTCTCTTACCTCCATGTGCATCGACTGAGTTTTATTTTTGCTTTTATTTCCTCAGATTCCCATTTTTCACTCCTAGTAGATTGGAAGAGATACTCTATTTCTGTGCTTTTTGTGATTACCCTGGAATTTTTCATGCACTTATTTATCAAATCTAAAGTAAATCAATAATGTTATCTTCTTCTCAAATAATACAAGGACCATACAAGGACCTTAAAACATAAATGCTAATCACTCCTTACTCACAACTCCTTTGCTTTTATTGACCATACAACCACATAATTCTATTTTGAGTGCTAACCCTGTAAATTATATGCTATTGACTTCAATATGTGCTCAATTTAGCCTACATGTCGACCATTTTATATGCTCAGCATTCTTTCTTTCATCTCATACATTCCTTTTGTGTTCATTTTCCTTTTCCTGGAAGTACATCCACTATAAGTTCCTTTAATGATGGCATTGGTAATTAGACCACTAAAACATAGTAGTAGTAATAACAATAATGATGATAATAAAAGTAATAACTACAAATTATTGCATGCTTACCGTGTGTCAGGAACTGTGTTAAGTGCTTTAAATGGATTATCTCTTAATCGTCACCAAAAACCTGTCAGATACCATTATCATCTCTATTTTACAGACAGGAAATCTTAGATTAACTAACATGCTTAGGGACACATAACTAGACCAGAAACCATTTCTAACCCAGTGTCCATGCTCCTAACCATTCTTCTTGCATCCATACAACTGTGGACATATTTCAAAATTTCTTCTATAGTCTCTTCTGTCTTACTTGTCACTAGACTTCAGATTCAATTTGTGAATAGAATGTTTAGCACCAATTGGAGGCTATTCACAAATTGAATCTGTAAGTCTAGTGACAAGTAAGACAGAAGAGGCTTGAGAGGTTTTTCAGATATGAAGCTATCATTACAATCAGAGTCCTTCTTTTGTGGCTACACATCAATAAGTATATAAATTGCAGGCAAACTATAGCCCAGTTCTACATCATTAATCATGCTGCAGCGGATCAGACCTCAAGCTATCTTAGCCTAAGCAGAAGGAAACCACTCTCAAGTTTGTGGCCTAACACCCAAAACATTGTTTTCCATTATTCAAAGCATGCATACATATTGAAACTTTCCTTTTCTAGGACCTTTTGAAGTTACTTTTCCAGGCACCAATCTCCTCCTCAAATCATGATAATAGTTGTTTGTTCAAGATAGGGCTCTTCTGTGGCCTCTCATTTTGTGGTGCTGAATCTCACCACAACCATCTGTATGTTATTCATGTGTATTTGATTTGAGTCTTGATAAGAAGATTATATTATTGAAAGGAAACGTCAGATAAGAAGATTACATTATTGAAAGGAAACATCATTCAAGTACCATCAGGTAAATATCTCTAGTCACCATCTTAAGGCTCTGCACAGCCTGAGAGAAACACTGCCTGGAAAGCTCACTCTCATGTTGGGGAAAGAAAATTCCATGGTGTTCTGAAGACCTGACTAGTACCATATCAAATAAAACCTACTAGGGGTTAGTGCTCAATAAATTTTATGGAGCAAGCTAAGCATCACTTCTAGGTCTTTTGGCCATTACAAGAAAGAAAGAAACAAAAAGTGACAAGGAAGCATAGGAAAGCTGGTGTAGCTATACTGCTCTGATACAAAGTAGGCTTCTTCAGGACAAAGTAGAGGACAAGTATTACCAGGGATTAAAAGGAAATTTTATGAAAAGAAAAAAGTTCTTTTTTCTATTGAGAAGGCATAACAATCCCAAATGTGCATCCATCTAATAACAGAGCTTCACTATACATGAAATAAAAACTTACAGAACTAAAGGGAAGAACAGAAAAAGCTATAATCAAAGTTGGAAATTTTAACATGCCTCTTTCAGTAATTGTCAGCATAAGTATCCCCTCCCCCCGCAATAAACAGGAATGCAGAAGATCTGAGCAACACTTTCGGGTAACTTGATCTCCCTGATATTTATAGAGCACTACACCTAACAACAGCAAAATACACATTATTTGAAAAATGTAAGGAATTGCCTTAGTAACCAAAAAATTATCTACAAATAAAAGTCCAAGCCCAGATGGCTTCACAGGTGAATTCTACCAAATATATATTTTTAAATGAATACCAATTCTTTTCAAACTCCTCCAAAGAACAGAAGAGCAGGAAACACTTCCCAATTCATTCTGTGAGGCCATTATTACCCTGATACCAAAAGCAGGCAAAGATAACATAAGAAAGAAAGGTACAGACCAATATCTCTTATGCATATAAACACAAAAATCCTCAACAAAACACTAGCAAACCAAATTGAGCAGCATGTAAAAGGAGTTATACACCATGACCAAGTGGGTTTTATCGCAGCAATGCAAGCTTGGTTTAACATCCAAAAATGTATTGCACCATATCAATAGACTAAAACAACAAAAACCACATGATCATCTCAATAGTTGCAGAAAAAGAATTTGATAAGATCCAAGACCTCTTCATGATGAAACACTCAACAAACCAGGAATAGAAAGAAGCTTTCTCAATCTGATGAAGCACATCCACAAAAACCCATAGCTAACAAAATATATAATGATGAAAAATTTGATATTTTCCTCCTAAGATCAGGAATAAGAGAAGGATATCTACTCTTGCCGCTTCTACTCAACATTGTACTACAGGTTCTAGGTAGGGAAATTAGAAAAGAAAATGAAATAAAAGACATCCAGATTGGAAAGGAAGAAGCAAAACTACTTCTCTTCACAAATGACATGACCTTGTATATAGGAATTTCTAAAGAATCACTAAAAAACTATCAGAACGAGTAAATGGGTTCAGCAAGGTTGCAAGATACAAGATCAATATACAAAAATCAATTGTAGGGCTTCCCTGGTGGCACAGTGGTTGAGAATCTGCCTACCAATGCAGGAGACATGGGTTCGAGCCCTGGTCTGGGAAGATCCCACATGCCGTGGAGCAACTGGCCCCGTGAGCCACAACTACTGAGCCTGCACGTCTGGAGACTGTGCTCCACAGCAAGAGAGGCTGCTATAGTGAGAGGCCCGCGCACCGCAATGAAGAGTGGCCCCCGCTTGCCACAACTAGAGAAAGCCCTCGCACAGAAACGAAGACCCAACACAGCCAAAAATGAAATTAATTAATTAATTAATTTTAAAAAATCAATTGTATTTTTATACACTTGGAATGAACAAGCCAAAAATGAAATTAAGAAAGCAGTTTCACTTACAACAGCAACAAAAACAATAAAATGGGAATAAATTTAATAAAGTATAAAACTATAAAACATTATTGAAAGAAATTAAAGAATATTGAAGCAAATAGAAGGAATCCTATATTCATGGATTATAAAACTTAATATTGTTAACATGGTAATGCTCTCCAAATTGATCTACAGATTCAACACAGTCTCTATTAGAATCCCAGCAGGCTTCTTTGTAGAAATTGACAGGCTGAACCAAAAGTCTATATGGAAATGCAAGGGGCCAAAAATAGCCAAAACAATCTTGAAAAAGAGCAAAGTTGGATGACTCACACTTCCAGATCTCAGAACTTACTACAAAGCAACAGTAATCAAGAAAATGTATACTAGCATGAGAATAGACGTAAATCAATGGAAGAGAACTGAGAGTTCAGAAATAAACCCTCACATTTATGGTCAACTGATTTTCAGCAAGGGTGCCAAGATTATTTAATAGGGAAAGGAATAGTCTTTTCAACAAATGGTGCTGGAGCAACTGGATATCTACATGCAAAAGAATGAATTTGGTCCCTTACCTCACACCATACATAAAAATTAACTCAAAATAGATCAAAGGCCTAAATGTAATAGCCAAAGCTATAAAACTCTTAGAAGAAAACACAGGGAGGGGCTTCCCTGGTGGCGCAGTGGTTGAGAATCTGCCTGCTAATGCAGGGGACACGGGTTCGAGCCCTGGTCTGGGAGGATCCCACATGCCATGGAGCAACTAGGCCCGTGAGCCACAACTACTGAGCCTGCGCGTCTGGAGTCTGTGCTCTGCAACAAGAGAGGCCGCGATAGTGAGAGGCCCGCGCACCGCAATGAAGAGTGGCCCCCGCTTGTCACAACTAGAGAAAGCCCTTGCACAGAAATGAAAACCCAACACAGCAAAAATAAATTAATTAATAAACTCCTATCCCCAACATCTTCTTTAAAAAAAAAAAAAAAACACAGGGGGTAAATCTTTATAATCTTGTGTTAGGCAATGGATTCTTAGATACGAAAAAGCATAAGCAAGAAAAGAAAAAAATAGATAAAATGGACTTTATCAAAATAAAAAGTTTCATGCTTCAAAGGAAGCTATTAAGAAAGTGAAAAGACAACCTATAGAAAGTGATAAAATATTTTCAAATATATGTCTAATTAGAGAATATATAAAGAACATTTTCAGTTCAAAAATAAAAGATGGCCCAATTTAAAACTGGGAAAAAGACCAAGACAAACCATTGTCTAGAGCATAAAATAAGATGCAATACATTTCATAAGATTGAAATCATACAGAGTTCAGTTTGTTTTCTGATCTCAATGGAATTAAATTAGACATAAATAAGAAAAAGATATGTTGAAATACTTCAAATATCTGAGGGGTTATTTTCTAAGTAACCTATGGATCAAAGAAGGATTCACAAGTGAATTTAGAAAATATTTTGAACTGAATGATAATGAAAATACAACATATCAAAATGTGTGGGATGTAGCTAAAGCAGTGTTTAGAGAGAAATGTATGCCTTCTCTACAAAGTAAAGATGTGTATATTTTTAAAAACTCATTGAATTGTACACTTAAGATTTGTACATTTTACTGTATGTAAATTTAGCTTCGATTAAAAAAAAATAGCACCAGGCTGTCAGAGAGATAAACAGAAATCATGGGGTAAAAAAGAAGGAATTTAATAAATGAAGATTGGGGAAGCAATGGTTACAGTGTGTTTTCTAAATGGTAGCAAGACTTTTTTTTTAATGTATAATTAACATAGAGTAAAATGTACAAATCTTGATCACTCATATCAAGATGAAGAGTATTCTATCACCACAGAAAGTTTCCTCCTGCTCCAGTCCATTCAGTCCCCCTCCCTCAACCTCTAGAGTTATCTCAGCAGTTTTTACAATAGTAGTATTGAAAGTGAAACTGCTCAGTAGTGTCAACTTTGGCAGAGGTCAAGTAGAATAAAGATTTAGGAGGACACTGCAGATGATAAAAGGAATGGGGGAAGATTCCAAATTGAAGTTAATCTTGAAATGAATGGGAAGAGAAAAAGAAACAAACTTTTTAAAAAAAATTATTTTATTTATTTAGTTTTATTATTTTTTGTTTGCGCCGGGTCTTAGTTGCAGCATGCGCTGGATCTTCTTGCTGCATGCGGGATCTATAGTTTTGGAGTGCGGACTTCTTAGTTGTGGCATGCATACAGGAATCTAGTTCCCTGACCAGGGATCGAACCTGGGTCCCCTGCACTGGGAGCGTGGAGTCTTACCCACTGGACCACCAGGGAAATCCCGAAACAGAAAGTTTAAAAAATCCTGACACTGCTAGTATACTTGATGGTGAAAAGGAGAAAAAAAAGCAATTATCTTTCTAATACTTGAGACATTTTCAATGTATTTGGGAAGATAAAACACTTTGAAAATGCTTTTCATCAATAGCCTGAACAATGATTTATAAGCAAATAATATTCTAACATGTACATATAATTTATTTAGTCACTTTCCAATGTTGTTACTGAACCAAACTCGGGTCTGCTCGCCCATATGCAGTAAGGCCAATCTGCTGCAGAAAGGGGGACCCCTTCCAGGGCCCGGGAGTGGGCTCTTGTTTAACACTGGGAAATGAACTGTCCAAGGAGACACACGTGCTGACAAAGCAAGAGACTTTATTGGGAAGGGGCGCCCAGGTGGAGAGCAGCAGGGTAAGGGAACCCAGGAGAACTGCTCTGCCACATGGTTCACCGTCTCTGGTTTTATGGTAATGGGGTTAGTTTCTGGGTTGTCTCTGGCCAGTCATTCTGACTCAGGGTCCTTCCTGGTGGCGCACGCATCGCTTAGCCAAGATGGATTCCACAGAGGAGGATTCTGGGAGGTTGGTTGGATATATGAACTGGCGTCTCCTCTCTCCTTTTAACCTTTACCGAATTCTTCCAGTTGGTGGTAGCTTGTTAGTTCTGCATTCCTTACCAGGACCTATGGTGCCTGGCCAGGGCAGGTGGTTTCAGTCATGGTTCCCCTAACAAATCTACTGACACGGGTTGTGGGGAAGGGAAGTGCAGCTTTATTGTAAGGCACCAATACTAGGAGAAGGGGTGGCTCATGTTCAAAAACCCTGAACTCCTCAAAGGGTTTCAGGAAAGTATTTTTAAAGGCAAGATGAGGGAGGGTCATCCCAGACTATGTGATCAGCTCATGCACAATTTTCTTTTTTTTTTTTTTAACATCTTTATTGCAGTATAATTGCTTTACAATGGTGTGTTAGTTTCTGCTTTATAACAAAGTGAATCAGTTATACATATACATATGTCCCCATATCTCTTCCCTCTTGTGTCTCCCTCCCTTGCACCCTCCCTATCTCACCCCTCTAGGTGGTTACAAAGCACCAAGCTGATCTCCCTGTGCTATGCGGCTGCTTCCCACTATCTATTTTACATTTGGTAGTGTATATATGTCCATGCCACTCTCTCACTTTGTCACAGCTTACCCTTCCCCCTCCCCACATCCTCAAGACCATTCTCTAGTAGGTCTGTGTCTTTATTCCCGTCTTACCCCTAGGTTCTTCATGACCTTTTTTTTTTTTTTCTTAGATTCCATATATATGTGTTAGCATACGGTATTTGTTTTTCTCTTTCTGACTTACTTCACTCTGTATGACAGACTCTAGGTCCATCCACCTCACTACAAATAACTCAATTTCATTTCTTTTTATGGATGAGTAATATTCCATTGTATACATGTGCCACATCTTCTTTATCCATTCATCCGATGATGGACACTTAGGTTGCTTCCATGTCGTGGCTATTGTAAATAGAGTTCATGCACAATTTTCTGATTGGTTGTTGGTGATCAATCCTTAAGTGCCAGAAAGTCTGGAGGCTAAGTGCTCCTGATCATCAAGTAGTTAATTTCTTCCATTTGGTGGTGGTTTTAGCATCTTAAAAACTCAGGAAATATGCATCAGATACTATTACCTATGTACTTCAGAGAGGAGCTAGAGCAGAGAATATGGGGGAGGGGTCTGTCCTGGGAAAGCCCCATAGAGTCCTGCTTGGTTACAATATTAAACATGTTTATTATATCCAATTCTTTATTATTTTAAATAATAATACAGTTGACCCTTGAACAACACTGTCTGAATTGCATGGGTCCACTTTTATACAGATTTTTTTTCAATAAATATGCACTACAGTACTGTACAGTCTGTAGTTGCTTAAATTTGAGGATGTGGAACTGTAAAGTTTATAAGTGGATTTTCCCTGCCTTGTTCAAAGGTCAACTGTATAATAAATAACCTTATACATGCATTTTTGTTTGTCAGTCTAATGAATTCAATTGCTCAATAAACAATTTTGAGTACCTACTGGATTTCAGGCACTTGGCTAGATGCTGAGGGTTGGATCAGTGGACAAGACAGAAACGTATGGGAGGAAGAAACTTTTTCCTCTACCTTCTTAGGTTCAGGCTGGCCCGTACAAATTAAACTGACAAAAGACAGATTAACAGAAGCAAAAAAAAAAGGGACTTCCCTGGTGGCACAGTGGTTAAGAACCTGCTTGCCAATGCAGGGGACACGGATTCGAGACCTGGTCTGGGAAGATCCCACATGCCAAGGAGCAACTAAGCCCGTGCGCCACAACTACTGAGCCTGTGCTCTAGAGCCCGAGAGCCACAACTGCTGAGCCCATGTGCCACAACTACTGAAGCCCACGTGCCTGGAGCCTGTGCTCCACAACAAGAGGAGCCACAGCAATGAGAAGCCCATGCACCACAACAAAGAGTAGCCCCCGCTCGCAGCAACTGGAGAAAGCCTGCACGCAGCAATGAAGACCCAATGGAGCCAAAAATAACAAAATAAATAAAATAAGTTAAAATAGAAGATTTAATTACATATGTATGCATGGAAGTTCACAAAGAAATGTGGCTCAAGGAGGTGGTTAGAATTTGAGGCTTATGTACCATCTTAGGCTAGACAAAGAAAAATGGGTTGGGGAATTCCTGGGGGGAGGGAATGGTAAGTTAATGGGAGGGTAAGGAGAGGAAATGTATGATTGATAAAGTTTGTTTAATAAGGTTTGTTATCGAGGTAAGAATCATCTGAGGAGTTAAGAGTTGTTTCTAGGAGTAGTTCTCTTCCTGATACAGAGAGGGAGATAACTTTACAAATAGAAATTTATGTCCTGCTTTTAGACAGAAAGGAGTGGGGAGGGGCAGAGAGCTAATTGCCTTCAGCTCAAAAGAATACTTATGCTAAAGTGGCATATTTGAGGGTGGCATATTCTGGTCCCCCTCAGACATAATAGCTGTCTCAAGGAGATTATAGTCTAGCAAAGATGAGAAACATTGACTAATTGTGATTGATCTTAACTAAGCAGAACTAGGAGTTCAGAACTTGGGGATTTAACAGAGTCTAGGGACCCAAAAAAGGCCTTTCTGAAGAGGTTACTTTTAGTCTGAGGTCTAAAGGCTAAGAAGGAGTTTACTAAAAGGGGAAGAATGAAGCGTGTCAGTGTGAAGGCCCAAATGGAGGAGAGAATGATGCCTTAGAGTATCTAGAAGAGGTGGAGAGAAAGGAAGGCAGGGATACCATCTCCTAAGGACTTGTAGACAACTCTAAGTATTTCATCCATTTTCCTCAGGGCAATAGGAAGCTATTGAAGGATTCTAATCAGGACAGTAACAGGATCATCAATGCAAATGGCAGTTGACTTCTTCAGTAAGCTTCACTTCTTCCACATTTTGGGAAGGGAGGAGGGCTTGTCTGATCTGGTTCCTGAGTTGTCCACAGAAAAGTTTCCTCAGTGTTATAAATTGCTGCCCACCTCTCCATGCTGCCTCACTCCTGCTCGCTCCACTGCAGTTGTAGCTTAGACATTAAGCAGAGTTCCCTAATGGGCTGCAGCACCTCTGTATGGCCCCAGTGAGGGAGAAATGAGGCCGGACACATCTTCTTTTCTTCTGTGCATTTATCCCAATAGTTCCACCCTTTAAAGCTGTATGGATATTAGAATTCCCTACATGGTTGAGAATTACAGTGCAACAGGGAAGACAGAAAATCTAAAAGGACATAGCAAATATGTTTACCGCCTTAAGCCAAAGGAAAAGGACCCAGTATGTATGTGGGGAGGGGTGCCAAATTTCACACCCATGTTCTCAGATCCACTTCCTCTCCAAGAGAACCATCTTCTAACACCCATCTCACAGATCTTTACCAGCCTTTCAGTACATCTTTCCAGCGCACATAGGTCTTGTTTCTCAGCCCAGGATATATCTCTCTGCTTCTAGCAATTTCCCTAAATCTGAGTTGTTCAATCAATAATTGTGACTTAGGTCCAGCAGGACAATCCACGGTAATCTTTGACTTTCTGTATCCCATAGAAACCTCTAGGTGTTCATTGGCACCACTCTTATGTTTTAATGTGAGCTCCTCCCACCAGCACGACTTGCATACAAGTCTCTGTTTTGGTGATTGCCCAGTGGGTAACTGTTGGAACACATACTTACGTGTACCCACATACCCTCACCCATAGTCTTCAGAGGACAAACATTATTTGGCAGAGACAGTACAAACAAGTCTCACAAGAAGGAAAAGGCAATAATTCCCTAAGGTTTCATAATTTACAAGGTCACCTCTCTCACAATGGAGTTAGTACAGTACATAATTATGCAAAGCGGTGTTAGTTCCTTTCTATTATCCCCTTCTCCAAATTGTACCTCCTTGAGCTTGCTGAGAATAAGAAATGGCCCATTACTAAGCCATATACCTCTTAATGACCACTCAGTTAGCTGCACAAAGACCTGGTTAAAGTTCAAAATGACCTCTTGAAATTTTCCAATTAGCTATTAGACAAAGGCCATCCGTCTTCCCAGCCTCTGTCTTGGGAGGAAGACTTTAGTGCTTGGGAAGTGAGTATAATCAGATTTGAATTTTTATCAGAATATCCTGAGTGTAAGTGGAAAGTGGATGGGGGGAGAAGTGCAAGAGAACTTGCTGGGGGGCCAGGAGGAGAAAAAGGACAGGTACATTGTGATCTTAATTTTGCAGTCAAACAACTCACAAAAAAGGAATTCAAAAAAGGGAGCTTTGTCAAGTAAGATAGGTTCTAGTTTGCACTATTGAAATTACTCTGAGAGGGTGGTAGTGTCTTAGAAAATTTATAGGGTTTCATGAATGTGGATTATCACTATTTTATAGATAGGAGGGAAAATGTAATAAGATGAAATGGCACTCCCCCAAAATAACCAAACAGTGATAGAATCTATGATCTGTACAAACTAATATAATCTTTTCCTCATCACTTTCCAAAGGGAGATCCTCGATAACAGCAACAAAATTCCAGAAACTTTGTGTGTGATGATGACCACTTTATAAGCATTTGGATCAATTTGATACAACTAGGATAACTATGTCACTTTTGTTCTAAAATTAAATTTAACAAATGATAATTCAGAAATTACTACCCCCACACCTCAGATACTCTTCCTCAGAAACGAGATTTCAACTTTCCTGACACTAAATTTGGGCAGAGGTGTCAAATCATTATAATAACTGCAAGCTGGCCCCAGCTAAAATAGCATTTCAGCAGCCTGCCACTGGCATATAATCAACTGCACACCCACCACTGCTGGGCTTGGTACACAACTGTGGCACCAAAAAAATGATTAGAATGTACCTCTCGGTGCCAAGTATTGCAGTACAACAAATTAACCTTTGACCAGAATAATTATTTTCCTGCTTTCTGGATGTCTAAGTCAGTTAAGCATTTTCAGATCAATGCAACCATATGTCTACCTGTAACATGAGAAATGATTCCTTATTTGTAGAATAACCCTCTCTCTCACAAAGGACATACTATCTCTTTTACCTTAGAAGGGTGGGCAACTGGCTATTTCAAAGTATTTGACACACTAAACAGTCCAGAAGTGCTGACCTACGTGTATCATATTATTATATCATATTTTAAACATTCCCACACAAAGTTGACCCAAACAAATAGTCCTCTACAAAATAGTTTCAGTGCTTTAATTTTCTCGGGATTGTCAAGATCAATACCTTTCTCTGCACCATATATCTTTGTTGTTAGAGAAAAGTAGGTTTCCCTGGAGAAGAAGAAGGATCTATGAGTTGTTATGTATATAAAGGCAATTGCAGGAGGAAAATGGTAGAGAGTGGGCCGCTGCTCTAAATAGTCTAGATGTATTCCTTTACTTAAGTCTCAGTATTTCTTATTTTTCTATTTCTGGACTTTTAGCTGAAGTACAACACTATCATTATTAAATTGTTCATTATAGTCATCTTTTGTAGAAACTTAATTCATACCTAAGTTTGCAGTGTTCGGGATTACAGGCATTCCTGTTTATTTGCAGCTTACTTCTTCCATAAAATGTCAGTGGAAGCCTTACTTCAGGGTAACCCCTCAAAAATTATGTGTCATTTTCTATCAAATAAATGCAATACAAATGTGCTCTCCTTAAAGGAGACCCCATGGGACCAAAACAAGCCACAAACAAAAATCAGAATAATAAGAATCATCAGTCACAATACTTTATATAAATACACTTTTTAATGTGAACTCTGAATAAAGGTATAATTGTTGAAGTTTTATCCAAGAGTGTTAAACAACACAAAAGAAAAATCTTTTTAGAAGGAATAGTTAATGCCTGAGGGCCTTAAATGGCCATTTAACTTAGAGTAGAAGCACAAACTGGAGTTGATCTGTAAGGGCTAGAGCACACATTAGCTGCATCTCCCCCTTCTGCTGGACGGATCCAAAAGTAGGAATATTGTGGCATAGTGTATAATTTTGTCTTCTAAACAAGACAAACAGTGGACTTTGTTTTGTAGAACAAAGTCATAGGGTGTAATGAAAGGGGCACATGTTTTAGAATTAGAAATATACAACTTTAGATACTGCTTCTACAACTGTATTGCAGTGTGGGGCTCTGTTTTCTCGAGTGTAGAAGGAGGATAAAGCCAATTGGAAGAGACTGCTGTAAGAATTAAGTGAAATGTTTGTAAAAGCACCTGGCTCAGAGTAAGTACTCAATCCTCTCTGGTCCTTTCAACCATGAGTGACATGATTTTCATTGGATTTAAGTGGGGTTTACAAGAAGCTCAAAGCTGTTTTCCTAAGGAATGTATCAATTTTGTAACAAATGTAGAAGAAAAAATAGGAATGCACCAATTTCTATTGTAATAGTTCAGGAGGTCATACAAACCATTAAATAGAGAGATGCCATCAACATAAAAAAATTAATTCATAAATACTCACATCCTCATACCTACCAAATCCATTGATTATAAAGATCAGCAAATGTATAATATCAGTTTTACTCTTTTTTTTGGCTTTAGAATGACTATAGAATGATATTGGCCCCCAGATGATTGATACCTAATAAAAATGATTAAAATATGGAAAATACGGAGTCTGAAGAATGCCAACCTCATTATAATTTTTTCTAATACAGGAGGAAAAGATGGATAACTAATTCTAGAGTTTGGTTGTCATAAAAGTATTCATTTTAGAATTCTTATATACAATGTATACTTCCCTGTTGTAAAAAGCTGGTCTGTTGATTTAAGAAGCTCAATCAGTTTGGTATCCTGCAAAATTATTTTTTTCCTAATGTAAGTGGAATTAATATTCTAAAATTCTTCCACTGAGGCATGTGCTCCAACAAGCATTTCCTGGCCATCCCCAAAGGCTCAGAAGAACTCATATGGAGAGGAGCATTTTCCCAGCATGTCACCTCCTTCTCACCATATAAATCTCTTTGTTTTCTTTCCTTCCCTCTCATTCACGTCTTGATATTTCTCTTCATCTTACCACTATTTCTACATCATTTTAACAGTTCCTATTTCTCTCTCTTCTAACTATCTGATCTTCTTTTCCCTATTCTGTGTACCAGCTTTGGAGTAAGGGCTTGAAGACAGTGCCTGCCAGCATTCACAAGCTTCACTGAGGTCCACAGAAACAGCTGAAGAGTCAGATCTACATCTGATAGGATTGATGTGGAGAGCTGAGAAAGCTGAGTTGTCCCTGGGGCGCTGGTGTGTAGGGGAAGGAAGGCTTTTTCCAGGGGGATTTGAGCCAAGGCTGTGATCTGGAAGGAAACTGCCCATGGTTCTGAGTGGTCCCACTGAGGATGTAGAGAATAAAAATGGCCCATGAGCAGTGTTTGAGGAGGAGATAGAGGTGACTGAAGCAAACCTCCTCTGACTACAATTCCAGGCTTATCACATTGTTTCTCTGTCAGTGTTGTTCTTCTCTTGTTTCCTTTGCCCTCACATGTAGAAACCTATAAAACCAGGACACCAGCTGAAGCAGCCCAATGACCTCACTTCCTGTAGGCCAATATCCCACAGTAGCCATCACATCATGGATGCTAGAAGGAAAGACTTGATACAGAGACTCAGCCCCTATTTCAGGAATAAGTTTTAGGATGGATCTAGTTATTTTTTGCCTTAAAGATTTGAAAGGATTAAAAATGTCCAAAAGTGACTTGAGGGCAAAATATACAAAGAGGCAATATTGTTTGTTAGACCTTTGACCTTTCACAGAATTTGTGGCCCTTCAAGAAATGGGAAAACCCCCAAACATTTTTTTTTTCTGTAAACTTATCTTCCCTTCTGCTGCTTTGAAGCACGTGTGTTTGACGGGAACTTTAAAATCCATGTCTTGGATTTATGTCTCTGATTGCACATAATTCATCAAGATCTTGCTCTTCATGAGCTATTTAATACTCAGGAAGCCATTTAAGTCACTTTAGAATCTTCCTAAAATCCAACAAGAAGTTGTGTTTACAAAGGACACACAAACCTGAAATATTTGCATGTTTCATTTGAATCCAAATGCAGAAGCCATAAGTAATTTGAAATGGGAGAGAAATTTAGCCTCTCTCTTCTCTGTCAGTGAGAAAGGTCTGATGTAACATCATCCAAAAATGTTTCCTGATAAGCCCACGTGGACATGATGGGTGGAATCTTATGTTACACACATCATTCATTGTCTATGGTCTCATGTTATAGTCACTTGTGTATGTATATGTCTTCTGTCTTTAATGAAGATGTCTGATGTAAGAGGAAGAAAACTAGATGAAAGCTTAGGTGACCAAGGTTCAAGTCCTGATTTTCATAGCTGTGTGACCTTGGACAAATCACCGAACATTACTGAGCCCCATCTATTCTGCATACTTCATGAATTTTGAACACATCAAAAGTGATAATGAACCTAAACATATCCTGTCGACCCCTAAATGATACTTGCCATCTACTATTAAATCCGCACAGTTTTTACTTGTTTACACTTATTGTTTCAACAAGAATGTTTCAAGGTTCACAACAGAAATTTTGTGGGAAAAGAGGACAGAAACATGGGAAAAGAGTGGAGCTTTATTTTCAATAGACGTTTCTTTTTATGCCAAAGTGGAATGCCTTTATCATAACGATTATATGCTGTTACATACGCTGTTGTGGCTATTTCTAAATAGAGGAAGGGAAAACTTACCAAGTCCTGGGAAGCTAATTTTTATAAATGTCTCCAGATTAGACATTTTGGCATATTTTATGGTGAGTTGGTTCAAACTTGTATTTTTCAAAGACTATACTACTTACTTTTTGCTTAAAGAATATATTACTTGTACTATGTAATACAGTATACAATTATAAAAGAAACATGTCAAATATAATCTTGATTTTTATTTTATATTTTGCTTAAAATTTTGGTGCCAACATATTTTAGAAATAAGGAAGTCACGTGCATTTTTCTCCTTCTCACAAAAGAGGAATTAAATGTGTTTACCACCACATGTGATCCCCAAGGAGGGTGCCTTTTATTCTGGATGTCAAATTTTAAGTGGAGGAATAACAGGGTGCAGACATACTGAGAACACTCTCTCAGTAGCTGATGTTTTTCCCTCCAGTGGGTGATGAAAATCAAATCCCCAAACTGCTCCTTCTGGGCTTTTTACTAATTAACTTGACATCTGTGGTGAAGCAGAACATAGACTAACCTTGTTCATTCCCAGTCCCACAATTAAACTGCTGGTAGTTCAAGTCAAAAGCTTATCTCTGGAAACTTGAGAGTAAAATAATTGCCAATTGACAGAAAGTATAAAACAACTTCTTTAATATTTTTACCAAAATACTCAGGAAAAGGAAGGGCTTTCACGTAGAGTAAAAATTGTACTCATCAAACCACCATGATTCCCTACTCTGTCTACTGTAGTTTTTCTCTGCCTATTGATGACAGAATCAAAGGATCCATGAAAATAGGATCATTCATGTAAAATAGTTCCTCTTACAGAGCATAGAGGAGTGGAGTAATGCTATGATTGGGATGTGCTGCAGAGATGGGGGTGGGAAAATGAAGTGGGCAGAAAGTTTCTTGGAAGATCTAGGGAGGAAAAAAAAAGATTCTCTAGAAAAAAAAATTAAAGAATAATATAGCAGAAAAATGTTTACTGCAAAGAGAAAGTGTTAAATTTCTCTCAGTTATGCTACTATCAGAAAGTGTCTGGTGACCTACGTGTGTCAGTAGCATAGAGTCCATGCAGACAAACCTATTGGGTGACCTGTGGCTTACGAGAAGGAAGTAAAGAGGTGATGATGGGAAACACTGGAGTCAGACTACACTTAGGTACAAATGAGAATACAGATGAAATAGAAACATTGATGGACAAAAGGACATGATGGCTGGGATTTTCTTTAAAATACCACATCAAAAAAATTTTTTTAAAGTGTGGGATTGAAATAAGTTACTTATACAAACAACACAGATAAATCTCAAAAACACTGTTACACAAAAGAGCATTTACTATATGATCCCATTTATATGAAGTTCTAAAAAAGGCAAAACTAATTTAAGGTGGAAAACTATCAGAAAAGCTGTTGTCTCTTGGAGTCAGGGTAAAGGCATGAATTGACTGGGAACGGGCATGAGGGAGTTTTCTAGGGTGGTGGATATGTTCTACGTTCGTGGGCCTGACGCACAGTGAGGCCTAACAAACCGAAATGTTGGAGTTTGGAGGAGAGAAAGGTTTATTGCAGGGCCGTGCAAGGAGACGAGGTGGCTCATGCCCTAAAATGCCCTGAGCTCCCTGAAGGGTTTCAGCAAAGCATTTTTAAAGGCCAGGTCGGGATGGGGGGGTGGGGGGGTCGCAGGCTACATGATCATATGGTGCACAGTCCGCTGACTGGCTGATGGTGAGGGAACAGGTGGTGTCACAGGGGTTCATGTTATCAGTCCTTAGGCTCCAGGAGGCCTGGGGCGATGTGCTCTGTGGTCATCAAGTAGTTAATGTGTTCCATTTGGTGGGGGGTTTTCACATCTGCAAAACAACTCAGGAAATTTGCATCAATTACTATTGTCTAGGTGCTTCAGAGAGGAGCTGAAGCAGAGGATGTGGGGGAAGGCCTGTCCCGGGAAGGCCCCATAGGGTCCTGCTCAGTTACACAAAGGCTTTAGATTTAGAAACCTGGCCCTGCCACTGACTGTCTGGCCCTGCACAGAACACTTATCTTCTTCAAGTCTGTAAGATGTAAAATAACAACTGTAATAATAAATTCATATAGGAGTTGTGAGGGGTAAATTAGACTGCCTGTAAAATATTTAGTACATTCTGGCGTGTCACTGTATATAAAATTTACTTCAAAATAAGGGACTATAAACAAATGCTGGTCTATTACTAATATACTACCTGAAGTTTTTTGAGAAAATACTCTGATGTCTGCAGCTTACTTAGAAATGCATAAAAGTATAAGAGAGTTTGGTGAGTGGCTAGATGAAGAGATGGATAGATATGTTATAAAACAAATATAGGAAAAAGATTAATTGTAGAGTCTAGATGGTGGACATATGAGGATTCATTTTACAATTTTTCACCTTTCCTTTATATTTGAAAATTTTTATAATAAAATGTTAGACAAAGTGGAAAATGAGAGAGATGAAATTGGCAAAAATGTGACTAACTAGTGCAGCAAGGGGACAGTTAATGGATTCATTATACCCTTCTCTCTACTTTCTATACGTTTGAAATTTTCCATAATAAAAAGTTAGAAAGGAATTCGTTTTGTTGGGGAGGAAAATTTTTCTTATATCCTTCTACGTTCTTCTGGCAGGTCTCAGAATTAAATTACATATCCATAGGAATACGAAGCCCCCAGGCACTCAAGCAGTTGTGGCTGACAGGCCATCCAGAGCTAAAGAGAAGAGGGTGTTGGTCTGGGACTTCAAAGGGGAGGAAGACAGTTCACAGGGAGATGGGAAGAGCAAATGTTTGGTAAACAAATGTTTGCCATGCCAAGCAGAGAAGTCTTTCTGATGTAAAAAGAAGTTGTCTTTGGTAATTGCTCTCTTCCAGGTACAGGCTCCCTATCTAAATTCTTTTAGGTCGTTTAGGAGGAGGTAAAAAGAAAAACTACCTGAGTCTTCTGTTTCTCAAAGATAACTAGCCCAAAACAATCCTCATACCAAAGAGACATTTTGGGATGGCAAATTTTGCTCCCCTACAATATGAAGAGATTATCCAAATTGAATACAGACGTGCATTTAAGTCATGTAATTATGAAAATATATTTTCTCTATATTTAATAACAGCATCTAATTTTTCCATAAAATAAGGGGGAAATGGAGAGAAGTGAGTTTAGATAGGAATCTAGGGAAATTAGAAGAGGGGGTCCTGAACTATCAATAAAAATTCCATGTCTATCAAAAGGTGATCATTTTTATAAATCACTTCTCTTCATCTAAGTTCAATTCAACTCTGTATCCTGATCCCTACCTAGAAAAGGGGAACCTACTTTGGTAGTGTGTGGAGTAGAAAAGGTAATTATTAAGAATTCAGACTTGAAAGAACATGAAGGAACATAGTGGACACTGGAGCCAAAATGTAAGCGTCCTACAGTTTTCTCTCATCCTCCCCAGTCCCCAACTTGGCTTCATCTCTTTCCATAATGTTCAGGTAACATGTAACTATGCTAGTGAATTGACTGATTTCATAAATCCTAATTCTACTTAACTAGCCCTAATACTTGCAGCTCCTTCTAAGGCTACAGATTCTCATTCTAAATCCTCCCTTTGCTCAATATTGCCTTCTCAACTGATTCCTCAAGCACTACCTTCACACAACTACTATTGGGTTGGCCAAAAAGTGTCATCAAGAAGCAGTTAGGAAGAGGAATGTTTGCACAGTTTAGAGTGATTTTATTAAAACAAAAAAAACATTGAGGCCTCCTTCCAACATGCTATATTGTCCATCCATTCTCTTGAATGTATGTGTGTTCCCAATTCTTCATCACAATGGTCAGATTGATCACTGATGTGGAAACAGATCTCATTCCTCTCAACTGGCTTTTGTCAAACAGAAAATGAATCCAAGTCATCTCTCTGGGAGATAGTGCTATATCTCTGTAGATTAGAGAGAAAAAGCCCAACAGTATGACAGAAAAAATTCAACTGTCAAAATTAAACTAAATATCTTTTAACTTCATCATAATTTCATAAGGGTATATTCCCTAAAAGATGAGAAAGAAAGATTCCTCTACCACAGTCCACCTGGGGTCCAACGCATAAAAGCACAAAGAAAATGGCTGAATAATTATCTGATCTTGGGTTAAAGAAGAATATCCTAAACTGGAAAGTAAGAAAACAATTGCAATAGGTATGTCTACATAATAATGTAAGAGTTCTGCTTATCAAAATGAGAAATCAAACAGTAAGCTGGGACTAGTATATGCAAGAAATGTGAGACAAAGATTAAAATCCTTAATCTACAAAGAGCTCGTGAAAATTAAAATGCTTTCAATAAACGAAGGAAATGACCCGATCAGAAAATTCTTCCAATATCAAGAATAAAAATTAGTAATAAATACCTGAAAAACTGGTCAACACCACTGGCAATAAAAATACAAAATAAAGCAATAAGATTTTTTTATGTCTTTCAAAATAGCTCAGATTTTTAAATAAGCAGGTACATAATATTGGTGAAAATGCATAGAAAGAATCTTTCTCACTCACTGCAGCCAGGAATAAAGACTGATGCCACATTTTGGGCAGGACAATTTGATATGTTTCAAGAGCCTTAAAAATATTAATTCCTTTTTTCCTGATAGTTCTAATTCTAGGCATATATCCTAATAAAATAACCAGAAACATGAATATATGTACAGAGATATAGGCACAATAATGTTCATCAATGTAGTGTTTATATCAGTTTGCAATGGCAGAGAACCTAAATTATACATCATTTTATTGAATTATAAAGTCAATAAAAATTATGCAGAGAATAGAATATTACATAGCTATTTAAATTATTTTGCAGAAAAAAATTTTGATGGGAAACTTCTTAATGTGTATTTTTATGGAAAAAAGAACATTAAGCATTATAAAAGATTTTTAAACTATGCAAAATTATATCTAAAACATGGAAATAAATGTGCTAAAATGTTAAGTATCTCTGGAAAATGGGATTATAAGTGACCATTATGTTGTTCTTTATATTTTTCTAGAAATGTAATAATTTCATTATCCACAAAGTACTACTAAAATCCCTGGAAGAACCCCTCTGTTTTTTATCTTTAACTCTTCCTCACATCATAAGAAAAAGTCCATTTCTCTTTGAGCTATAGGACTTGCTACTTTAACAGAAATAATCAAACATTTCTCACATTTCTACTGCCCTCATTATACTGTGATTTACACTAGGAAAATGGTCCCCTTAATCCCTGTCTCTTGAATATGATTTTCCAATTTAGGAAGCTAAATTGGATTCTGAGAGAATAGAAAAAATACTGTAATAAAACTAATTAAAATTGCTCTAGAAACTCACAGAAGAATAGAATGCTACTAGAAATAAAATATTGATAATAAAACATAAGAGAAAAATGACATTTTTGCTTTATAAATTTGAGATCTGAAGCTAAACAGGTTCTTTATTTTCACTTAGGTACATGACCTGTAATTATAATATGGTGGTATTTTAGCAAATCACTTAGCTATTGCTGTGTAACAAACCACCACAAAACAAGATGACTTAGAAAAACCACCATTTATTTAGCTCACAGTTGGCAAATTGGGCTGGGCTCAGCTGAGCAACGCTTCCAGTCTCAGCTAGGCTTACTCATGTGTCTGTAGTCAGCTACCCTGTAGCCAGAGGAAGCCTGCTCTAGGATGGCCTGAGCTGCGATGGCTTGTCTCTATTCCATGTAGTCTCTCATCCTGCAGCAGGGTAGCCCACGTTTGTTCTTACATTGCAGGCTCAAGTCCAAGAGGGAGTGCAGAAGCAAGACCACTTGTGGCCCAGGCTCTAACTGACACAGTGTCATTTCTGCTTCATCCTAGTGGCAAGTAATCCCAAGACTAGCTCAGATTCAGAAGGGGGGAAACAGATTGCCTATTTTGATAGGAAGACCTGCACAAATTCACTTGGAGGACCCCAGAAGAGTGAAGAATTGTGTCCTTTTGCAATCCACCACATTAGGTTATGGCATCTAGGCCCAAACACCCCATTTTACTCATATGTGTGAATAACTAAGGTTAAAAGATCTGACAGCTAGGAAATAGATTTTCCCTACAATCCATAGTAAAAAACATAGAAGCATGTACCTTCCTAGATTTCAGCTAGGTCATCACATACAACTGAAGCATTGAGTAATTCCTCCTCAACTCCATCCTTCTTTGCAAATCTGATTTCCTTTTTTCTAAAACAGTAATTGGAAAACCTTCCCTTTATTTTGTTTTATAATTGCAGTTAATTTTTTATCTAAGTAGTTACTTGAACATGGTTTTAAAAAGTCAAATAGTATTTAGAGGCTTTTAGCAAAAAAGACTACTACCTTATTTCAAACCTCCTGTCCTGACCAACCAGCACACAGGGCAGTCACATTTCTTAGAAGCAACCTCTTTACACTTTTTCTGGCTGTTTTTTCTCCTTTGGAAATAACACATATATAATTTTAAAATTCATTCATGTTAGACATTTGATATAGTGGCAGGCAAAATAATAGGCTCACAAAGATGTCCATGTTCTAATTCCTAGAATGTGTAGATTTGTTACCTTACATGGTAAAAGGAACTTTGCAGATGTGATTAAGGTTAAGGACTTCGAGATAGGGAGATTATCCTGAGTTATCTGGGCAGCTCAGTCTGATTACATGAGTCCTTAAACGTGTAAGAGGAAAGAAGAGAGTATCAGAGCTATGGATGTGAGAAAGATCACCTCTTCCCTGCCTTCTATCCCCCACTCTCTTCGCCCCCATCACCCATTGCTGGCTTCAAAGAAGGTAAACAAAGGGAGCTATGAGCCAAGGAACGTGGTGACCTCTAGAAGGTGGGAACAGCCTTAAACTCATAACTAGTAAGAAAACAGGGACCTTGGTTCTACAACTGGAAGAGGCTGAATTCTACCAATCACCCAAATGAGCAGGAAATGGATTCTTCTCTAGAGACTCCAGAAAGAAATACAGTCTGCTAATACCTGGATTTTAGTTCATTGAGACACATACTGGACTTTTGACCTCAGAACTGTAAGATAATACATTTGTGTTGTTTAAACTACTAAGTTTGTGATAAATTTGTTACAGCAACAATAGAAAACTCATAAAGGTATTGACTTCCTTCTAAAATAGATGAGGATTTTAGCTCTTTCACATCATGCATTGTCTCCTTTCCTGCTTGCATGATAGTTGTATCACAATTTTTAGTTAAGTTTATGTTCCAAATTTTAAAAATTATGATATTGTAAAGAATGTTTACACCTGAATCAAAAAAATGTGCAATGATTATATTTCCTTTCTTACACAACTCTTCCCATGTCAAATCCTCACCCCCCGCCAACTTTTCTGGCATTAATAACTGCTTAATTTCACCCATCACCTTAAACTTACACAAAAGTATATGTCAAATATATTTCAATTTAAAAAAAACACAAAAGGGAGAAATAGGAAAGAGGAAAGGAGTAATAGGTCCTGAGCAAGTCCAAAACCTTAAGGCCCACTGGGGCCGTGGTCCCATCTTCCAGACACACTGAGGTAGGTGTTGGTCCCCCAAGGCTCCCAGGTGGCCCCACACCCATGTTTTGTTGGGTACACATGCCAGTCATGGGTTGTAGTCCTGTGCCTGTGGCTGTCCCAGGTTGCAGTTGCACAGGTGCCTTTAAGTTTTGAGGTCTGGGGGTGGCCCCATCCACACAGCTCCACTGGTCATTGCCCTGGTGAGGGCTCTCTGTGGTGGCCCTGCCCCCACAGTGGCCCTCTGCCAGCGTTGTGCGCCTGCAACCCTGTGTGGCTCCATCCTTTGAAATCTAGGTTGAGACAGCAACCCCACCCCCCACCCCCTGGACTTTGCTGGGCCCAGCGAAAGCTGCACCTGGGATGGTGGAGAAGCTGGTGCCAGAATCCAGGGAGGGCAACCACCTGGCAGAGACAGCACCTTCTTTGAAATCATTCTGCCCTGCAGGCTCTTGCACTATGGGCCTGTGGAGGGAGGAGAAGCCTCTCATCTCTAAAGTGCGCTGGGGGTTCATTCTTTCATTTTTTGGACAATAGGCCCTGGCTTCTGTTTAGATGGCCAGTCTCCCCATTGTCTTGATGAATAGCTCCTAGCTTCTACTGAAATGGTCAATCCATACCAATCTCCTCATCAAATTCAGGACACCCTTTGTGTGCTCTCTGAACAAGCCTTCTTACTTCTTTCAGTATGGATAAGTTGAGAATTTTCCAAATTGTCAACCAGTCTATTTACTTTCTGATTAACAATTCTACCTTCACGTAATTTCTCTCATCACATTTTACTGTAAGCATTCAAGAGAAAGCAAGCCACTCCTTCAGCACTTTGCTTAGGAATTTCTTCAGTCAAATATCCATTTTCAGGGCTTCCCTGGTGGCGCAGTGGTTGAGAGTCTGCCTGCCGATGAAGGGGACACGGGTTCGTGCCCCGGTCCGGGAGGATCCCCCATGCCGCGGAGCGGCTGGGCCCCTGGGCCATGGCCGCTGAGCCTGTGCGTCCAGAGCCTGTGCTCCACAACGGGAGAGGCCACAACAGTGAGAGACCCGCGTACCGCAAAAAAAGAAAAAAAATCCATTTTCATTGTTCTCAAGTTCTACCTTCCACAAAATACTAGGACACAAACACAATTTAGCCAAGCTCTTTGACACTTACAACAAAGATTGCCTTTCCTCCTGTTTCCAATAACATGTTCCTCATTTCCATCTGAGACTTCATCAGAATGGTCTTTACTGTCCATATTTCTACCAACATTGTTCATGAACACTTAGGTATTCTCTAAGAAGATTGAAGATTTCTCTACAGCATTCCTCCTCTCCTGAGCCCTTAGGAGAATCACCCTTGACGCCCATTAACAGCAAAGTAGGCTTTTTCTAGCATGAATCTCAAAATTCTTCATGCCTCTGCTCAATGCCCAGTTCCAAAGCCTCTTCCACATTTTTAGGCATTTGTTACAGCATCACCCCCACTTCTTGTACCAGTGTTCTTTCTTAGTCCATTTTGGCTGCTATAAGAAAATGCTACAGACTGGATAGCTTATAAAGAACAGAAAATTATTTCTCACAGTTCTGGAGGCTGAGAAGGCCAAGATCAAGGTATTCGCATGGTCCAGTTCTGGTGAGGGCCCTCTTTCTGGTTCATAGCTGGGGCCTTCTTGCTATATCCTCACATGGTGGAAAGGCTAATTTGCTGTTTTAGTTGAACTTTTGGCTAGGTATTCTGACACCTGACAGTAACACTATAAAATGAGAAAACTCTCCTTTAAAACAAAAGTGTTGGAAGATTGGAATTACAAGTCATGGACAGGAGAGCTGGCAAATCAGAGACCAGTGGAGGCACTGTATCTTTTTGTTACCATGTGTCATTGTACCCTCCATGGTAATCACAGCCATGGGTTTAGAGTTTAGAGTTAAGAGTTGTAGGCAAGAAAACTGATTACGAATCTGGTATTCGATTATTAAAAATTAGATGCTTTTAATAATGAAGAATGGCAATGTCCTGTTCCATACCTATATAAGCTGTTTTAATTATTTTAATACATGAATTAATCTTACCATATATAGCTATTCAAAAATTTTCTTTGAAACCAAATTAGAATGATAATGAAGGTTGCATAGGTAAAGACAAACATTTTGAAGTGAGGAAAATTTGCTAAATCTAGGGATCTTTTGTGATTTACAAGAAATAAAACTCTGGATTTCTTTTTACTTTTTGTTTTTCTTTCCCATGCTTTTTTTTTTTTTTCATCTTTATTGGAGTACAATTGCTTTACAATGGTGTGCCAGTTTCTGCTTTATAACAAAGTAAATCAGTTATACATATACATACGTTCCCATATCTCTTCTCTCTTGCGTCTCCCTCCCTCCCACCCTCCCTATCCCACCCCTCTAGGTGGTCACACAGCACCGAGCTGATCTCCCTGTGCTATGCGGCTGCTTCCCACTAGCTATCTATTTTACGTTTGGTAGTGTATATGTCCATGCCACTCTCTCACTTTGTCACAGCTTACCCTTCGCCCTCCCCATATCCTCAAGTCCATTCTCTAATAGGTCTGTGTCTTTATTCCCGTCTTAACCCTAGGTTTTTCATGACATTTTTTTTCCCTTAGATTCCATATATATGTGTTAGCATACGGTATTTGTCTTTCTCTTTCTGACTTACTTCACTCTGTATGACAGACTCTAGGTCTTTTAAACTGGAAAATATGACACCAAATCAGATAATTATTATAGACGCCATATATGAACACTCTTGCTTGCTGGATAGACTATTTAAACCTGATCTTTTCAGATTTAACATAAATAAAACACTTGAGCTAGATGGAGTATTATTTTAGTATTGAAAAATATGGGTGATATAATGACATTGGTGAAATAACCTGTCTCAGGAGACATAAAAGGTAATCCATTCTGGCATTTTATGGCAATAACTGAATAATGTAATCATTACAACTTCAAAAATTACCTCATTCTCCAAATTGCTTAAAGACTCATTCAGTCTTTCCCTGGGACACGAAAAATTAGGCAATTTCCCTTCTTCCTGACCCTTTTTAAACATGCAACATCTATTGTACCATTTTCATTCATCATCAAATTCATCACTATCAAATACATCAGAATTATCAGAAAGCATTTTGTAGGCCAGAAATCAGAGTTTCTGCATTCTAGAAACTTCTGATATTTTCAGTGAATACTGTTACGTGGATCAAAATGTCTAAGTAGTAAACCACAAATGCATTAAATATAATCTTAAAAACATTTACATCAGATTCAGAGAAAGAATACGTGCATGAACAAAGGGGCATAAAGATATGAAAGATGGTGGCATGTTGAGGAACAGGTGAGTGCTTGGAGGGTGGCTCAGGATCCAGGATGAGGCAGAAGATGAGGCTGGGAAGTTAGGGACAGAGCATAAAATTTTTTAAGCCATATAAAAAGTTTGGGTTTTATCTGGTAGTGTTCGGGAGATTTACTGGATTAGGTTAAGCTGGATAGTAACACAATCAGATTTGCCTTTTAGAAAGATTGTTCCAGTCTCATAGCATTGCATTGCATGGATTAGAGGTAAGAATGAATGGAGGTGGGGAAGCCAACTGGAAGGTGGTAGCAATACGCCACATGAGAGCTGATAAGGGCCTGAGCTGAGACAGAAGATGGATTTGAAGAGAAGAGTGGTTTGGATAGACACTATAGAATTTTAAATGATTGAGCATGGTGAGGTCGGCAGTTTGTATTAGACACCACATATGATTCAGTACATCCGATCAGTGTGTTCATTCTGTGTCATTATCAGCTCTGACTCCTTCCCTTCATTCCTCCCTCCAGCCAGGTGCACCTGTTTTATTTTCCATCTGTGGTTCGAACTTCCTCTAATCCTATCTCAGCATTGGCTGCACATTGGCTGTACATTTAGTCATCTGGGGAGCTTTTTAAACAATACTGTTACCTGAGATTCTGATATAAGTTAGCTTTTTAAAATGAGGTTCTGATATAAGTTATCAGGGATGTAACCTGAGCATTGGGATTTTTTAAAAATCCCCTAATAAATTCAAGTTCAGTCAGGGCTGCCAAACACTGATATAAGTTATTGGTTGTGTTAGAAGCTAAGGACTTGCAAGACTTCTGCCATTGATTACTAGGGTTCTTCCAGCTCAGTCATCACTTGCCAGAGGTTTTAACATCTCATCTTTCTTTATTTACAATAATTTCACTTCACCTGATCACTGACTTTGAATTTTCCTTCAGTTTCTGGTCTAGCCCTCTGATAAGTCTGTCTTAGCTGCAAGAATGAAAGCAAATTCTGACTAATTGAGCCATCGAAGGAATTTATTTAAAGGATACTGGAATTTTCCATGAGCACCAGAGAACCAAGTTTGGAGTCAAGATCAATGCCCCAAATAAAATGTTAGAACTGACCCTGTGAAGATATAGTTATTACTGTCACTAGACTCAGGCACAATGGATTGCATAGCCCACACCACCAATGCTGAACACTACACGACTGCTTGGAGCTATGGCCACAGCTACTCCTGGAAAATAGATACAGCATTGTCTGCACAGGAATGAATTCCCTATTGGCCTTGCTTCTCTTTCCATTAGTTTCAGAATCTAGAGAGGGTACAAATCTAGAGAGTGTGGCATATGGCCACATTCCAGCAGCAAAGGAGGCTTGAAAAGTGAGTATCTGGCATTTTGGGCTTCTGTAGCTGTGGGAAACTCAGTGGTAGGCCTCATATGCAAGGAGTTCCTGTATGTAGCAAGGAATTTCAAGTTCTTTCTGAAAAGGTAAAAAGACGATAAATAGTTTTTAGCATTATTTCTCCCATATTACCTGGGTATTCCTGCTTGTCTGATTCCTACGCAACTGTTTTCTCAAAACCTGGCAGCATGAATAGGCATTCTTTTCTTTCTTCATTCATTCAACACTCATTTGGTACCTATTACACGTGCCTACCACTTCCTCTTTTGTGTTCCTACAAATAGGTTATGATTACAGTCTCTTACGACTCTTCATTGAATTTGTTTCTATGGGGGGAGGGGCCTTTGTTTCTATGGGGGCAGGTGCCTTTGTTTCAGGCTGCATATTCTCAGCTCTAGTGCAATACTTGTTGAATGACCAGTTAATCAATGTGTCAGGCTTTGGTTTAGAAACACTGATTCTTTGATGAATGAGGCTTAGACTCTTTTCTCTAGGACTTCGGTTTAGTCTTTGATGGCTATGGTTGATTGCCATTATTACCTTGATACTTCACCCTTCCCTGTATCCAATTTCTTTGCCATGTGATGTTACCACACCTCACATTAAAAGAACAGGTTATACTTCCCTTTCCCACTTGACTTTAGACTCAACCTTGTGACTTGATTTGGCCAGTGTAATGGGGAAGACATGATGGAGTGCCAGTTCTGAGTTTAGGCCTTAATCACACATATTTCCACTTTACTTCTTGCACCTATACTATTGCTATAAGAAGTACATACCCCCAACTAGCCCACTGGTCCAGAGAGGATGAGAGACAATTAGAGCAGAGCCACCTCCAGTGAATGTGGATCTCTGAGTTTTGGGATGATTTGTTATGCAGCACTGTTGTGGCTGTAGCTGACTGATACTTTTGATAATGATGAACTAATAGGGAACTTTGAGTTAGGGATACCACTATTTTTTTATACCCTTTCAGAAGTACAAAGTGATGTGCAGTGCTAACATATTAAGGTAATAATCTATAGGAGGTCTTTAGGTGGATATTTTGGGCCCTGAATATTGCTGTTATAAGATTTTGAATATACTTAAGAAAAGTGATCCAAGAAATAGTGGGGACTGAGAGTAGAAAAAGCCCCCAAATTGTGGCAGATTATCATCAGCATCATCAGCATCATCAACATTATTGATATCCTCTTCTATTTGAACACATTCTCTGTTCAGAGAATAACATTATTATCTCCATTTTCCAAATGAGAAAACTGAGGCTAAGGGATGTTAAATAATTTTACCAAATTATTGGAAAGAATCAAGATTTTTGTCCAGGCCTGTCAGATCCCATAGTCCATGCTCTAAATATGTACTTGTTACCTCAACCAGGGAAGAATACTAATCATAATAAAAATAATAATACATGTTAATATGTGTATGTTACTTTATGAAGTGTTTGCACAGATATTATCTCATTTGGTCCGCACAATATCTTTGCAAAATGAAAACTATTATGTATATGGTCATATAAAAGGCAAATGCCGAAGTTCCGAGAAGTTATAGGATTCTAGCCCAAGATCAAATTACTGATAAGTCCTAGCACTAGTTACAAACTCACAGAAGATGGGAAATGTATGTCCCACTGTCATACTAGAACATATGAGAAAACCTTTGGTGCACACGTTGAGGACATAGTTCACATGAGTGAAAATCTCTGGGTAGTTGGTTAAAATATATGAAGAAAAAATAATCTAATAGACAGAGCTAAGCCAAACAACTGAGTCATTCATTCCTACTGAAGATTTTACTTTCCCTATTCCACTGATGTGAGAAAAGAACAACCCTAAACACATTCTGTTGATACTCTCAGGATACATCCTAAATTAGTTATTTCTTCTCACATTTGGTTTCTAATTATTTATCTCTGGCTCAATTTGAATTTTATTTAATAAAGGGTCTGTTTTACTTGCATTATATTATTCTGTAAATTATTGTGGGCCACCACTGTGCATTTCATTCTGCCTTTGTTTCCCCCTTCACAAATATTGTTGTACAATACCATTTATACAGACAAGCTGTTAACATTAGGTTACATCAATAGCAAGTGCATTTCTCTTCCTGAACATTACAATGCAAGTGTTCTATTTTTTAAAATAAAAGTCCATTCTTTGATGACTATTTCGTTTTGAATTTGTCTCTTTCATCTTTTCTAAAATGGAAATAAAATTGTCAATCAAAACAACAATATCAGAGGTGAATTCTATGCAAAGCATTTGCAAAGGTAGAAACATTCATTAAAGGAATAAAAAAGGAGAGACTGTTGTTATATTTTTAAAATGAATAAGTCACTAGTGACATTATCTATTCTTTGAAATCTGGGCATGATTATGTTGTTGGTTGTTTCATAAATCTCTCCTTACATAAAGTCATCTGGAAATAAAAGTCTGTCCTTTTTTGCCATGTATGTAACTTAGTGAGGAGAGAACTGGCCCAAGAACCAAAAGAAGAGACCTGGATTTAAGGGTGGGCATAGAACCCTAACCATTAATGGGAACTTGGGCAAGCCTTTCCATTTGTCAGAACAAATGGTTCTTAAACTTTTGGTATGGAAACACATTTTGGATCACATAAATCACTTCTGAAAACTTTCAAATACCAAGGTATCTCCCATTTTAGCTTGAGTTCCCCCAGAAACTGACCCTAAGACAAAATTTTAAGTTCAAGTGGTATATTTGGGGGGTAATCCCAGGAAACATTGGTAGAGGAGCCAGCAAGTGAGACAGGTAGGGAAGAAAACCAACAAGGGGTGTGTTATCACAACTGTCACCACCGTGGGAAACTATCTCAATCCCCCTGAAGATCTCTACAGGCTAGTATAAGAATGTGCCTCAGAGTTATGCCAGCTGAGGTGCAAGGAAGTTGGGGTATTAATCTACTTAACTCCTTGTCCATGCACAGTGCAAGGACTACTGCTGGGGCCATTAACTCTATGACACTTGTGGCTTGCTGTTGGGCAGGCCAAGTGCTTCTTTGACCAGACCAACAGTCCTTGGGTAAAGTCATGAATTTTTCAGTAAAGCAGCCTTTGACAACATGTGAAGGTGAGAGCTGAGGGGATAAGAGTGAGGCACCATAATGTGTGCTATATCTTCCAACCAAGATTTTTACACTAATCATAGAGTGAACATTAGTCTTTTTTCTCTCTCTCTCTCTCTCTCTCTAGGTTCTAGACCACCTTCCTATGTTTGAGGAAATCCCTACCCTATGGGTTTTGGGAAAGAACAGAGCCTACCTTCTAGCATGGAAGCTGAAAATGGAAGATGCGCGTTTTCCAAGCCTTGCTTGCAGGTAGGACTCTACCGATCAGATGCTGTTCCTTGAGATATTGAATCTGGAGCAAGTGACACAGTGAATCTGGGGTACTGGAACACTAAATCTTGTGACACTGGCTGGCAGTGGTGGCAGCAGCCAGTCTCCAGAGCATCTGTGGCAGGAGGGAGAGGGTCAGTGGTGGTGCCCAATGTGTAGAATTCCCAGCAGCAGTGGTGCAGGCTCATGAGTACATTGTTTGGCAGTGGCCACAGTAGTGTCATCAGATACCTCCTTAGCCTCCCTTGGCAATGCTCATTTTCTATGCCTTATTTTTCGGTCTTCCTGGTGATTCTGTGAGCTACTGTTGACTTACCAATGCATTTGATATTTGCTTAAATCATCCAGGGTCAATTTCTATTGCTTGCAACTCAAAATTTTAACTAATACAACAGGTCCAGGGTGTAGCCCCAAAACTTCGATTTTTAACAGCCTTTCAAAGGGATTCTAATGCAAACTTTGAGAACCACTGCTCTGGGTTCTGTTTCCTCAAAAGGGAAATAAGTATAACAACATGTGCTCAGCAGAGCACTTGTGATGTTCAAATAAACTAATTACCAGAGAGGAGCTTCAAAAGCGTGAGTAAGATGATTTCACAATTGAAGGCATCAACTAAATGATGATTTTGAAGTAATTTTCCACTCAAAATGAATGGATTGCATTAAAGCATTTCAGCTACATCGTGAAGCAATGTATTTAAATATTGATGTCTTATAGAGAACAACCCGGCGATCCCCGTCTCCAAATTCCTCCAGCCCTCACATTTGGAGCCAGTGAACCTGTGGTAGATCAATTACGAAAATGGCCACAATTCTTCACCCCTCCTTGTATCTAGTTCCTTACAATAATCTTGAGTTAAGTCAATCAGATGATTGTTGATTTAAGCCATTTTGTTTTGGGTGGTTTGTTATACAGCAATAGATAACTAGTACAGTCCCTCAAATACTTTCTGTGTTCTCTCTGAGCTCTGAGACCACTTGGGCCTGTAGGAGGGTTGACTAAGGAACTTCTCATCAGGTACTCAGCATTGTGTAGTACATACCTGTAGTAGTTTTGCTGGTATCTCCCTCTGGCTTACATCCCAATTTTCAGTGATTGGGTCCTTGACTTATCACACTGTTCCAGTGACGAAGTTCTCTGTCCAGTAACCCATTATATTTTCACGATTTAGGCTTTTGCTAGAGGTACACTAAATACACATCTTGCAAAATGTCAAGTGGCCTAATTCTAAAATCAACATTTATCTAAAGCTGAATATCACCATCCTAGAATTACTTTCTGGGATAGATGTTAATTATTATAATTATACAATTTTATCATTAAAAATGTAGTTTCAAGGAGCTTATTGTCTATGTTTTCTTCTATGAATTTTATGGTTTCAGGTCTTAAGTTCAAGTCTTTAATACACTTTGAGTTAATTTTTGTGCATGCTGTAAAATAGTGGTCAAGTTTCATTCTTTGGTATGTGGCTGTCCAGTTTTCCCAACACCATTTATTGAAAAGTTTGTCCTTTTCCCATTGTATATCCTTGATTCCTTTGTTGTAAATTAATTGATCATATATTTATGGGTTTCTTTCTGGGCTCTCTATTCTGTTCCATGTATCTATGTGTCTGTTTTTATGCCACTATTATTTCTATTACTATAGCTTTGTTATATAGTTTGAAATCAGGAAGCATGATGCCTCCAGCTTTGTTCTTCTTTCCCAAGATTGCTTTAGCTATTCAGGATTTTTGTGGTTCCATGCAAATTTTAGGATTATTTGTTCTATTTCTTTGAAAATTGCTGTTGGAATTTTGATAGGGATTGCACTGAATCTGTAGATTGTTTTGGGTGGTATGGACATTTAACAATATTAATTCTTCCAATCTATGAACATAAAATATCTCTTCGTTTATTTGTGTCATCTTCAATTTCTTTCATTAACATCTTGTAGCTTTTTGGGGTGGGGAGTGGGGGGTGGGAGAAATGGGTAAAGGGGATCAAAAGGTAAAAAGAAAAGCAAAACAAAAAACAAACACTATAGCTATCTGTTAAGTGTTAGTTCAGGTGTATTAAGTCTCTATATGTTTTATAATCAGTGCTAAAGGAGAATGATTATCTCAAACTTAGTATCATATTGAGTGTAGCAAGATATATGTGTATACAGATAGTGTATAAACTTCAGTTTGTGATGATGCCTTGTGAAAGGGAAAAAATTAAAACATCTTTAGCTCTGACATGAATCATATATGTCCATCTTTGATTATAAAACAATGATAATTATAAAATAATGATAATTATAATGTCACACACAAAAAATTAAATACTAATAAACGTCTTTAAATACTTTATTAGAAAAAAATTAAACTGTGGACAACGGGGGATATTTTATAACAATGAAATTTCACTCCATGAGAAGATATGTACAAAATATCACAGCAGCCAGATATATGAAACAAAATCTCTCAGGAATACAAGTTCTTTATAAGAAATAATAATAATGGAAGGCTTTAATTTTCTTTCAGAATTTTGACAAATAAAGTTGTCAAAAGCAAAGACACAGCATTTGAATAATATAAGGAACTTAAAAATAAAGTCACCATTCACTTTTCATATGATTGAACATTTACAAAAATAAATTATTTATTGGCCACTGAGAAATCCTTAGTAAATTTTCGATAGTAGGTTTTGCAGGCTACATTTTTGATCATAATCAAATAACATTCAATAAAGTCATAAAATGACAGAACAACCTACTTAGAAATAAAGAAATCTCTTCCTAAATGACTCCTAGATCAAAGAGGAAATTACAAATTATCTAGAAAGTAATAAAAATTATACTTTATTATATAACTTATATAATTTATAAGTTCAGGTAATTTATAGTCTTAAATACTTTTATTTTTACAAAAGACTGAAAATAAGTGAACTACATGATTCAATTTAAGGAAGTCAACAATATAAACCAAGAGAAAGTAGGAAGAGGGATTTAATACAGAAGAAGATAAAAATTAACAAAAAATAATGGGAAGGATAATAAGTGTTCTTTAAAAAATCAAATAAGCCAACATCTGGCAAGTCCAATTCAGAAAAGAGAAAACAAAAGTGCTGTTATTGGGAATGGAATAGATATTATAACCACAAAAATGGATAAGATTGAAAAAAATTAGAGGTGATATGCAAGTTCATGGCATCAAAATTGAAAATCTGAAGGAAATGAATGACTTCCCAGTAAATTCTGGACTTCCACCAAACCCTATCATAAGTCATAAATAGGGTCCAAATGGTTCAATCCCATAAAGTGCAAGGTTGCATTACTGCAAAATTAATGAAAACCAGTTTTTTTTTTGTAACATCTTTATTGGGATATAATTGCTTTACAATGGTGTGTTAGTTTCTGCTTTATAACAAAGTGAATCAGTTATACATATACATATGTTCCCATATCTCTTCCCTCTTGCGTCTCCCTCCCTCCCACCCTCCCTATCCCACCCCTCCAGGCGGTCACAAAGCACCGAGCTGATCTCCCTGTGCTATGTGGCTGCTTCCCACTAGCTATCTACCTTATGTTTGGTAGTGTATATATGTCCATGCCTCTCTCTCGCTTTGTCACAGCTCACCCTTCCCCCTCCCCATATCCTCAAGTCCGTTCTCTAGTAGGTCTGTGTCTTTATTCCTGTCTTACCCCTAGGTTCTTCATGACATTTTTTTCCTTAAATTCCATATATATGTGTTAGCATATGGTATTTGTCTTTCTCTTTCTGACTTACTTCACTCTGTATGACAGACTCTAGGTCTATCCACCTCATTACAAATAGCTCAATTTCGTTTCTTTTTATGGCTGAGTAATATTCCATTGTATATATGTGCCACATCTTCTTTATCCATTCATCCAATGATGGGCACCTAGGTTGTTTCCATCTCCGGGCTATTGTAAATAGAGCTGCAATGAACATTTTGGTACATGACTCTTTTTGAATTATGGTTTTCTCAGGGTATATGCCCAGTAGTGGGGTTGTCTTCCAAGGACTCGGATCAAACCCGTGCATCCAGGACCCAAAGGCAGCACTGCCCCAACAGGGTTCATAGGCAGGAAGCTGTTCAGCTTTCTTGGCCGAGTCTCGGAGGGAGGAAGAGAAACTTGTGCAGCAAGATGCTCAGGACCAACTGCAAGGCAGGAGTGGGCATAGAGCTAGGTAGCCATGGGAGGAAAGGGAGATGAGCCAGGTTCTGTATAGGGGATGGACCCAGGGCAGACTGATGCTGACATGGTGGCTCTTCCCTTCCACTGGAAAGCTTCACACTGCTCCTTTTTTTTGAGTCCTTGAAAAATAAAAAATTCTGTCATTAAACGGAGCAAGTCCCAACTAGGTGGTCACTTCCAAATCCCCTTCCGCTCCCATACCCCACATTTGATAATAGGGACTAGGCAGGGAACTGGCGTCGAGCAACAACTGGATTATATCCAATGGCAGACACCTCAAAAAAAAAAACCACTAGACTATAAATAGTGGTTATCTTTGGGTGGGAGGATGTACAGAAGCTTTCAAATACTGTGTAAAATCTGATTTTTACATTGTTTCACTATTGTAATTAGGAAAAACAATCCAGCTGTGATGTTGTCCTTCTAGGCAGACATCTGTAAACCATACCCCCTCTCCAAATTAAAACAAAAATTTAGTGGTTAGATTTTAAACATAGTGCAGGAATGATAATGTGCTAAGTACTGGTTTGTTGCCATGATACTAAATAGTCTGTCACTTTCAAATGAAGTGGTAGAGGAACAAGACCATATTTGGCTAGCTTTGCCAATGTAAGATACTGATGGTGACGTTGCCACCAAATTATTATGCTCTATTCCTTTAATAGTAAATGGCTACAGTAAAGACTTGTCTTCTTTTTAACTCCTAGTAATGATGATTGGCTGATGGTGATGGTGCTAATGCATTAAAGCAATCCCACAAATGGAAATGTTGTACACTACTCAAAGAAGCTTTCTAAATACTTTCAGAAGCAAAAATATAATTGAAGTCCCCGTTATATTCTTTATTTCTAATATTTTTCATGCATTTGCTAGTTGAAACAATAACTTGAAGAAAAAATTTCTAAACCTTAAATCTGGAATGGGGCAAAATAATTGACTTTGGAGCTATGTAACTTTCAAGATAGAATCTTCCCTGAATTTTCATGTGCATTTCAGCTTTAATTGCCTGGATACCACTCCCAGGATCTTGACTAGAGAGGAATGATAGAAGTGTCTTTTCATCAGCTGTCGTATAAGAGACACTTTCATTCTCAAAGGCACAGTGTTGTTTCTTCAACAGGTTTCAGTAGCAATGACTCTGCCCACAGGCAGCCATCAGTTGTCAAGTATTGCTCTATTATTATTATTTAAAAGTAAGGTATTAAGGCTTTCTTATATTCTAGCTGCCTTTTTAGACATGTAATAGTGGTCCTTCCATCATGTTTGGACATCTTGTAAAACATGTGACACGGCAAATCCAAAATGGATTGCATCTCTATATAACATACCATCCCAAAATCTTATGACTAGAAATCTTTCCCTTGCTTAAGAATGATGAAAATGTTTCACTATTTTTCTGATGTCCCATAATTCCTTTTTGAACACACAACTAAACCAAGTGGACAAAGCATTGTATGATTGTGGATCCTAAATTATGTATAACTCTCTTTATACTTGTTGAATTCCCAAAGACAATTACATGATAATTCCATTCACCGATTTTCTATCCTATAAATAGTTTTTAAATCAAATGGGCTATGTTTGTGGTGTAAAACCTAGAAATCCCTTGGAAAGCAATAAAGCAGAATACCGTATGCTAACACATATATATGGAATCTAAGGAAAAAAAAAAAGGTCATGAAGAACCTAGGGGTAAGATGGGAATAAAGACACAGACCTACTAGAGAATGGACTTGAGGATATGGGGAGGGGGAAGGGTAAGCTGTGACAAAGTGAGAGAGTGGCATGGACATATATACACTACCAAACGTAAAACAGATAGCTAGTGGGAAGCAGCCGCATAGCACAGGGAGATCAGCTCGGTGCTTTGTGACCACCTAGAGGGGTGGGATAGGGAGGGTGGGAGGGAGGGAGATGCAAGAGGGAAGAGATATGGAAACATATGTATACGTATAACTGATTCACTTTGTTATAAAGCAGAAACTAACACACCATTGTAAAGCAATTATACTCCAATAAAGTTGTTAAAAAAAACTATATGGGATTGTCTTCTTAAGCATATTCTTTTAAAGTCTGTTATTTTAAAGTTTGATGGTGAGGACAAAATAGGTTTGGGCTACCTCATTTTTCTCTAACATTTTCTTTTTCTGTATTCTTTATATTCTTTATTTTATCAGAATCAAAAGTTATTTATTAAGTTGACTTTTAGTTTATATTTTAGTTTTTTCTGCTTGTGATAATTTGGGGTGGCAAATTGACATTCAGTTATTAAATTGTCCTTGTAAGGTGTGATGAATTCTCAATAGGACTTTTTTTTTCTTGAAATACTCTACTTAAATGAAATACTCTACTTAATACTCTACTTAAATAACTACATTTTAAATAAAGTTCTTAAAAGGTTATATATTTGATGTTATAATTGTTCATACATGAAACAATTCTACAGAAATTAGAATTAATATGTAACCTAATCACTATTATCCAGTCATTTATTATTATTCAAATTGTATAAATAATTATTGGAAAAAATTGTTCTTCCTAAAGTTATTTTCCTCATGCACTTTCATAATATTTACAATAACTGTCAGTCTTTTCTGTTATTAATTTAACTCTTTGAAAGTTTTTAATAACTGTTTTGTACATAAAAATTAATGGCTTACACAATCATCATTAATTATTACATCATTTTACTTCTGCAATAATAAATACACATTAATACTACAATTGACTGTTAGAATTTCAACAAATAAAACACTCAAGGAAATGTTAACTCTATGTTATACCTAGAATGCGTATCTATATTTGAAAGTGAATATCAAGAAGTTAACAATAAATTCTGAGGATCTAGCTTACTGTCATGACACTTATTATTTATATGACTGCTATTATTACACTAAGTATGTATAATGGCAACCAATAGTCTCTCAAATAATGTTAAAGTAGGCAAGAGGCTATTTAGCTTCCCAAAGGCCACAGCCAAAAGCCAAGTTGCAAACAAGACATTGGCTGAATTCCAAGGTCAAAGTCAAACTTTCATGCCTCCCTACTTTGTGTATTTAAAACCTCCATCTCAAAGAATAATTTCAGACATCTTATAAGATTTCCATAAAGGCATTTATGTACATGTAATGAATCCGTTTCTATCTGGAAGCAATATGTTGGTTTTGGAAGGTTGAACTTGAAAGCTGAAAATCCCACGTTCTCCCTTGTTGGTTACATGCTAAGGAATGTGTTTAGATAGCCTCCAAATATGGTTGTCAGCAAGGTCTCTCCAACTTATACAAACATGCTGCCCCCATTCCTCCCATGAAGAGATAGAGTCTATTTTCCCTTCCCTTGAATGTAGGCTGACTGCTGACTTTGCCACTTCCAGGCCTAGCCCTTCAGAGGTTTGCTTTCTTGGAACCTAGCTGTTGTGTTATAAGGAAGTCTGGGCTATTCTGCTGGAGAGAGAGGACATGTAGAGAGGCTCCAGAGGATGCGGAGGATGGGCTTCCATACAGAAAGAGGTCCCATTGGGCAGACCAGAATTGCTATGGGCCAGTGACTGTATTATACCTTTCATCCCCTCTTTTAGGATGGAGGAGTCAATCGTGATTTTCTTACTCTTGTCTCACTTTTGTATGCTGAGTGTATGGGGGACAGATAACTTGTATTTTTAATTCACAGTTTTCTTGTTTGAGGGGAAATAATACTTAAGCAGCCTCACCAAAAAAAAACAAAAACAAAAAACCCACAAACAAACAAATAAAAAAAACTCAAAACAAACTCCAAAATTGCACCTGAGGATCCACATCTGAACTTGTTTAAGATGACAAGATCCTGGACTTTGCGCTAATGCTACAGTGGTATGACATTGTTGAGGATGATGTTGAGTGTATTTTGCATATATAAGGGATATGAATTGTTGTGGTTGAAGAGTGAATTATGGTAGATGGTCTCTAAAGATGTCCATGAAAATATATGCTCTCTAGCTTCCCTTCTCTTGAATCTGGGCTGATCTGTGACTTTCTTTAACCAATAGAATATAGCAGAAGTGCCATTGTGTCAGGGGGCAGCTTGTACTTTTGTTTCATTGGAACCCGTTTGCCATGGTGGAGACAGAAGACATGTGACAAGGTCCTAGAAGATGAGTTGCCTTGTGGAGAAAGAGTCCACATGGAGTAAAACTGAAGTACCCCAGGTGACAATAAGCATCAAGGCCCAGATATGAGAGAGAAGCCTTCATGGGCCTTGTAGGTCAAACAGGCACCAGCTGAATGCAGTCAGATGGTTGAGCCCAACTAACACTGCATAGAGCAAAATACTGCCCAATCAACACAGAGTCATCATAAATAATAGACTGTTGTTGTTTTATGCCACTAGGTTTTGGGGCGGTTTGTTACATAGCCAAAGATAAGTGAGGAGAATGGAAATGCAAATCTTTTTATGTGGTAGAAAAAACGTTATCTATAAAAAGAAGCATTAAAATTTCCCTGCTATTTATGGAACTAATTTGTTAAAATGCACTCCTTTAAGAAGAGATATATATATTCCTTTTGGCGAAATGAATTTGTGCCACTTAAAAAACCTTTGGAGGATGTGAAACAATTGTTGAGAAAATCTGAGTCAAGAATGTAATGTATTCTTAATTTTTAAAAAACCTAAATTCTAGCAGAAACTCTTTGTAGTATGTAAAATATCATTGCTCATTATCTCCAGCACAATTTTAAAGATCTGTATCTATTATACTCGTTGGAGAAATAATTATCTGATATTTTATCAAAGTATCACAATGACCTAACACATCAAGAAAATCTTACTTTGCAAGGCTAACTATATTAATTGGTCGGAATGTTTAATGTACTCTTAATGTTAGTTTTGTCTGCCTATCCATAGTATACGTTCCTTAAGATCAGGGGGCTATTTATTCAGTTTCTTTTCTTCTTTTCTTCTTAATATTATTCTAGAAGCTTGGGTAATTGATAAAATTACTCATCACTCAGTAGTCACTAATTGAGAACCTATTGTGTGTCATGCAGTGTGATATGCAAAGACCAGTCACAGTCTCTGCCCTCAAAGGCTTATAACTTGGGGAAAATATGAAAGCAAAAATCTGCTGCCACTGGGGTAAGGGGAGAAAACTATCTTGGGCTCAAAATCCTATAGTAATCAGAGGTTGGCTACTACTGAGGAAGGAACAGGAAACTCACATAAGATCAACCAATATCAGTAAAGAATTCCTTCAGTGGACTGGACATATTTGAGGGCAGGCTCTGTGAACTTGAAGATAGGTTAATATAAATGTCATTTACTAGGGAAGTTCATTAGAGACTCAGTACCCAGGGTTTTTATTGGAGGCTGGTCACATAGGCACCCTTTGCCTAGTGCATATTAAAATTCCAGACTCCCAGAAGGAAAGCATGTGTTCTACACAAGCCATGTGGTTTGTACAAACAGTTTAGGTGCAGTGACGCACTCTTATCAGTTAGGGTGGTAGGAACACTCCCAAAATCCAAGTTCCCTGATGCTAGCTGAGGGCCAACCTTGAGAGCAGGCCATTTAAAGTATAGCAGTCACATCCTGGAAGTTGTGCTGACATAATCTCACTGCCACCAGAAGTTTGTCAGCATTAAACCTCTCTTGTGTGGGGTGCATTCACCTTCTACAAGTATTTAATTGAGCCAAGAAGCAAACAAACCAACCAACCCAAAGAAACCTGCCTGTGATTTTATTTAAATAAATAAAATAAAATTTTATTTTATTTTAGAGCAGTCACAGGCCTGCCATGTTAACTCTTCTCTGCAAAGTAATTAACTGAAATTTAATGGCTCCAACTTCTTCAAGGTCTAGAGGAGAGGAGAAACTGTTTCCATGGGAGAAACTATTGTTTGATGCTTCTGAATAGCTTTTTCATTACAAATTACATTTGTGGTTGATATTGCAAGGGTGAATTGCAGCCACAGTGGACTTCAACATAAAGAAACAGACATATGGGGACTTCCCTGGTGGTCCAGTGCTTAAGACTATGCTCCCAAAGCAGGGAGCGTGGGTTCAATCCCTGGTCAGGGAACTAGGATCCCACATGCCGTGTGGCACAGCCAAAAAAAAAGAGAGACAGACATACGGATTATGTTGGGAGTAAGATCACTGTGAGGCATTTCTGGTAGTGGGAAATTAAACATGTTAGCAAGAAATTAAAGTTTTATTTTTGACTGTACCTTAACAGTATTTTCAGCCATAGTGTTAATAAGCATTAGATAAAAATGAGATATCAAACACCTAACAAATAAAGTGAGTGGTATTCAGAGCCTTTTAAACTGAAAAAAAAAGTAGCAAGCTAAGGTGAAATCATTGAATACAGGAGCTCCTCATGGCATGCTGCAAAATGTCAACCTAGGATCGGAATTGACCCCCTCCTTCAGACAGAGGCATTCAAACAAGGAAGTGGCTATTTTTGAATGATGAAGTTGTGGAACCCCAAAGGAGCATCATCTGCCTCTAGAGATAATCCTTGCTTAAGGGAAGGTTTGCTGTTGGAAGCACCATTATTTTCAGCATTACCTATTGACGTCATGGTACTTTCTCAATGGCATATTTCCAAATATCCTCAAATGAAGAAGGAAGGGCCTTCCAACATTAGTGGACAACTGAAAAGTGCATAGGTCTTAGCAGTAGACCAACCTAGATTCAAATATTTATGGCACCAAATAACCACTGTGTGATTCTGGCCAACTTTTTTTTTTTTTTTTTTTTTTTTTTAGTACGCGGGCCTCTCCCTTTTGTGGCCTCTCCCGTTGTGGAGCACAGGCTCCGGCTGCGCAGGCTCAGCGGCCATGGCTCACGGGCCCAGCCGCTCCGCGGCATGTGGGATCTTCCCAGACCGGGGCACGAACGCATGTCCCCTGCATCGGCAGGCGGACTCTTAACCACTGCGCCACCAGGGAAGCCCCTGGCCAACTTTTTTGATTTCTCTGAGTCTCAGTTTCCTCCTCTATAAAATGCTCTAACAACAAATTTGGAGGGTTCTTACAAAAATTACTCTAGATGTGAAGTTCCTAGTGAAGTGCATATTACAGTAGGAGTGCAGTGAAAGATGGATAGCTTTACCTTTTACAGCTTTACAGTTAAGATGTGTCATAGTTCATCATGTTAGACTCTGCCTGAGCCATTCTTTCGAGGTGAGTAAAGTAGAAAGAAGCTGCTGCGATATAACTAGAAAGAAAACCTCTGCTGATTTGTTATCCTGGGCATCTGCACTTATAAAACTACTTGAGGAGTGGAAAATCCAGGAAACCTCAGATTCTGTTTTTTTCTTGTTTAATATGGAACTGTGAAGTAAGAGATCTTTCAAGAAAATTCTAATAAACAAGTAAAAATAGAGAACAATCCCACTGCTCATTTACATTCCCCAATTTCTGATTGAATCCCTTGCCAGGAGTCCCATAAATCTCCTGCAATGGGAGCTTCCTGTAGAGCGCACTGTATGACAAAATTAGAGGGGATGATTGCACAGCAACATTAAAACAACATGAAGTATAGATCTTCAACTCAACCAGGAAAAGGGGATATTTGAGAAGATGATATATTTTTTTGAGGCACTGAGCCTGTTTGTGGATATTAAAATGATTTCACAGCAGCTGTTAAAAATCTAGTTCTGATTTGGTGGGATTGTGAATTACAAAATTAAAGGGATTCGAAAATGAATAAACATATTCTTTATTGCCCCCAGCCCCATCACCCAGGATGAGAAGGAGAGTAACATCATCATGTGAATCATTTCTGTACCTAATATAAATAACAATAATGAGAATGAGATGCTGTAAAAATGGGACAGAATCCATATCAAACACAGCAAAAGGACAAGTACTCACATCTCTCACTGCACATCCGTTTGATGTAGTTCTGTTTTTGCATGGTACTAAAAGACCCTCAGTGGTACAGGATGCTCCTCAGTTTTTCTGTGTGCCCTACACCTGTGAGACACAGGGAAAGAGACAAAAGGTTCAGTGAAGGCTGTTACAATTTCAGTTTACTCACCTGACAGTCATTTCACCCAGCAAGACTTAGATAAAAGAAGCCATTTTTCTTGTATGTGGAAAAGTCATAGCATAAATATGCTCTCATGCAACCATCACATAGGTAGTTTATCCAAGGGTAATGGATGGAAGTCTCACTGTTATTCTCTGGGCCAACAATAACATTCTTTCATCCCTCCAATAAGTAAGATGATAACCTTTCTATGCCCCATGAGGGGCCTCTCTAATTTTCTACTGTTGTTTTCAGAAAGAAAGTCTTTATGCCTGCTTTTAAAAATTTTTTTATTTATTTATTTGGTTGTGCTGGGTCTTAGTTGCAGCAGGCGGACTTCTTAGTTGAGGCTCGAGGGCTCCTTAGTTGTGGCATGTGAACTCTTAGTTGCAGCATGCATGTGGGATCTAGTTCCCTGACCAGGGATCAAACCCAGGCCCCCTGCATTGGGAGCATGGAGCCTTAACCACTGCATCACCAGAGAAGTCCCCTCTTAATGCCTGCTTTTGACATTTGTATATATAAATATTCTTTTTCTGATTTAGGCCTGTAAATTGATCTTGGCTGAGTTGTAACAACAACCTTGATTAGCAGTGCGTTGTTAATATGAAGGTTAGTAAATCCCCTTAAAATGAAGAATACAATGAAATGCTCAAGGCCTATTGATTTCTGTTTACAACATTTATAGAAATGTTCTCTGTGGTGACCAATATAGTTTAGTGTAAGAATGATGGAGAAAATTGAAAACTGTTCACCAAACCTCTTTCCTCTTCTTTGTGAGCACATAACTAGAACTAACTTTTCCCAGCCTCCCATGAGACTATGTGACTGCATTTTTTTGAAGCTTTTTCCTTATTTATTTTGTAATTTTGGATTGTGAGTTCATCATTGTTGTCATTCTATCTGTGGTAATTCTTTTTTTTTTTTAACATCTTTAGGTAATTCTTTTTTTTTAACATCTTTATTGGAGTATAATTGCTTTACAATGGTGTGTTAATTTCTGCTTTATAACAAAGTGAATCAGCTATACATATACATATATCCCCATATATCTTCCCTCTTGTGTCTCCCTCCCTCCCACCCTCCCTATGCGACTGCATTTTAGTCAATGGAATGTGAGCAGAATTGATATACACAACTTTTTGCATTACCCATAAATAAAACCCAAAGTGCTATCCTTCACATTCTTTCCTCATTTGCTGGTTTGACACAAATAAACATGGGAAACTTGGAAACCATGTAGACTGTTGGTCAGGAACTCCATACTGGACTGTTCTGCAAACAAAAAATAATTTCCATGATATTAAAGTTTGAGGGTCTATTTGTTACAGTGGCTAGATTTATCCCAACCAATGCAGATGGTGAACACAAACCTTTATTCCTTCAGCTCTTGCCCATCATATTACTTGTTCACTCTATGTAATGGGTTCTCAGCCAGGGGCAATTTTTCCCACCAGGAACATTGGCAGTGTCTACAGGTATTTTTGGTTGTCACAACTGGGAGGTGCTACTGGCATCTAGTGAGAAGAAGCCAGGGATGTTTCTAAATATCTAATAATGCACAGGACAGAACTCTCTACCTAGTAAAGAATTTTGCAGTCTGAAATATCAATAGCCTCAGCTGAGAAACGCTGCTCTAAGATTAGATGAGGCCACAGTATCCTTCTTAGCAAGCCATCTATGGTTCAGCAAATGATTTATTCTTACTTTTTCTTCTCTAAGCCATCCTGCTTTTACAAATATTGAAGAAATTGGAGGGAGATAAAGATGGTGGAATGAACGACGTGGAACTCACCTCCCTCCATGAACACATAAAAAATACATCTAGATATAGAACCGTTCTCACTGAAAACTAACTGGAGACTGGCAAAAAGACTCCTGTACAACCAAGGCTATAAGAAAGATCCACATGGAATCTGGTAGGAAGGGAAGAGAAGAAATCAGGTCAAGACCTGTGCCCCTGGGAGGGGATTAGTAGGAAAAGGGAGATTACACTGGTGGAGACCCTCCCTGAGGAGTGAGTGATTCAAGCAACAGACTGGGTGTCCCCAGCCTTCGGGTCAGACTCAGGGAAGACGAGCCCCTCCGTGGCTGATTGGAGGGTCAGTGGGACTAACAGGAGGGCTGTGGGAAGTCTGAACTCTGCTTATGAGCAGGTCATGCATACTTGCTTGCTCCCAAAGCAGGGAGGAGAGGGTGGCTTGAAAACTGGCTGACTGGTTTCCTGTGACTGCCCTGGTGTGCCCCCAGCCTTAACTGAGTGAACGCTACAGCCCTGCTTGGGAGCTAGGCTCTGAAACACAGAGCTGGCTCAGACTGAAGCAATGTCTGAACAGGGCAGGGGCAGCCATTACTGACACTTACACAAGCAGCACATCAGAAGCAGTCTGAATCTCTAACCCAGCTGGAGCACTAAAGCCCATGCCCCAACACGTGTTGAGTGCCCACACAGCCCCTCTTGCTCTAGCACTGCTCCCCTCAGAGGCGAGGGTACATGTGCTGGGAGGGAGAAGAGCCCACAATTAAAGCGAATAGAGCCAGCTCAGACCCAACCCTCAGGGCTTCTGCTCCAGCAGCTTGAGACTTACCCCCACTCCCAATAGAGTGGTGATTGCCACTGAACAGAGGAGACGCCCCTGCTCACACTTGGCTCTAGCCCTAGACCTTTCATCTCCAGCCCCAACTCCTACCTAGGTGATAGCTGCCAGCACACCTTGTGTTCATGACAAATCCAGCTCTCCCACCAAAGCCATTGGGCACACACAGATTGCATAGGGATGCTCCCACATAAGGACACCTCTTCAAGACTGCAGTGGGTAACTGTTTCACCTAATTTCATAGAGGCAGAGAAAGTTAAGCAAAATGAGAAGACAGAGGAATTGGTCTCAATTGAAAGAGCAAGAGCAAACCTCTGGAAGAACAAAAAAAAGTTTAAAAGTTGAAAGCATTAGTAATAAGAATGCTAACTGAATTAAGGAAAAGAATAGGTGAACACAGTGAGAATTTTAACAAGGAACTACAAAATATAAAAAAAAAAGAACTGAAGAATACAATAACTGAAAGGAAAAACACACTAGAAGGAATTAATAGCAGACTAGATGATACAGAAAAACTTGAATGATCTGGAAGCTAGAATAATGGAGATCACATAATCAGAATAGCAAAAAGAAAAACAAATTAAAAAAAATGAAAACAGTTTAAGGGATCTTTAGGATAACATCAAGTATGCCAACATTCAGATTATAGGGGTCTGAAAAAGAGAAGAGAGAGAAAAAGGGGTAAAAAATGTATTTGATAAAATGATGTCTGAAAAATTCCCAAACCTAAAGAAGGAAACAGATATCCAGGTACAGGAAGTACAAAGGGTCCCACACAAGATGAACCCAAACAGACCACACCAAGACATATCATAATTAAAATGTCAAAAGTCAAAGAGAGAATTATAAAGGCAGCAAGAGAAAAACAAAGAGTCATATACAAGGGAACCCCCATAAGGCTCTCAGCTGATTTTTTGCAGAAACTTTGCAGGCCAGAAGGGAGTGGCATGATATATTCAAAGTGATGAAAGGGAAAACCCCACAACCTATGATACTCTACACAGCAAAATTATCATTTAGAATTGAAGGATAGATAAATAACTTTTCAGACAAGCAACAACTAAGAGTCCATCAATACTAAGCCTACCCTAAAAGACATGTTAAATGGTCTTTTCTTAGTGGGAAAAAAAAGGCTATAACAAAAACAATCTATAGGAAAGAAAAAATCCCACTAATAAAGGCAAATATATAGTAAAGGCTGTGGATCATTCATTTAAATAAGCTCGTACAAAGATTAAAAGACAAAAAATTATAAAATCAACTATAACTACAATCATCAGTAAAGGGATAAACATGAAGATGTGAAATATGACATAAAACCCACAAGTTGTGGGGGAGGGAAGTAAAAAAAATGTAGATCTTTTAGAGTGTGCTTGAACTTAAAGGACTACCTGTTTAAAACATGTAGATACAGTTGTAGGGCAACATATAGGAACCCCGTGGTAACCACAAACCAAAAACCAACAATAGATACAAAAAAAAGGTGGAGAGAAAGGAACACAAATATACCACTAAAAAAAAATCATCAAATAACAAGGGAAGAAACTAAAAGAAGAACAGAGAAGAGCTGCAAAAACAACCAAAAAACAAGTAATAAAATGCCTGTAAGTACATACCTATCAATCATTACTTTAAATGTCAATAGACTAAATGTTCCAATCAAAATACATAGAGTGGCTGATTGGATAAAAAGCAAAACCCATCTTTATGCTGCTTACAAGAGACTCACTTCAGAGCTAAAGACACACATAGACTGAAAGTGAGGGGATGGAAAAGGTATTTAATGCAAGTGAAAATGCTAAGAAAGCAGGCATAGCAATGCACATATCAGAAAAAATACTTTAAAACAAAGTCTATAACAAAAGACAAAGAAGGGCTTTATATAATGAATGTTAAAGGGATCAATACAAGAAGAAGCTACTACACTCTTGTTAACATGTATGCACCCAATATAGGAGCACCTAAATATATAAAGCAAATATTAACAGACATAAAGGGAGAAATTGACAATAATACAATAGTAGCAGGGGACTGTAACATTCCACTTACATCACTGGACAGATCATCTGGACAGAAAATCAATAATGCAACAGTGGTCTTAGATGACATAATAGACCAGTTGGACTTCATCTACAGGACATCCCATCAACAAAAAACAGAATACAATTTTTTCAAGTGCACAGGGAACGTTCTCCAGGATAGATCATATACTAGACCACAAAAAAAGTCTCAACAAATTTAAGAGGATATAATTATATCAAGCATTTTTTTCAATCACAACAGTATGAAACTAGACATCAGTTAGATGGAAAAAATGGGAAAAGCACAAGCACGTGGAGACTAAACAACATGCTACTGAAAATCCAATGGATCAGGGGCACCTTCAAGATGGCAGAGGAGTAAGACTTGGACATCACCTTCCTCCCCACAAATACATCACAAATACATCCACATGTGGAACAACTCCTACAGAACACCTTCCGAACACTGGCAGAAGACCTCAGACTTCTCAAAAGGCAAGAAACTCCCCACATACCTGAGTAGGGCAAAAGAAAAAAGGAAAAATAGAGATAAAAGAATAGGGACAGGACCTGCACCTCTGGGAGGGAGCTGTGAAGGAGGAAAAGCTTCCACACACTAGGAATTCCCTTCACTGGCAAAGACGGGGTGTGGGCGGGTGGGGGGAAGCTTCAGAGCCACAGAGGAAAATGCAGCAACAGGGGTGCAGAGGGCAAAGTGGAGAGATTCCTGCACGGAGGATTCGTGGCTACCAGCACTCACCAGCCTGAGAGGCTTGTTTGCTCACCCTCCCGGGAGGGTGGGGCTGGAAGCTGAGGCTAGGGCATCGGAGGTTATATCCCAGGGAGAGAACTGGGGTTGGCTGCATGAACAAAGCCTGAAGGAGGCTAGTGCACCACAGCTAGCCTGGAGGGAGTCAGGGAAAAAGTCTGGAACTGCCAAGGAGGCAAGAGACCATTGTTTTGGGGTGTGTGAGGAGACGGGATTCAGAGCACCGCCTAAACAAGCTCCAGAGACGGGCGCAAGTCGTGACTATCAGCGTGGACACAGAGATGGGCAAGAAACGCTAAGGCTGCTACTGCATCCACCAAGAAGCCTCTGTGCAAGCACAGGTCACTATCCACACCTCCCCTCCCGGGAGCCTGCGCAGCCTGCCACTGTCAGAGTCCCGTGATCCAGGGACAACTTCCCCAGGAGAACACAGGGCGTGCCTCAGGTTGTTGCAATGTCACGTTGGCCTCTGCCACCACAGGCTTGCCCTGCATTCTGTACCCCTCCATCCCCCCGGCCTCATGACCCCTCATACTGGTCAGAATGGCCATCATCAAAAAATCTACAAACAATAAATGCTGGAGAGGGTGTGGCGAAAAGGCAACCGTCTTGCATTGTTGGTGGGAATGTAAATTGATGCAGCCACTATGGAGAACAGTATGGAGGTTCCTTAAAAAACTAAAAATAGAGCTACCATATGACCCAGCAATCCCACTACTGGGCATATACCCTGAGACAACCATAATTCAAAAAGAGTCATGTACTGCAATGTTCACTGCAGCACTATTTACAATAGCCAGGACATGGAAGCAACCTAAGTGTCCATCGACAGATGAATGGATAAAGAAGATGTGGCACATATGTACCATAGAATATTACTCAGCCATAAAAAGAAACAAAATTGAGTTATTTGCAGTGAGGTGGATGGACCTAGAGTCTATCATACAGAGTGAAGTAAGTCAGAAAGAGAAAAACAAATACCGTATGCTAACACATATATATGGAATCTAAAAAAAAAAATGATTCTGAAGAACTTAGAGGCAGGACAGGAATAAAGATGCTGATATAGAGAATGGACTTTAGGACATGGGGAGGGGGAAGGGTAAGCTCGGACGAAGTGAGAGAGTGGCATGGACATATATACGCTATGAAATGTAAAATAGATAGCTAGTGGGAAGCAGCTGCATGGCACAGGGAGATCAGCTCGGTGCTTTATGTCCACTAAGAGGGGTGGGATAGGGAGGGTGGGAGGGAGATGCAAGAGGAAGGAGAAATGGGTATGTATAGCTGATTCACTTTGTTATACATGAGAAAGTAACACACCATTGTAAAGCAGTTATACTCCAATAAAGATGTTTAAAAATAAATCCAATGGATCAATGAAGAAATCAAAGAGGAAATCAGAAAATACCTTCAGGCAAATGAAAATGGAAACACAATGTTCCAAAATCTAGGGACACAGCAAAAGCAGTTCTAAGAGGGAAGTTTCTGGCAATACAGGTCTACCTCAAGAAACAAGAGAAACCTCAAAGAAACAAACTAACATATGATCTAAAGGAATTAGACAAACAAGAATAAACAAAACCCAAAGTTAGCAGAAGGAAATAATAAAAATCAGAGAGGTAATAAAATAGAGATTTTTTAAAAATTGAAAAGATCAATGAAACCAAGAAATGTTTTTTTAAAAGATAATGAAAACTGATAAACCTTTAGCCAGGCCATCAAGAAGAAAACAGTGAGGGCCCAAATAGACAAAACAGGATGTGAAAGAGGAGAAATAAGAGCCAATATCACAGAGATAGCAAAAAAAAAAAATCATAAGAGAATACTACAAACAGTTATATGTCAACAAATTGGACAACCCAGAAGTAACAGACAAATTTTTAGAAACATACAACCTTCCAAGGCTGAATCAGGAAGAAGTGAAAATCTGAAGAGAACAATCACTAGTAGTGTAATTGAATTTGTAATTTAAAAAAGCCTCCCAGCAAACAAAAGTCCAGGACTGGACAGCTTCACAGGGTAATTCTACCAATTATATAAAGAACAGATAATACATATCCTTCTCAAACTATTCCAAAAAATTAAAGAGGATGGAACACTCCCAAATTCATTCTATGAGGCCACCGTTACCCTGATACCAAAACCACCAAAGACGCTACAAAAAAAGGAAAACTATAGGTCAATATGTTTGGAAATATAGATGCAAAAATCCTCAAAAAATATTAGCAAACTGAATCAAACAACATATAAAAAAGGTCATACAAGATGATCAAGTTGGATTTATTCCAGGGATGCAAGGATAGTTCAATATTTGCAAATCAATCAGTATGATTCACCACATTAATAAAAGGAGGGATGAAAACCACATGATCATCTCAATAGGTGCAGAAAAAGCATTTGACAAAATTCAACATCCATTCATGATTAAAACTCTCATCAAAGTGGGTGTAGAGGGAACACATGTCAACATAATAAAGTCCACATATGGCAAACCCACAGCAAGCATCATACGCAGTCGTGAAAAGCTGAAAGCTTTTCCTCTAAAATCAGAAACAAGACAAGGATGCTCACTCTTGCCACTCCTACTTAACATAGTATTGGAAGCCCCAGCTGCAGCAATCAGATAAGAAAAATAAATTAAAAGCATCCAAATTGGAAGGGAAGTGTTAAAACTGACACTATTTGCAAATGACATGACATAATATATAGAAAACCCTAATGTCTCCACCAAAAACATTTATTAGGATATATGAATTCAGTGAATTTGAAGGATACAAGATCAATATACAGAAATTTATTGATTTTCTATACAGTAGTAATGAACTTTCAGAAGGAGAAAGCAAGAAAACAGTCCCATTTATAATTGCATCAGAGATTAAAATACCTAGGAATAAACCTATTCAAGGAGGTGAAAGACCTATACTCTGAAAACTATAAAACATTGATGAAGGAATTTGAAAATCCTACAAAGAAATGGAAAGACATCCTGTTTACTTGAATTGGAAGATTTAGTAGTGTTAAAATATCAATACCACCCAAAGTAATCTACAGATTTAATGCAATCCCTATCAAAATACCCATGACATTTTTCACAGAACGAGAACAAATAATCCTAAAATTTATACAGAACCACAAAAGACCCCGAATTCCCAAAGCAATCTTGAGAGAAAAGAACAAAGATGGAGGTATCATCCTCCCTGTCTTCAGACTATACTACGAAGCAGTGTGAATCAAAACAGCATGGTACTGGCACTAAAACTGACACATAGATCAATGGAACAGAATAAGAGCCCAGAAATAAACCCACACACCTATGGTCAATTAATCTATGACAAAGGAGGCAAGAATATACAATAGAGAAAAGACATTCTCTTCAATAAATGGTGCTGAGAAAACTGGACAGCTACATGTAAAAGAATGAGATTAGAACATTTCCTCACAACATGTACAAAAATAAACTCAAAATGGATTAAAGACCTAAATGTATGACCTGAAACCTTTCAAGAAGTTCGTCTCCTAGAAGAGAACATAGGCAGAACACTCTTTGATGTAAATTGTAGCAATATTTTCTTGGATCTGTTTCCCAAGGCAAAAGAAATAAAAGCAAAATATAAACAAATGAGACTTAATTAAACTTCAAAGCTTTTGCACAGCAAAGGAAACCACTGACAAAATGAAAAGATGACCTACTGAATGGGAAAAAATATTTGTAAATGCTATGACCAGTAAAGGGTTAATATCCAAACTATATAAACAACTCATACAACTCAATATCCAAAAAATACAAACAGCCTGATTAAAAAATGGGCAGAAGACCTGAATAGACATTTTTATAAAGAAGACATACAGATGGCCAACAGGAACATGAAAAGATGCTTAACATCACTAATCATCAGAGAAATGTAAATCAAAACCACAATGCGATATCACCTCCCACCTGTCTAAATGGCTGTCATCAAGAAGACCACAAATAACAAATGTTAGCGAGGATATGGAGAAAAGGGAACCCTAGTACACTGTTGGTGGTAATGTAAATTGATGCAGCCACTATGGAGAACAGTATGTAGGGTCCTCAGAACACTAAAACTAGAACTACTATATGATCCAGTAGTTTTACTCCTGGGCATATATCCAAAGAAAAGAAAAAGACTAATTCAAAAAGACAAATGCACTCCAGTATTCCTAGCAGCATTATTTACAATAAGCAAGATACGGAAGCTATCTCAGTATACATCAACAGATGAATGGATAAAGAACATGTGATATATATATATACACACATACACATACATACACATACCCACACAGTGGACTGTTAGCCATAAAAATGAATGAAATTCTGTCATTTGAAACAACGTGGATGTATCTAGAGAATGTTATCCTTAGTAATATATCAGACAGAGAAAGACAAATACTCTATGTTTCCATTTATTCATGGATTCTAAAAAATAAAGCAAATGAATGTATATAACAAAACAGAGACAGACTCACAGATATAGAGAACAAACTAGTGGTTACCAGTGGGAAGAGGGAAGGGGGGAGGGGCAAGATGGGGTATGATGTTAGGAGATAGAAACTACTATGTATAAAATAAATAAGCAACCAGGATATATTGCACAGCAAAAAAGAGAGAGAGAGAGAGAAAGAAGGAACAAATTGATTCATTTTTGGCTTCCTACATCAAAACAAAAAATTTGTACTGAGATATTGTCTGTACCCAGCCTCTATGCAACCCCCACTCCCCCAGCATAGTCTACAGCTGTCACACATATGTGAACTCCATGGGAAAGTAGGAGGCTTTTTTATCTTGTCTGTTACTCTATCCTCAGGCCCTAGAATAATGCCTGGCCCATATTAGGAACTGAGTGAATTAATGTGCTTTAGAAAACACGGAGAGTGGTGAAAACTGGGGCATCTAGGGAGTAACTGCCCCATTTCAAGGAGCAGGAATTACTTAGATCTTGCTGTCATTGCCTAGGGAAGGAAACCTAGGTTAGCTGATTTTATGCAGTCTCCCAATTTTAAAATACTGTTATCTTAAAAACTTACAAATACTGTACAACGACCAATGTTTAGACCAGACAGTATATATGTGTGAGTCTCACTTGACTCCACGTCTCCCATCTTGCACTCAGTTAATATTATTAATAGTAGCTATCATCATTAGTCTCTTAATCTTCATCAGGCACTGTATCAGTTAGCTTTTGCTGCTTAAAACCATCCCAATGGCTTAAAACAGCTATTTTAAATTTATCTCAAAATTTGGGTTGGCAAGAGATGCTGGGCGCAGCTGGGCATTTCTGGTCTTGGCTGGCTTCCTGACATGTCTACAGTCAACTTTCAGTTGGTTGAATCGTTACGCTCTCAGGGGTTGCCTGGCTGTCCTCTCACGTGTTCAGGGCAACTAGGCCACATGCTTGTCATCCTACAGCAGGCTAGTCCAAACTTCTTTACATGGCAGCAGCAGTGTTCCAAGAGAGAAAGAGGGCCTCTTGAGGCCTAGGTGAGGCATACTTACATTGCATTCCATTGTCCCAAAACAAGTCACAAGACCAGCCCAGGCTCAAGATGTGAACAGAGAGACTTCCTCACTTAATATAAGGAGCTACAAAGTCACATTTACAATGGGGTGTAGGTAGAGAGAAAGGGATAATTGAGGCCATTTTTTGCATAAAATCTACCACATTTAATTGCTTTACATTGATAATATCATTTAATCTTTATCACACTCTTGAGAGGCAAGTATTTCTTTTATTTATTTATTTATTTACTTACTTATTTTTGGTTGCGTTGGGTCTTCATTGCTGCGCGTGGGCTTTCTTTAGTTACGGTGAGCGGGGGCTACTCTTTGTTGTGGTGTGTGGGCTTCTCATTGAAGTGGCTTCTCTTGTTGTGGAACACGGGCTCTAGGTGCGCGGGCTTCAGTAGTTGTGACAGGTGGGCTCAGTAGTTGTAGCATATGGGCTCTAGAGTGCAGGCTCAGTAGTTGTGGCACATGGGCTTAGTTGCTCCATGGCATGTGGGATCTTCCCGGACCAGGGCTCGAACCCGTGTCCCCTGCAATGGCAGGCGGATTCTTAACCACTGCGCCACCAGGAAAGCCTGAGAGGCAAGTATTTCTTCACCCAGTTTAAAGATGAGAAAACTGAGGCTCAAAATGTTAAGTTGCTTCTCAGGTACTCATAGCTGTATCTTGAAATGAGATCAAGAGACATGCTAATAATGATTCTTAAAGGGTCCCTGTCCAATTCACTGGAGGCTTAGAGTACTCTACTGTACTCTTCTTCTACTCTACTGCCTTCTTTTTTTTTTTAATATTGTTCAGCATGATATTTTAAAAATATTTATTTATTTGGCTGTGTCGGGTCTTAGTTGCAGCATGCAGGATCTTTGTTGCAGCATGTGGGATCTAGTTCCCTGACCAGGGATTGAACCGGGGCCCCTTGCATTGGGAGTATGGAGTCTTAGCCACTGGGCCACCAGGGAAGTCCCTCTACTGCCTTCTTAAACCATCTCATACCCCATCCCATTCTCAAGGAGTGGAGTGAGGGTCACCAAGAGGTTGACCCAATAGTGATGGCTGGCCTGCCTGTATCTCAGAAGGTTGTTAGTGTTGGATTCCCTTTTGCTGTGCCTCAGACGTCCGTCAGCCCCTTTCCTTCCTCCACAGTTCCCATATCAGGCAGGGACTACCACCCACTGTCTCTTAGTCACCCTCCAGTTCCTGGAGTTCACATGTCAGTGTCCTTGCTTCTGGAATCCTGACCACAGTCCACTGTGCAGATCTAGCTCTAGCTTTCTGTCCCAAACCCTCACCATGCTCCTTCCCTCTGTAGTTAACCAGTAAGTGTACAACTCTATCTGAAACACAGTCAAATTGAGCTCTCATGGGAGAATTTGGGGCACATGCCTAGCAAATACCTCTAAAAGGGGTCTCTTTCTGCTGCCTAGACATTTGGGAAGATATGAAAATCCTGTAAATCTTTTTGAATGAGCATTGTGAAAGCCCTATTCAATCCTCATTCAGAGGCTGGAAATTCTGACTGTTCTCAGAGGGCTACAAGTATATTTGATAGATGCCTAGGGAACTAGTTTCATGAATCCTGGATTGGTGAATGCTAGCCCTGCATATGTTGAAAAAGCATGACTGGCTTGCAAACTGTTGGGGACAAATGCCTTGTTTTTCTTCTGGCTTGGTTTTAAATAGAGAGTAGGAGGTTGGGCGGGGACCAAGGGGGAGTAGAGCGAGAACAGGCATTGTTGTGTAGGGTTTTGGATGCCCCTAAATGAAGTCTGAAACAAAAACCAGAGCCTCATTCAGCAAACAGCTTTTAGGATGAATCATGGTGAGGGAAGTGAGGCTGGGTGTCCACTCTTTGTACTGCCTGGGATCATGGCAAATATTTAAATGGTTGGGAAAGCAGTGTGAGTGGGAAACAAGATGAGGCTCAGAGAGAGACAGGAGTTACAGGTTTCACTAACTTTAAAGGAAGAAAAAAAAAAGATCTTTTTTGTTCAACATTATTCATTTTAACCAGAGAAATGGCCTTTTTAAATTTTAGAAAGCCCTTAGAGACCCAGAAGTTTGGAAGTTATTAGAAGCCTGAGTTGGACCCTCCAACTCAGTGCTTCTCAGACTTTGCTATATATTAGAATCACCTGGTAGTAAAAACCCCCCAGTGCCCAAGTTGCTCTCTAGACCAACTACATCAGAATCTATGGTATCGGTAGGTATCAGTATGTTCTAAAGTATCCCAGGTGATTCCAATGTCCCATATAGGTTTAAGAACTACTGCTCAAAGTGAAACTTGACAAACGGTTGCTATGTGATAGGACTCATACCAGGTATAAAAAGCACAAAGGGTGACATGTAGTCAGAATCTTAATGAAAAAGAAAATAAAACCGCAAAATGCAACCTGTTCTCCTTCTGACAGTTTGTTCAATTTGATTTAATATTTTAGGCAACTTTCAAATTAAAAATGATGAGACTGTTTTGTGTTCATGTTACCCTGCACATGTAATAAAGTTGCAGTCACTTCCTTGTTTTGTACTCCTAGACCTAGCTTTTCAGCTTCTGTTTTCAGTATTTAATCCATTAAAACAAAAGAAAAAAAGGACACAAAAGTTCCCAAACAGCTTCCTATCTTGCTAGTTGGTCTTATCATAAAATATCCCAGTTTTGATGGATTTTGCATTAAAAATACATGGAACATTCCCTTCCAATGTTTTTCTTCACAATTCTGAAATTTTACTTAGAACTAAAATAAATGATCTGATGAGTTGTTCTGGAAATAACTCCACTATTCAATAGGATTTTGTTGTACAGTAACATCTAACAACAACAAAAATCTTTGACTTCCTTCAAAAGAAGGCTGCGTGTATGGGGCGTGATTCGTCTGATGTCAATTTTTTCCAAATGTAGCCTAATCTCAGTAGGGTCTAGGTTAGGCCTGTGAAATAATTCACGGGTATTTTTACTTTTATTCATATTATACAAACTTAGCTAAAAAGTCTCATTCTTCCTTTGAAGAAAATTTAGAACAAACATCACAACTCGTTGCTATTATTATCATTATCAAAAATGATGATCCGGGCTTCCCTGGTGGCGCAGTGGTTGAGAGTCCGCCTGCCGATGCAGGGGTCACGGGTTCGTGCCCCAGTCTGGGAAGATCCCACATGCCGCGGAGAGGCTGGGCCCGTGAGCCATGGCCGCTGAGCCTGCACGTCCGGAGCCTGTGCTCCGCAGCGGGAGAGGCCACAGCAGTGAGAGGCCTGCGTACCGCAAAAAAAAAAAAAAAAAAAAAAAAAAAAATGATGATCCATTCAGCCTACTCTTGTCCCACCTGAAAAAGAAAATTCTAAATTAACTGGTCAATAAAAAATTGGAGTATGATTCAAATATTGGGTATTGTAGTAGAACCCCTGACTTTATGATAGCAATGCTTCTATATCTATTATATCTATATCTATCTCATCTCCACTTATATCTTTATATATTTTTAATGTATATTATATGTGTGCATTTTATAAATTTAACTTTTCTCCTCTACTGGCTTAGAAATTATAATTTTTCTCCATTCCTTAACATTTTAACATGCATTATTAACAAAGACTAAATTTAATTTCTCCTTCTGTAGAGTGAACATTTTAATTCCATGCAACTCCTCTCTTCTTACATGTTATTCTCCCCAGTATTTTAGTTCTATCTTGTTTTTAATTTGCAAGTTAGACATTAATTGGTTTTGTACCATTAAATTTTAATTTGTTTCATTTGTTATCAACATTATCAATATAGATGGCTTCCAGCATCCAAGAAAGCAATAAGGGTTCTTGGGGAATATAACTGTGCTCTACCGTATCCCTTCCCATCACTTTCTGAGCCCCAAAGGGGACTACTTTCAGTGCTGCTAGATCATTCTTTTAGTTTCACCTCCATGTTTCTCCATAAATATTGCTAAATATCACTGCTTCTTGATTCTTTGGTTTTAGAGATTGTCTATTGTCTTTCCAGTACAAAAGACAGGATGTTACACCAATATTCAACATTTATGTTACTATGACTAAACAAACGCTAATCCATCCGAGGCCAGGTTGCATGCCATGGTCACACTTCCTTTCCTGGAAAAGGTTTTGTTTTCTCTGAAGTTAATAATTTTGTTTGTTTTGTGTTTTGTTTTGCTTAGTTTTCAACATACTTAACACAAATTCAAGCCCAAACTTTTCCCTTGTTATATAACCCTCATCTTGATATGCTTAAACTCATTCTAAGATAATCTGGCTGAGCCATTTCCTTGAAGAGTTCTATATGTCCTTATCCTTTGGACTTTTCTTTCAGGCTGGTCAGATTACCTCGAGAAGAAACTTCCAGTACCCTGACTGGAGGGTAGAAGTCTGCTTGTCAGCTTTCTGGGTGCTGGGTGGGAGAAGAAAACTGAAGGTCTTAACATTTCGAATGTAAACTTAGCCTTAATACTCCTTTTTAATATAGTACCCTTGTTTTCAACTCCAGGAACTCTAGTGTTTTACTCTCTCTAAAGTAAAAAAGACCCGCATTCAGAGAGGCAGTTGCCTGGCTGCGTAATAGGAGGGAGGAGATGTGAGAATTTGTTTTTTAAATAGACCTTCAACAGATCCTCTTATTTTGAACTCTACATGCCCCTCTGCTTCCAGAGGTAACACTCACCTCCAACTCAGGGTTCTGTGATACAATCAAATTGCTCTAGGCTTAAGATTCAGCTCTCTCAGGCCTGCTAAATTAGTTAATTTAGCTTTCCGTCTTCTGTAATTGCTATCTTTCTTCCTTGTTTGCATTGTCCTTATGCATTCATGCCTTAAAAAATTATTTTATATTTGTGTCAGCAGAGTTTCAGGAGCCTGTAGAAGTAAATGAGAGTGTTGAATTTAGGCAAGATACGATGTGTTCAAGTTAAGGCTACCGTTATTCAGTGATTTTTTTTTTTTTTAGACCCATATGTCTGCCTGTTTCTTTGCTCACCATTCTTTCTTGAATTCAATCCTTTCTTTGGGAATATTTTTCTTCTTCTTAAAGCGTGTACTTTAGAAGTTTTTTTTAATGAAGATTTGCTGGTAAACTCAGTTTTTGTCTGAAAAAAATACTTATTTCACCTTTATTCTTGAATAATAATGTGTCATATATTACAGTTCTAGGTTGACAGTTATTTTCTCTCAGCATACAGAAGATATTAATCCATTGGTGTTGTTGAGAAATATGTTAGATCTTATTCTATTCTCTTTCAGCATCTGTGCTGAAATCATGATAATTTTTCATCTCTCTCTTTTCAGCTGAATCTGTTCTGTTAAACCATCTATTACTGCATTTTGTTTACTTCTGTGACTATAGTTTTTATTACTAGAAGTTCTATTTAGGTTTTTAAAAACCTGTCTGGGAATAGTTTATACTGGGTCATGTTGTTACTTCTATTTTCTTATTCTTTAATCACTTTAAGTATACTTATTTTGTGGCATATAGTCCATAATTCTGTCATGTGAATTTTTTGATCATCAAATTCTGACTCTTGTTCCTGGCAGGTTTTCTCCTCCATGTGTTTTCTAACCTTGGATTATGAGCTTATATTTGATTGGTTTTTATTTAAGGGAATCCTGTGAGGAATGGAGTATGACCCTTCGGAAAACATTTGAATTTTCTTCTGCTAAGCAAACTCAGGACCACCTCATAAATTTCTTACATTGATTTGGGGCTTCCTAAAATATGTAAGCTGTGTAAATTTGAACCCCAAATCTGCAAAAAGCAAGCCTATGATCTTAAATTCTCAGGGAAGAATGTTTTAAAATTTGTTTCGTTTTTGTATCCAGAGCCCAGGTCAGTTTGTTACTGCAAACAAATTTTTTGTCATCTTCTTTTGCTAGTAGAGTCTTTTTTCTATTTCATGCTTTCTTTGACTCTGTACCACTATAAGGAATTATTGAGGAATCAAACCCCAAATCATGCCCCTCAGATGGCCAGAGACGGTTTCCCACCCAAGTTTTCAGCTCTCATTGTATTTTTGTCCCCTGCGGCTTTCCTTACTTTCTTGTGGGCTCAACTATGAATTTAAAATAACATTCCTCCAGCCTATCAATATGTCTTATATTGGAGGGCTTTTCTTCCCCCCAAGATAGCTGCTCTGCTGCACTGTCAGAAATAGAAGTCATGATATATCTTTAAGACAAGGGAAGATAAGAGAACTGAGGACAAAGATGGGAAGACATTGAAGTTAGGGGATTGGGTGAGATCCAGAATATAGGTTGTTTAGGAAGGTAGAAAATGATGGATGCTTAGAAAACATCAGATAAACCCAAATTGAGATACTTTCCGCAAAATAACTGGCCTGTACTCTTTAAAAATATTCAGGTCAAGAAACACAAAGTAAGACTGAAGAACTACACCAGAATAAAGGAACTTAGAGACATGATGGCTAAATGTAAGGCATGACACTAGACTGGGATTCTATACTGGAAAAAATAGCTATAAAGGACACTGTTGGAACAATTGATGATATTTGGCTATGGACTGTGGATTAAATAATACTAACATATTAATATTGAATGTCTTGCTTTTGATAACTATAGTGTAGTTATGTAAGAGAAGGTACTTGTTCTTAGAAGGCACACATTGAAGTATGTAGGGGTAAAGGGGTACAATGTCTCCAACTTACTATTAAATGGTTCAGAAAATAATAATATGCACACACATAACTGTATATTTTTATATATGGAGAGAGAGAGAGAGAGAGAGAGAATTATAAAGCAAATGGAGCAAAGTATAAACAATTGCGAATCTGGACAAAGGGTGTATGGAAATTCCTTGTACTACTCTTGCAACTTTTCTCTAATTTTGAAATTATATCAAAAATTTTAAATGGGGAAGTGCTGAGGAAGCCGTTTAGGGAACGCTTACTTTTAGGAGAAGAGAGAAGGAAAATAAGTAAAGGAGGGCAAAGAAGAACAAGCTATTGATGTAGGAGGATAACTAAGTAAGCATAGTTGACCAAAGTCAAGAGGATGTTTCACTTTGTTCAGGACAACGTCTACTCCCCGTGTACCCACACTTGGGTTCACAGATAAATTAGAACATATTTCAGAACAAAGAGGTTCTTCATGTCTCTGCGAACAAATGATGCTTTCACTGTGAATTACCTAAACTAAGTGGTGTTATGATTCATTGATTCATTTGGCAAATATAACATCCTCACTTTTTAAATAACTTTTGCTTTTGCCATTTTAACTTAATATCTCTGGAGTAGCTATAGCCTGAACAGCAAGATCTCACATTTCTCCTTTCGAAATCATTGAATAGAACTGTACTTTTCACCCAGAATAGTTTGTGATTATTGTGGAAAATTTAAAATTACATTCTATTAATGAGAATTATCCTTTCCCTTATAAGATTTGGGGTTTTCAAATTTAAGGCATACTTTCCATATCAAACTTTAGGTTGAGTTATGCTAAATTTGTGAAATATATAATTTAATTTGATGATATCATGCACCAGCTATTTTATATCATGCTGTAGCTATTACTTTAGTATCCTTGTTAAAAAGGCAATGATTTTGCTGAACAATTGGGTGAGAAGTGATTGTGCTTTCTTTCTTTAGTACTATAATTAAGATGTTTAAATAACCAGTACTCCCTGCTGTTTTAGAGATGGTAGGAAACGTAGGGGGAGGGAAGACTTGATTAAATTCTGCCTTTGAAGGAAAAATGCCCACTTAGATTAAAAAAAATCCTCACAAATAACTTTATTTAAGAATTTTAAGATATAAATAACCACCATGGTTATATAAGTGCTATATGTTAATTATATATCTGTAAAATGATCCTATATATTTAAGGTTAGTTAATTCTTTAGCTCAGGTGTTGGTAACCTTCTTGTATAGAGTCATATAGTAAATAATTTTGGCTTTGCAGGCCATGAAGTCTTAGCTGCAGCTAGTCAGTTCTGCTTTCGTAGTGTGAAAGCAGCCATAGATATTATGTAAATGAATGGGAACGGCCATATTCCAAGCAACTTTATTTACAAAAACAGGCAGTGGGCTAGATTTGCCCCTTGAGCCATAGATTGCCATTTCCTGCTTTAACTTACTTTAATTTCATGTTGGAATGTGCCAGCCTTATCTTAAGGGAAATTCAGTACATGAAAGGGAATAGTTTTTCATTTTGGAGAAAATTTCACTGGTTACTTATGTTCTCCCAGTATTGTGTGTCAAGGGCAGAAATCAGGAGAACCAACTGTCAAAACTCAAGCAATAAAAACCAACCTATCTGTGATAAGAAAATCAAGATAAACTCCAAATAAACTCCAAAACAAAGGAAATCAAACAAAGGAAAACCAAAAATCTAGTTTCTGTTAAAAAAACAAAAGAAGATGGTCTCATTTTGCTGTATCTTCTAACTGCCCTCCAGTTTCCATGCCCTTCTTTTACCTGCTATTAGGGATGAAGGGTTTAAGTAAGTCAGTCCTTGGGCTCCAAATTATCTTTGGATTGAGGAGGTTTATTATTGAATGAATGAATCATTTAATTAATTAATATCTTTTGTAGTATGTCTTCCAACTTAAAAGTTCCTTTCACAAGAATTTGACATTCAGCATTATTAGCTCTCCTTGAAGAAAATGTTTCAGACAAATTTTACATAAGCTTCTTAATTTGGAAAGTATCTTTAACTAGCATGACAATCGGGTCCAGTTTGTTTTGTAAAGGAGGACCACTGTGTTAACATCATTCCCCACGTTATACTCTTACTGAGTAGCAGCCTTTGATGAGTATTGGGCATATTTCAGTTATCCCAGCAATAGTTTGTAGTTCAAGTTAAAATTATGAAATCATAAATGAGATCATAAATGCATTCTTTTAGACTTTAATCTAAAACATTCACCTGAAAGCGTGTTTTATCCGTAAGGAATTTGTTGACTTACTCTTAAGACCATTTTTGAATCAAAGTAGATTTATATCCTTTTATCATTCATCAAGTACTTTTCATGTGCATTATCTCAATTGATCCCAATAACAACTTTGTTACATATGCCACCTTAAAATATTTTTATTTTTTTGAACGTGTTGGAAAAAAATACATACTTACGTTTCTATATACATCATGTTTAAGAAATTAAACTATAAGCTCTGTTTAGGTAGGGACAATGTCTTATTCACTGTTGTATCTCCGGCATATAGTACAACTACTGGCATGTAATAGGCACTCTGTAAATATGTGTTGCGTTAATAAATTAGTGGATGAGAAAGTAAGACACTTATTAAAGTTCCTACTCCAGAGATGAGAAAACAAAAATTCAGAGATGTTCAATGATATGCTTAGGGGTGAATTGCTTGTAAGTGGAAATAGAACTGGAGTACAGAAAATAAAATAATGCATATAAATTGCTTAGTACAATGCCTAAGGCATAATAGTTGATCAATAAGTGTACTTTTCTTATATTCTATGCATATATTAATTTACTTTAGTGTTCTTTCCACCATACTGCACCATAGTAACGGTAGATATGATAGTCAGAAAATAATTCAGTATTTCAAATAAGTTAAGTCCTGCCTATTAAATAGCATCTACTAAAGAGTAAATATATCCTCAAAGGCTAATTTCTATTTTCTTCATTTTCACATATTATCAATGAGTTGATTTAAAACCCAAAGACAATTAAATTGAATTTTGTACAAGAGCATAAAAATCTAGCTATCATCTATCCATCATACACCAATTTGCCTATGTCAAAGAGGAAAACTTCCATTTAGCTCCCTGAAATGTATACAGGCTGTTGTTCCCTTTTGCAAATCCTGAGCCATTTACTTTGTAAATTACCATGAGCTGCAAACAAAAGCACAGAAATAGGTCTGTGCAGATTCACACCAGTCAGGCAACTCTGTAAATAGTCAGCTTTGCCTGAGTCCTATTTTAAATACCTTCATTATTAACAATGTCATGTCATCTTTAGAGCTGAATACCATGCAGTGAACCCCCCCAAATATGATTTTGAACATTTCAAAACAGTCTCTACAGCCTTTACAGAAATTATTTAGCCACATAGCTGCTAAACCAAGCCTTCTATTGATACAAACACACATTTTACTTTCATATGGCTGCTTTTTGGAAGGTGTCATATTTTGGTAAGGGCAGAGAGCTGTCAGTTTTTCAAATAAGGCTCATATTTATTTTTTTAAACATAGATTGAATTTTTCTTATTTTAACTTCCTTAAAGACTTTGTAGGGAAGTCTTTAGAAGGAGTGTTTATATTTTATTACTAGATGACTGCTTTACTAAAAGGCTTTTAAAGAGTGATGTCTAGGTCCATAGAATTGAGCTTTTCTGACATCCTCCTTATTCTAAAGTCTTTTCTCCAGAATTTTACTTTTGCCACAAATATCGAAGACATACTTTAAAAAGGCAACTCTATTTTGCCTGCTTTAAGCAGGAGATTGATATTTTAGAGAGTGGTTTGAGAAAGACGTTTATGATGTCAAAGGTCATTCAAGCCAAATTTGAATTCACGTTCCTCTGTCTCCAGTGCCTATGCTGTACTCACTATAGCAGGCTGGGAAAGATTAAAAATTTGCCTTTCCAAAAATCCAAGAAGAAAGATTAGGAGCTAAAGATTAGGAGCCATTAAAAAAATCCCAAAATGTGTACATCTACATCCTCAAAGAATTGGCAGCTCTAAAATCCAGTAAGCCTTCTTGAATAAAGTATGTATTATCATCAACAATGTGGACAATATGTGCAACTAAAAGGTAAGGAAATATCAAAAGCTACAGAAACTTACTTTTTTCTCATCTGATTTACAAAAAGATACACTGAGTAATTATATATCCAGATAATTAAGGATAAACTGGAGTCATTATCATTTGGAGAGAATTTTGAAAAGTAAGCTTAGTGTGCTAAGTTTTCTACCCTTCTGGAATTATCCCTTTCTTGACTATCTGAGTGAGATTTCTGCCTGGAATTTTTTCTCTTCCAGTTGGTTCTGAGGCCTCCCCAAAAGACAAGAGTACTGGTTGTTGCTTGTCAGCTGTTTCTTAGGAATACAGCTGCAACTTGGTCTCCAATCATGTCTAGACATTTTGATGACATTTTTCCAAATGTTTCTGTCTTCTTTTTGCAGAGAGGGAGAGGGAGAGAGAGAGAACTTCTTAAAAGGACACTATTCTATCAGATCAGGGTCCTATCCTTATGAACTCATTTAACCTTACTTCCTTAAAGGCCCTTTCTCCAAATACAGTCACATTTGGGGTTAGGGCTTCAACATATGAATTCGGGGGGAACAGAGCATTAAATCCATAACAACATTTGACTGTGATTTTAGATGGATTGATGGATGGAGAGAGAGAGAGAGAGAGAGAGAGAGAGAGAGAGAGAGAAGTATCTAAAGCAACTTGTAAAAAGGCTATACAAAGAGATACACTAAAAACATAATAGATAGTTAGAAATGGGATTTTTAAAAATTTTCAAGTAACCCACAGGAGGGCAGCAGAAAGAAAATAGAGAAATTTAAAACAGAACACAAGCAAAAAATAAGTAAAATGGCAGACTTGGGCCCTAACATGTCAACAGTTACATTAATTGTAAGTGATCTAAATATATCAATTAATAAACAGAGATTGGCAGTGTGGCTTTAAAAAATGATCCAATAATATGCCATCTACAAGAAACTCACTTCCAATAAAATGATGTAGGTAGGTTGAAAGTAAAATGATGGAAAAATATACCATGCAAATAGTAATAAAAAAAAAAGGACAAATAGCTATTAATATCAGTTAAAGTAGACTTCAGAGCAAAAAAAAAGTTACTAGGGACATAAAGGGATATTACATAATGATAATGAGTCAATCCACCAATACATAGTAATCCTAAATGTGTATGCAAATAAAAGAACATCAAAATATGTGAAGCAAAAACTTACAGAATTGAAAGGAGAAATATGCAAATTCATAATAGTAATCGGATACTTCAACACTTCTCTCTCAAAAACTGATAAAACTAGAGAGAAAAATCAAGAAGGTTCTAGAAGAACTCAACACCACTGACCAATAGAATCTCATTTGCATTTATGGAACACTCCATCCAACAATAGCTGAATGCATATTCTTTTAAGGAGCCTATGGAACATATACCAAGATATATCCTGGTCTGTAAAATAAACCTCAAAACATTTAAAAGAACTTAAACCAAACAGAGTGCATCCTTTGATCACAATAGAAACAAACTATAAATCAGAAAGAACAGAAAAATCTCCAAATATTTGCAAACTAAATAGCACATTTCTAAATAATCCACGAATCAAAACAAAACAATCTCAAGGGAAATTTTTTAAATATATTGAAGTAAGTGAAAATAAAAATACATATCAAAATTTGTGAGATATAGCTACAGTAGTATTGACAGGGAAATTTATAGTGCTAAATGTTTACATTAGAAAAGAGGAAATGTCTCAAATCAATAATCTAAGCTACCACTTCAAGAAACTAGAAAAAGCAAATAGAAGGAAATAGTTAATAAAGATAAAAGCAGAATCAATGAAATTGGAAACATAAAAATAATAAAGAAAAACAATGAAACAAAAAACTGGTTATTTGAAAAGATCAATAAAATTGACAAACCTCTAGAAAGGCTGATAAGAAAAGAAGATACAAATTAGTAATATCAGAGATACATTATGAAAGGGAGTATTACGAAAAACACTATCCATATAAATTTGACAATTTAGATGAAATGGACCAGTTCTTTGAACAATTCAAACTATCACAATTCACCCCTTATGAAATAGATTATTTGATTAAAACTACTGAGGAAGTGGAATTCATAGTTTAAAACTCCCCAAGAAGAAATCTCCAGAGGACAATTCTAAATTCATTTTATGAATCCAGTAATAACTAAATGCCAAAATCAGAAAAAATGACAGTACCCTGCCCCCCCTAAACCTACTACCAACCAATATCCCTCATGAATATAGATGCAAATATTCTTAACAAAATAGTAGAATGTAGTATTAATCAACACACAAAAAGAATTATATACCATGACCGAGAAGAGTTTGTTCCAGGGATGCAAGGCTGATTCAATAGTCAAAAATCAATCAATGGAATTCACCATACCAACGGGCTAGTGAAGAAAAAAAAATCACATGATCTTATCAGCTGCAGAAAAAGCATTTGACAAAGTTCAACACCCATTTGGGATAAAACCTCTCAGGAGACTAGTTATAAAAGAGAATTTTCTCAACTTGATAAAGAAAATCTACAACAAAATAAAAACAACTTACAGCTAACATTATACTTAATTTTGAAAGGCTAAATAATTTTGCTCTAAGATGAGGGACAAGGCAAGGATGTCTTCTCTCACCACTGCTGTTTAACATGGTACTATAAGTTCTAGCCAGAACAATAAGGCATGAAAAGGAAATAAATGTCATAAAGATCTGAAAGAAAGAAATAAAACTGTACCTATTTGTAGATGACATGATAGTCTGCATAGAAAATCCCAAGGAAACTACAAAAAACATCCTAGTCACAGGATATAAGATCAATGTATGTAGAAAGAGAAAAATAAATATCTTATATTAATGCATATATGTGGAATCTAGAAAAATGGTACAGATGAACCAGTTTGCAAGGCAGAAACAGACACACAGATGTAGAGAACAAACGTATAGACACCAAGGGGGGTACACGGGTGGAGGGTGGTGGTGATGGGTTGAATTGGGAGATTGGGATTGACATATATACACTAATATGTATATAATAGATAACTAACAAGAACCTTCAGTATTAAAAAGATAAAATTCAAAACAAAGATCAATGTATGTTAATTGTGTTTCTATAGACTAGCAACAAACTGTGAAAACCAAAATAAAAACCACAATACTATTTATAATTTCTCTAAAGGAAGGGAAGTACGTGGGTAAAAATCTAGCAAAATGTGTACAGGAATTGTATTCTGAACTACAAAATGCTGATGAAAGAAATGAGATATTTAAATAAATGGAGAAACATACCATTTTCATGATTTGGTACACTCAGAATAGAAAGAAAAGAAAAGTCATTTCATCCCAGATTGATGTACAGGTGTATCACACTATCAAAATCTCAGCATTCATTTTTTGTAGATATAGACAAGAATACTGCAAAATTCATATGGAAAGACCAAAGGAGTAGACTAGCTATTTTTTTTTTTTTGACAGAGAAGAATGAAGTGCAAGGAATCATTCTACACTATTCAAGGATTATTACCTGGTTACATTCATCAAGACTGTTGGTATTGGTGAAGGGATAGACACATTGATCAGTGAAACAGAATATTAAAACCAGAAATAGTGCCACACAACCACAGCCAATTGAATTTTTGCAAAATTGTAAAGAACTTCACTGGAGGAAGGATCGTCTTGTCAACAAAAAGTGCGGAAGTAATTGAATATTCATAGGCAAAAAAGTGAACCTCGACCTAAACCTCATACCCTATACAAAAATTAACTCAAAATGGCTCATAGATTTAAATATAAAGCCTAAAACTATAAAACTTTTAGAATGTAACATAGGAGAAAATCTTTGAGACCTGAAGTTTTGTGCAAAGTTCTCAGACATGACACCAAAAGCATAATTCATAAAAGAAAAAAAAATCAAAATTAGACTTAATAATTTAAAATTTTGTTCTGTGAAAGACCTTGTTAAGAGAGTGACAAGGGCTTCCCTGGTGGCGCAGTGGTTGAGAGTCCGCCTGCTGGTGCAGGGGACGCGGGTTCGTGCCCTGGTCCGGGAGGATCCCGCATGCCACGGAGCGGTTGGGCCCGTGGGCCGTGATCACTGAGCCTGAGTGTCCGGAGCCTGTGCTCCGCAGCGGGAGAGGCCGCAGTGGGAGAGGCCACAGCGGTGAGAGGCCCGCGTACCGCAAAAAAAAAAAGAGAGTGACAAGATGAGCTACAGACTGGAAAAAAATATTTGCAAACCACATATCCTTTATCAGTAAAGGACTCATGTAAAATATATTAAGAATTCTCAACTCTCAAAACAGTAAAAATCCAGCAACCCACTTAGAAAATGGGCAAAAGACATGAAGAGATATTTCACCACAGGGGATAAAAGGATAGCAAATAAACACCTAAAAATATATTCAACATCACTAGCCATTGAGGAAATGCAAATTAAGATCATGATCAGCTATTTCTGTACACCTATAAGAATGGCAAAAATAAAAAATAGTGACACCAGTTGTTTGCAAGGATACAGAGAAACTGGATCTCTTATAGATTGCTTGTTAGAGTATAAAATGGCTCATCAACTCTGGAAAATAGTTTTACAGTTTCTTTCAAAATCTAAATATGCACTTACCACATAACCCAGCAATTGAACTCTTGGGCATTTGTCCCAGAAAAATCAAAATTTATGTCCACTTAGCTTTATTTTCAATAGTAAAAACTGGTAACAACCAAACTGTCCCTCAATGGGTAAATGGTTAATAAACTGTAGTACACGTATACAATGGTATATTACTCAGCAATAAAAAGGAACAAACTACTGATATACACAAGAACTTGGATGGATCTCAAGGAACTTTTCCTGAATGAAAAAAAGAAAAGCCAGTCTCAAAAGTTATACATTATATGATTCCATTTACATAACATTCTTGAGATGTCAAAACTATGGAGATAGAAAACAGATTAGTGGTCAGGAGTTGCGGGGGGGAGGTGGAGAGGGGGATGTGACTATAAAGGAATAGCATGAGAGAGATCTTTGTGGTGATGGAATAATTCTTTATATATATATATATATATATATATATATATATATATATATATACACACACACACATATTTATTTGGTTGCGCCAGGTCTTAGTTGCGGCAGGCAGGCTCCTTAGTTGTGGCATGCAAATTCTTAGTTGCGGCATGCGTGTGGGATCTACTTCCCTCACCAGGGATTGAACCCGGGCCCCCTGCATTGGGAGTGCAGAGTCTTAACCACTGCGCCACCAGGGAAGTCCCTGGAATCATTCTTTATCTTGTTTTAGGTGGTTGTTACATGAATATACATATACATGGTACCTTTAAAAAAGAAAAATAAATTTGGAGGACTTAAACTATCTGATTTGAAGACTTATTATAAAGTGACAGTAATTAAGACAGTGTGGTATTGATGTAAAAGTAGACAAATAAATTAATAAAACCACATAGGAGTTCTGAAATGAAACCATGCTTATATGGTCAATTGATTTTCAACAAAAGTATAAAGGTAATTTGCGGGGAGAGACAATCATTTAAATAAATGTTGCTGGTTCAGTTGGATGTCTCTATATAAAAAATGAAAATTGACCCATATCTCACACCATATACAAATGTTAACTCAAAATGGATCATAGATCTAAAACTAAAACTATAAAAGTTCTTGAAGAAAGCATAAGAGAATTTTTGTGACCTTGTTAATGATTTCTTAGAAATGATACCAAAAGCATGATCTATGTAAGAAAAAAATTGATAAGTTGGACTCCATCAAAACTAAGAACTTCTGTTCTTCAAAATCCTGTTAAAGGGGTGGAAAAACAAGCAACTTACTGGAAGAAAATATTTACAATTCACCTATCTGATAAACTTGTATCCACAATGTATAAAGAGCTCTCAACACGCAATAATAAGAAATTATACATCCCACTAAAAAATGGGAAAAACATTTGAAGATATTCCACCAGAGAAGGTATATAAATGGCTAATAAGCACATAAAAAGATGTCCAAAATCATGATTAGAGAAATGCAAATGAAAACTACAATGAGATACCCCTACATACCTATTAGAATGGCGAAAATTAAAAGTCTAGCCATATCAAGTGTTGTCAAGGATGTGGAGCAAATAAAACTGTCATATACTGAAGGTGGGAATGTAAAATTGTACAACCACTTTGGAAAAAAGTTGGGGAGTTCCTTCAAAAGTTAAACATATGCCTACTATATTATCTAGCCATTCCATCCCTACATATTTACCCAAGAGAAATGAAAGCATATGTCCCTACAGGGACTTGTACCATACATCCATAGCAGCTTTATTTGAAATAGCCCCAAAGTGGAAGCAACTCAACCATCAACATGTGAACTGATAAACAAATGGTGGTGTATCCATACAGTGGAATACTACTCAGCAATAAAAAGGGATGTACTTGTAATATATGCAACAACATGGATGAATCTCAAAATCATTATTCTGACTGAAAGGAGCCAGACAGAAACAGATGATTCCATTTATATAAATGATTCCAGTTATATAAAATTCTAGAAAATGAAAGCTAGTATATAGCAACAGAAAGCAAAAACTAATATATAATAGAGATTTGGAGAGGTGGGAAGAGCAGGACAGTTGGATTACAAAGTGGTGGAGTATGAAGAAACTTTTAGGGGTTATAGATATATATATATAGATATATATAGATACACATATATATATTTAATTGATGGCTTCATGGGTATATGCATATGTTAAAACTGATAAAACTGTGTACTTTAAATATATGCAGTTTATTGTACATCAACCATAACTCAATAAATGTTTTTAAAAGTGAAAAAAAATAGTGATGCCTAGGTCCCACCTCCAGAGCTTCTAATTTAATTTGTCTCAGATATGCCCTGGGCATCAGGATTTTCTAAAATTTCCAGGTGATTCTAATGTGCAGCAAGGTTTGAAAATCCCTGTATTCCCATTTCCACCACACTAATTAAAGCCCCTATCATCTTCATCTAAAATTATCCTGCTTCCTAAAGGACATCCTTCTTACAGTCTTACTTCCTTCCAAATCATTCTGAACACCATGGCTAGATAAGACTAAAACACAAATCCGATAGTGTCATCCTCTCTTAAAACCCTCTAAGACTTCCCTACTACCTTTAATATAATGTCCCAGATCTTTTATGAAGATCAGCCACTACTTTATTTCTTGCCGTTTCCCTCTCACCCACTATTTTCCAGCTCTCTCGAACTTTTATCACTTCTTTGAATTTTCCAGTGCTCTCACCTCTGAGCTTCCAACATGCGGTTCCCTTGCCTGGAATACCTTTCATTTCATCTGTTCAACTCTTACTTGTTCTTCATGTCTCAACATAAATGTCAGTTTTTATGGGAAACTTCCCTGATCTCTACACTAGATCACCAGATGATAACTCAGTACCTAGGACAATGCATCACACACTTGACAAAAAGTCATAGTATCATCTACTTCTCCTCTGGTAAAAAAAATCATCATATTATTTTGTCCTTCTTTCCTACTGGACTGTAAAATCTGTAAAAACTGAGATTGTGTAAGTATGGTCCATTCTTGTATCTCTAGTGGTACATGGTGCATGCTCATTCATTCATTCATTGAAGAGATTTTAATTGAGTGCCCACTGTGTGACAGGCACTGTTCTGGCAATGAGTATACCAGTCCAACAGGGATACTGTTCCTGTGAAGCTTATGTTCCAGAGAAGAGAGAACATGATGAAGGAAGGTAGGAAGGAAGGATATAATAAATAAATATTTGCTTAGTACTTGTAAGAAAGTAGGAAGGGAGGGGGAGGGGTGGAGAGAGAGAGAGAAAGAGAGACACCATTAGCTTCTTACTCCATGTTAAAGTTTTCAATGCCCTTTCTTTAAGGACGTTTACTCTATCTAATACCTATTCTTCCATTTCTTAATGTCCAAATAAAGCTTTTCCAGGGTCAGCTTCACACAGTAGATAACCACTTAACGTAGTTTGAGTTTAGAATCCCCAGAAAACTTTTCGTAATAAAAAATTTTTAAATACTTGCCCTCTCATATGTTACTTGATACTAAAATATCTTTCAAATGTGAAAAATATCTTTCATTGCACACTTAGAAATGATGCTTCAAATATAATATTGTGGTGCCATAATTATGAATGAATAAAGAATAGATAAGAAAGCTGTTGAACCAGGTGATTCTTTTCAGGGTTGCCAACCTGTTGTATGATGGTTTAAGGACAACTTTCACAAGTCAAAAAAATATTGGGTTAAGGAGTAGGTATCAATGAAGAAAGAGAATACTCACAAGGCTAAAGTCAGCTCTCAGAGATGATCATGGTCCCCTGATCTGTCCATCATCCACTGGGGAGCATTTTCTGGACCTGGCTTGAGTTTGACTCTAATGAAGAGAACATTTTACTCTTGGGTCTCTCTTCTTATAGAGCAAGTGTGAGATCACCATCTCACCTTGTCAGTGAGTGGAATAAAGATGCTATTTATGGAGCCAGGAATCTGGATTTAGGATGCTAACTACCTCAGTACCTGGGGCCTGTGGAGCCCTTGAGATATTATAATCCTCTGTGAGAGGAGGAGGACAAGTGTGGACAGGAAGCTGTCAGTGCCATTGGAAGCTGAGCTTGAGCACTGTCCCTCATTCAGGAAAAAGATGGACTCTCCCAGATTCCAACCAGCTTATTGTCTAGGCAGCCTAGTGTAGGCACCTGTATCATGTTTAGATGGCCTGCTTTTTGCAGTATGAATACTTTAAGTTTTTTTTTTTGGAGGGGGGCAGTGTGGGGATGGAAGGGCTGGAATGAGAGAAGAAATTAGGTAAGAAAGCCCAACCACATACATTCATAGGATGAAGAAAAAAAACATGAAAAAAATGAGGGTCTGGGGACACCGACTACAAATTTCGTTGTTTTCCATTTTGTTTAGGAAATCCCTGCCAAATACTAATGGGGAATGGATAAATCCACGAGAGAATATATGTTATTATCTGCTAATTATAAAACCTGTAAAGCCTGTCACACTGCATGCCCTCTACAAATGCTGCCTGTCCCTGCTTCTAATAGTGATCCCAAAGCACTTAGTCAATGTGTTCATCTTGACACAACATTCCTTCCATTGCTTTAATCTATATAGACACATTTTTCAACCAGCACATTACGTGATCATCCTTAACTTACAATTGAGAACCCCAGTACATTGGGAACAGCTGCTTTGGAAATTTACCTTAAAGCATTTCTGTTTTAAGATCACATAGACTAACTTCCAAATCCTTTGCTGAATCTTAAATCAATATAGACATTATGCATCTATTAGTTACTAAAGAACAGCCCACATTTCTTAATTAAAACTATCAAACAAAGAAATACAAACATTAATTAACTATAAGATGCTGTAGCAAATATTTAAGTTCCAGAAACAACTTCAGAAGTTTTATGTATATATAAATACATGAAACATTATATATTTGGGGGGAAGGAAAAATGATTCTGAAGTAATTGAGTACCACTTCTGATTCCATGTGCTCAACATTCTATATTTTATCTTTTAAAGTTCTCTCATTTTACCGATAACAAAATTTTACATGAGTATGATTGTCCTGTAGATCAACCTTGGCATTTGCATTTGACAGTAATGTTTCTTGACTTAACAAATGCTGGCTTTATTTTCAGGGCTGACTTCTTAAGCCACCTAAGGAGGTGCTTTGACTAGCATATGGTGTTTCTTGCAAGGATTTTAAACATTAATTTACAAGGTAATTGAAAAAGGTGTCTTCATAAGCAACTGCTTTTAACATGAATACATGTCTGTGAGCATCGCTTTACCAGAAAGCTTGACTGTTCTTCATCCAATGGGTGCTTGAGCTCATGTTTCCTGTTTATAGCTGTATTCACTCAAGGGAGAGCTACTGGAAATGAGACTTGGCCTATCTCTTTACTATAATATGAAAGAGAGAATAATTTTCATTTTCTTTTTAATGTATATATATTATTTTTCAGATTCTTTTCCCTTATAGGTTATTACAAAATATTGAGTAGAGTTCCCTGTGCTATACAGTAGGTCCTTGTTGGTTATCTATTTTATATATAGTAGTGTGTATATGTTAATCCCAATCTCCTAATTTATCCCTCCCCGCTTCCCCTTTGGTGACCATAAATTTGTTTTCTGTGTCTGTGGGTCTATGTTTTGTAAATAAATTCATTTGTATCATTTTTTTCAGATTCCACATATAGGCGATATCATATGATATTTGTCTTTCTCTGTCTGGCTTACTTCACTTGGTATGATAATCTCTAGGTCCATCCATGTGGCTGCAAATGGCATTATTTCATTGTTTTTTTGGATGAGTAATATCCCATTGTATATATATACACTATATTTCCTTTATCCATTCATCTGTTGATGGACATTTAGGTTGCTTCCATGTCTTGGCTGTTGTAAATAGTGCTGCAATGAACATTAGGGTGCATGTATCTTTTCGAATTAGAGTTTTCATCTTTTCTGGATATATGCCCAGGAGTGAGGTTGCAGGATCATATGGTAACTCTATTTTTAGTTTTTAAAGTAACCTCCATACTGTTCTCCATAGTGGCTGCACCAATTTACATCCCCACCAACAGTGTAGGAGTCTTCCTTTTTCTCCACACCCTCTCCAGCATTTGTTGTTTGTAGACTTTTTGATGATGGCCATTCTGACCGGAGTGAGGTGATGCCTCCTTATAGTTTTGATTTGCATTTCTCTAATAATTAGCAATGACCCTATAAACTTCTGCTTGTCTGTGCTAGAAGAGAGAACACTATCTCAGTTAGCTTTGCATGGTTTATTCTTGGCAGTGTTAAGGGACAACATTAATTGACTTGAAGACAAAAGGCTCATAGTTCTTCTTAATGAATATTGCCCAAATCTGGAAATACAGAGGTAACAATGCAGTTCTAAAAAGTAGCTTCTTTAGATAGAAAATAACACTTAATAATCAATATGGAACCAGGTTAAAACTCAGATACAGTCCAAACCAAAAGCATTCACATATTAAGCCCTGAGGAGATGGATTGCAGATCTGCCTTTGAGGGTGCAATCTAATACTCCTTATTTTCCCTCAAAGAAATGTAGTCAAAATGTTTTCCCTCTCCAGGTGCTGTGCCAGGCACATGCTGTGCAGGCGCTGTCAAAAGTGGATGTTACTGTAGCTAAACTCATTTCCTGCCTAAATCAGTCCTAAGTTCCCAGTACCTTTCTTCCTAATGTTTACCTTTCCTGCCAATGCCTTGTAGTAACCTCACCCTTCATCTTTCAGAGAAAAGAAAACACTCGATCCCATTTATCAATTATTAAGTAGTAACCAATACTGCTGGCCATTGTTTGCCTTCCTGTGACCGTCCATTCACTCTTCTGGTGACATAGTAATACCTCATTTGCCTCGGACCACACGTCAGGAGCCTTCAGAAGGCGATTAATCATTATTCTGAGGCCACAGACCATGTACAGCAGCCTGAGAAAGTGAAGACAGAAGGGTTCGAGATGAAGTTCAGTTTCATAAGGCCAGCTCCACATAACTAAATTGATGACTTAGTTCTCCCTCTTTCCCCTTTGTCTGCAAGTTGTCTCAGATTTTAAAATTAATGTCTATTGAGGTCTAAGTGAGTAATAGCTACTGCTGATAGCCCAGAACTTTGGGAAAAAGTGCTGATAGGAGCCCTCTGATTTAGAGAAATTAGCTGCTAAAATATGTCAAAACACACAAATACTCACAGTGGATCATCAACAGTGGAATATCAAGAATTGTTAATATCCTTGCGGAAAATATGTTGAATTTCTATAGATAATCAATTTGTATTTACTCATGGTTGTTTATGCAGTCAGTTGGCAAGGATTTATTGAGTGTCTATGTGTCCAGTATGTCAGCAGTTTCAAGGAGAGGGAAAACAAAAGGAACTCTAGTATTATAGCAAGTCAACAAGCTACATGAAAATCCAAAGTTTCTTTTGAGGGAGGTTTCAAGTAGAATTCTAAGCCAGAGAATAATTTTTTTCTTAAGTTATAATTTATATAGGTAATAATGATAATAACTAACACTATTGACAAAAATTAAAGCATTTGGAGGTTTAATAAGTTGCTCAAAGTCACAAAATGAGCATAGCAAAGAAAGAAAAAACAGTTTAGGGGTTTTAAAGGACTAGAATATTTGCTTTTTCTAGAATCTGGATAAAACATTTCCAGGAAATTAGGTTTCCTGCCTTGGTTTCTTCATATGTGAAACAGAAGAACTAAATGAGAAAATGTATAAGTAGCACGTAATAGCATAAATAGCACACAGTAAGCCTGTGTAAGTAGATGGTCTCTACTGCAGATGAACGGTTTGCTCCAGGCAGTAGAATAGCTCCTGGAGTCTTAGTAACAGAGGATGATCACACATTACAGGTTAAATTGAGCAAATCAAAGCTTCCACCTTTAAAAATATAAAAACTGAGCTGAGGAATAGCCTGATTGATATACCTAAGCCAGTGGTTCTCCGTTAGGGGCAATGTTCCCCCCCCCACCCCGACCCAGGGACATTTGGAGACATTTTTGGTTGTCACAATTTGGGGGAGATGATACTGGCATCTAACGGGTGGAGGCCTGGGAGGCTGCTGAACATTCTATAAGGTGCAGGTCCGCCCTCATAGCAAAGTATTATTTGGCTTAAAATGTATATAGCACTGAGGCTGAGAAAGCCTAGTCTAAGCTGATGGGCATAAATTAGGATATCAATTTTGCTTATGCTGTAATAGAAGCATTGAGGGTGTTACATGTAGAAGTGGATTTTCCCTAACATAGATTTGATGGAAAAAAAAAAGGAGCTGGGTAACATAGCACGTTTCTATGATACAGTATCTCCTTAGAAATTTAAAGAAACATCAAAAGCTAGGAGTGATTTTAGAGCAGCATCTTAGAGGGATAAACATGGAAGGATTTTATCAAACAGAGAATGAGGACTCCATAATGTAACATTAAACAATTTTCTAAGCCTGAATGCAAGACTATGGAGTCATACTGGGATTGACACTTATAAGAGGACTAAATTTAAAAAGTGTTTCCACAGATGTATCTCTTGGTCATTTAAAATTTAAGAGACAAGAAAAAAATGTCTTAAAACTCAATGTATTTGATTAGAGTGAGATTTTAATTAAAGGACAAAAAAGACAAAAAGGCTTTAATCAGGGAATGGTGGCTCTTTTGCATTGTGCAGCTTTTACTTATTTATAGACATGCACACGTACAAAGAGACTAAATACAGAAGGAGAGATGTGTTGTGAGGCCCAAAGAGTAAATATGGTAACTTCAGTGTTTTAGTTAAAGATAGCATGTAGAGACATCCAACTGGTGGTGAAAACTAGAGTAGCTAATAGTCATGTATGAACAAACAAAGATTTTGTTAATTTTACCATTCTGAACAACTTTGTTCAAAAGATGAAAAATGAAGAGAGAATTGTAACATGCTTTTGCATAGTGTTTTACAATGTACTAAGTGCTCTGACATTATCTCCTTTATTTATAGAGTAATGTGGGAAAAATTTATTTTTTTCATAATGACCATTTACTCCCAGGTGTCCAAAACATTTGGCTTCTGGTAATAGAGCTTACCTGAACTACTGAGTGAATGTGTGGATTCCAAGAGCTCAAGCGGCAGTAAATCTAAAAACATCTAACTCACTAAGGGTAGTAAGAAGTGGATGGAAGATATAACGTACATCTGAAGACAGCCTATCATACCACCAACCTAATGCACTGGAAAATAAGTGGATAACTCTAGCTGCTGAAATTCACAGGGAACCATATAAACCTGATAAATCCCTGATAGAGGCTGTAAACTTGCCAACAAATCAATCACAATATCTTTGCAATCCCTTTCTGTTTGTAACTAAAATAACAACACTGGGGATTTGAAAAAGAGACCATCATTGTTTGCTTAAAATCAGTTCTTGAGGTGGTGAAAGATACTCCGGTCACCATTCATTAGCAAGGCCTTCATTATATCATTTACAGCATGCATTTGGAAAAAGGATTCTTTACATATGAATATGATAATGATAACCCATTATCAGTAGGGCATACATTTTGAGCTGTTTTTCTAGTGGTTAAGACAAGTTTGTATTAAGTAAGTTATATACTCCTGTCTAGCTTCAAGATACAACAGGACTGAGGACATTATTTATGGTACAGGTTATCTTTTCATCATACATAATTAATAAACAGGAGGATAAAACTCTGGCAAATCCCTAGATTTCCTTTTAGCGACTATGATATGCTTAGGACCAATTGGAAAGGATTCCAATTGTTAGATATGTAATACTCGTTAGGATGATAGAATCTTGGAGCTAGGCAAAACCTTAAGAATATCTAGTACCATTCTATATTTGCAAATGAGAAAGCTAAGATTCAGGAAGGTGAAGAGACTCATCTAAGTATACGTAGCTAACGTCGTGGCTTATCGGGGTCTAGAATTCAGAGTTCCAAGCTGCCAATTCAGCGATCTTTCCATCATACCATACCTTCCTAAGATCATACTTGGTTCTACCACTGCCTTTGTAACACAAAAATATCTCATGCCAACCCACCAAGAGCATTAGTACAGAGGTGCTCTGTGAACTTCCTTGAATCAGCCTGGAAGAGATGACTTCGAGTTCATGTCAACCACTTACATCATCTCAGAATTACCAGTTCTTTCATCACCACCCAATGAAAGAATGCATGGGGAGCCCCATCATTCAAATTTTTACATCCCCTTGAGTGTCCTGGGGTTGTTCATATTCTCAAACCTGATTCAAAGGTGTAGACTTGGGCAAAAGGCCATCTACTGATCAAATAGCACATAAAGTAATTTTTTAAATTCAGATCTAGAATATCCTTTAATAATCATTTGTCTTTAATTATATTTCCACAAGCTGCTTTCTAGTCCTAAAACAACTTTACAAGATTAAGAATATGCTTCTACTATATTTTGGTATTTCACTATATAGGACAAAGATGTGAACACGACTGTGAGGTGAACAAACGGAATTTGAGCAGCCTAAATGCAAATTAAGAGAAAAGTTACTCAGAGAAAGTCACCTTTAATAACATCCAAAAGGCATGGCAAACTGAAGTGTGGTTTGGGCAGATACGTGGGTGTAGCTGTGCAAAAGATTCTATTAGTGACCCCAATTCTCCACTTCTACCTGTATCTATACCTTTTGTCATATAACTCTGCAGTCCTTTCCAACAGAGCTGGGACATAATTCCTTACCCCTGGATTTAGTCATGATGACATGCTTTGGCCAATGGGATTAGCAAATGTGATAGAGTCTTAAAAAGTGCTTGCTGGATTTGGCTCACTCATTCTTGTGCTTACACCTTCCCGGTGAGAAGTACATGCCTAACTTTGCTGCTGCCGGGGGGCAGGAAGAAAGACATGCGAATCAGAACTGCTGCGGCTAAGGTATTCTAGATTGTGCAGCCTAGAGCAAAGCCCATCCAACCCCAAGGATGTTTTTGTGTAACTAAATAAATGAATGAATCACTGCAGGAAACCGAACTCTAAAGCAAGATCAGACTAATGGTTAGTCTAAACAATGAACTGGAGCTGGAAGCTGTGAAAGCCAAGATATGAGTGTGTGTGTAGCGCGGGTAGGGGGCGTGAAATTCAGGCAGCCCCTAGCAAGAGTAGGCACAAACAGGATGAAGTGGTATAACTAGGAGGGTGCAGATCTGCAAGAAAGCACTGTTGATGAGGCTTGTGTGACCGAGTGGCATGAGGGACTGTTTGAGACCTTTTCCTTCTATAGAGATTTTAGAATAAAGTAGACATTATAGCTGAAATCAAGCCTTATTTGGAACAAAGACAAATTTTCCCAGACTGGATTTAAAAAAGGCTTAGTTTTTGGCTCAAAGATTCCATGCCACCTGGCATTTTCCATAAAGAGAAAAACTAGGGATACCTGAGACGGAAGAGAGCAGTTCTCTTGGAGGTATGCCTAGGGTCCATCTGCAAATGGAAATATGATTACAAACCTTGAGCACTATTCCTGGATCAGTGTTCATGTATTCCTGTGTTCCTCCTGTATTCCTAAAGGGAGATTAACCCTTCACCTCACCTTCCTGAGAAAGAACAGGAGGGGGGTCACTCTTGGTTGCTCCCTCAATATTGAGAAAACTAGTCAATATTTGGGTAGGTCTACAAGTGGGAGCTGATATCTTTATCATTGGTCATATTGCTCTGCCTCCTAAGGTACTGGGGAGAGATGGGAAGTGCAAGAGACAGTATCTCTTAAAAAATGCCTGACCATTCAAATTCCCAGTTTTCACTTTCTGAAGCTTATGGAAAGATGGGTACCTCCTGTGCCAACAGGTCCCGGAGACAGGATGCAGAATGGCTAGGATACTGCTCACTTGGAGCAGAGGTGCTCCAGAAAAGTGGTGAATGTGGATGTGGTGGGAGACGCCCAGCTGAGAGTCAGGTAGCAGCTGTGCTAAGTCCCCCAGGGGAGCTGCTTGGAGGTGATTCCTTCATCAGCAGGGCTGTTGGGATCATCACCTGGCCACACCAAGTCTTTTGACAATAGGATGAATGCTCAGTGAAAAATTACACAATGAGCTCAATCAACTTGCCACTGGTGGTCATATAAAGAAATGACTTTTCTCTTTCACTGTTCCTTGTCTCCACACTGGAGGATGTGTAACCTGCTGGGAATAGGGAAGTGGGGTCAAGTAGACTATAGACCATGCCCCTCCTTCAAGCCTGCAGAGCAGTGGATCTCAACTTTATCATACTCGATGCCCTTCCACCCAGGTTTGTTTATTTTTTGTTTGTGTGTGGTAAAATACACATAACATAAAATGTACCATCTCAACTATTTGTAAGTGCACAGTTCAGTAATGTTAAGTACATTCACATTGTTGTGAAACCGATCTCCAGGATTCTTTTCATCTGACAAAACTGAAACTCCGTACCCATTAAACAATTACTCCTCATTCCTCCTCCCCCAGGCTCCGGGCAACCATCATTCTACTTTCTGTCTCTATGAATTTGACTATTCTAGGTACCTATATAAGTGGAATCGTACAGTATTTGTCTTTTTGTGACTGGCTTATTTCACTTACTTAATATCCTCAAGTTTCATCCATATTGAATCATATGTCAGAATTTCCTTCCTTTTTAGGGTTGAATAATATTTCACCATATGTGTGTGTGTGTGTGTGTGTGTGTGTGTGTGTGTGTGTGTGTGTGTGATATTATATATATCACATTTTGCTTATTCATTCATCTCTCAATGGACACTTGGGTTGCATCCACCTTTTGGCTATTGTGAGTAATGCTGCTATGAATATAGGTATACACATATCCCTTTGAGACCCTTTCAATTCTTTTGGGTACATGCCCAGATGTGGAATTGCTGGATCATACAGTAATTCATTTTTAAATATTTTGAAGAATGCTCACTCCATTTTTAAAGAGATATTTTATAATGTGATGATTTAATATATGTATACATTGTGGATGATTATCACAATCAAGTTAATGAACACATCCATTACCTCACATAGTTACCATTTTTGGGTGTGTGTGTAGTGAGAACACTTATGATTCATTCTCTTTGCAAATTTCAACTATACAATACAGTTTATTAACCATAATCACCATGCTGTACATCAGAGCCATCTGATGTACAGAGTACATCAGAGTACATCTGATGCTGTACATCAGAATTTATTCATCTTATAACTGAAAGTTTTTATCCTTTGACCAACATCTCCTCATTTCTTCCACCCCAGCCTCTGTCAATCACCATTCTAATCTGGTTCTATGAGTTCAACTTTTTTAGATTCACATCATATTGTATGCCTTAAAGAAAATCATGTTGTACAACCTAAACATATATAATTTTTATTTGTCAATCATATCTCAATAAAGCTGTAAAATTTTTAAATAAAATGAAAAAATTAAGAAAAGAAGGAGATTCAGCTGGCCAGTCAGGGTGACAGGCTTTCCGTCCTAGAACCATGGCCCAGTTTGTCCATAACCTCGCGGAGAAGGCCCCAGTGCTGTTCAACGCTGCTGTGACTTACTCAAAGCCTCGATTGGCCACATTTTGGCACTACACCAAGGATAAGCTGGTTCCTCCAATCTCTGCTGAGATCCCTACAGCTATTCAGAGCTTGAAAAAAATTATCAATAGTGCTCAAACTGGTAGCTTCAAACAGCTCACAGTTAAGGAAGCTCTACTGAATGGTTTGGTGGCCACTGAGGTGTGGATGTGGTTTTATGTTGGCGAGATCGTAGGCAAGCGTGGCATCATTGGCTATGGTGTTTGAAGACCAATCTTTGCTTTATTATTTGGGTATTCTTGGACCATGTGTGAGCAGACTGCTATTTGAATAAAATAAGGCAATGTGTCAAAAAAAAAGAAAAGAAAAGGAGAAATATTTTATATCATCCTCTGTGCTCTACTGAGATGAAATTCAAGGGTAATATAATCCAACTTCACAGTAAGTTTTAAAAATCTATATAATATCCTGTGATCTAAAGGAGAAATAAGAGGAAAGTAATTTATAATATAAAATATATTTCAAGTAAATGTTTCAGCACAATCACACTACAAAGAGTCAGACGTTTACTTCTACTTATAATAAATGAAATTGGATTTAAAAGAAGTAAGAAATTTTAAATGCATATTACTAAGTGTAAGGAGCCTATCTGAAAAGGCTACATTCAATATGTTTTAGCATTCTAATTCCAACTATATAATGTTCTGGAAAAGGCAAAACCATGGAGACCGTAAAAAGATGAGTGATGGCCAGCGGTTAGAGGGGAGGGAGGGATGAATAGGTGGAAAGAAGGATATTTAGGGCAGTAAAACTATTCTGTACAATACTGTAATGGTGGATACATGTCCTTATACATTTGTCAAAACCCACAGAACAATGTACATCACCATGAATCCTAATATAAACTAAGGATTTAGGGACTTCCCTGGTGGTCCAGTGGTTAAGACTTCATGCTTCCACTGCAGGGGGCACAGGTTCGATCCCTGGTCAGGGAAGTTCTGTGCCACGGGGCGCAGCCAAAAATAAAAAATAAAAAAATAAAAATAAACTAAGGATATAGGGTGATAATGATGTGTCAGTGTAGGTTCACTGATTATAACAAATATACCACACTCTAATGTGGGGTGTTGATAGTGGGGGAGGCTGTGCAGGGGAGGAAGTATACGAGAAATATCTGCATTTCCTGCTCAATTTTACTGTGAACCTGAAGCTGGTCTAAAAAATAACATTGATAGTAATAACAACAACAACAACAATAATAATATCCAAAAGCCCAAACCAGGTCATTTTCAATTTTAAAAAAAGCAATAGGACAATATGCAATTGAATATTGTTGAAACTTTAAAACTTTTGGACATTTTGAAATAAAGGCTATATAGTTATATTCGTGTATGTTAGTGGAATCTCCATAGTGGGGACCGGTTCATAATGCAGACTGATTTAGGTGTGTTGTGTTGGCCACTCAAATATGAGTGGCATTGCCATTGATGGCATGATTTTCCAGATTGGTAAACAGTTTCTAATAGAATTTTTTTAAAAATTCACTCTTTCCTCAATGTATATGATAGTGACATTTACATTCCTGGAAAATTCAGTGATTATTAAAACTGTGCAAAATATTTTTTAAATTAAAAAATGGAATTATGCTCTACATTTAATAATTATCAACAGGTTATTGCCATGATGAATGTCCAGTGGGACATTGAAAGTAATGCAGAAGATAATTTTTCATGGTTAGGTTTGTCCCACACACTGTCTATCAATTCTGACCTCCTCCTACTACATGTCAATAATGCTCCCCCCAAAACAATGGGACCATACACCCACAAATTTCCTTAAGAATAGCAGTTGTCTCAAATGATGTCACTTACAAATAATCAAACCAAAAGTTCTTTTAAAACATGATACTTAGATAAAACATTTCCATTTTTAATATTCCTCAGAATGGGGCACATTGAATTAAGCTAAAGAACCAAACAAAAAGTTCCCACACAACAATAGTAAAGAATATTTGTAGTATCCACTGAGTAAGTACATAAACTTGGTCTCTAAAATTGACATCAGTGAATCGTATTTCAAATCCAACAGATTTTAGGTAAATTTTGCATAACTTAAAAGAGGTAATAAGTTTTTTACAGTTCTTTGACACTGTTAAGAATTTTTTGTGTCAATGCTAATAATTTCAGTGCATACAAGATGAAAGCGAGGCAATACAAGACTTTTGAGACAACTGATGCTTAATGCCAAGTATAGAGAATATCTTTTTAAATTTTTTAAAAAACTTTTTATTTGGAAATAATTTCAACCTTACATAAGAGGTTCATAAATAGTATGGAAAATTCCCATGTGCTCTTTATCTAGATTCATTAGTTGTTAATATTCTTCCCCATTTAGTTTATCATTCTCTCTGCCTCTGGATGGATAGATAGATAGATAGATAGATAGATAGATAGATAGATAGATAGATACTGATATATATTTTTCTGAATTACTTCAGAGTAAGTTGCAGAAATCATGCCCCTTTACGCCTAGATATATAAATCTATGTACCCCAAGAACAAGAATATTACCTTACATAATCATATTATCAAAATCAAGAAATTTAACATTGATACAGTACTATTATTTAATCTATAATCCACATTTCAGTTTTGCCAATTGAATAATGCCTTTTATAGCAATTCTTTTAAAGTCTAGGATCCTGTCCAGGATCTCATATTACATTTAATTGTCTTATTGCTTTGGTCGCCTTTAATCTGAAACAGTTCTGCTGCCTTTCTTTTTCTTTTTCCCAGTCCTTTGAGCTTTATTTTTTTTAATTTTTTTTAATTTTTAAATTTTATTTTATTTATTTTTTTATACAGCAGGTTCTTATCAGTCATCCATTTTATACACATCAGTGTATACATGTCAATCCCAATTGCCCAGTTCATCACACCACCAGCACCACCCGCCGTGGCTTTCCCCCCTTGGTGTCCATACGTTTGTTCTCTACATCTGTGTCTCAAACTCTGCCCTACAAACCAGTTTATCTGTACCATTTTTCTAGGTTCCACATACATGCGTTAATATACGATATTTGTTTTTCTCTTTCTGACTTACTTCACTCTGTATGACAGTCTCTAGATCCATTCACGTCTCAACAAATGATCCGATTTCATTCATTTTTATGGCTGAGTAATATCCCATTGTATATATGTACCACATCTTCTTTATCCATTCGTCTGTCGATGGGCATTTAGGTTGCTTCCATGACCTGGCTATCGTAAATAGTGCTGCAATGAACACTGGGGTGCATGTGTCTTTTTGAATTATGGTTTTCTCTGGGTATATGCCCAGTACTGGGATTGCTGGATCATATGGTAATTCTATTTTTAGCTCTTTAAGGAACCTCCATACTGTTCTCCATAGTGGCTGTATCAATGTACATTCCCAGCAACAGTGCAAGAGGGTTCCCTTTTCTCCACACCCTCTCCAGCATTTGTTGTTTGTAGATTTTCTGATGATGCCCATTCTAACTGGTGTGAGGTGATACCTCATTGTAGTTTTGATTTCCATTTCTCTTATAATTAGTGATGTTGAGCAGCTTTTCATGTGTTTCTTGGCCATCTGTATGTCTTCTTTGGAGAAATGTCTATTTAGGTCTGCTGCCCATTTTTGCATTGGGTTGTTTGTTTCTTTAATTTTGAGCTGCATGAACTGTTTATATATTTTGGAGATTAATCCTTTGTCCATTGATTCGTTTGCAAATATTTTCTCCCATTCTGAGGGTTGTCTTTTCGTCTTTTTTATGGTTTCCTTTGCTGTGCAAAAGCTTTTAAGTTTCATTAGGTCCCATTTGTTTATTTTTGTTTTTATTTCCATTACCCTAGGAGGTGGATCAAAAAAGATTTTGCTGTGATTTATGTCAAATGGTGTTAGGGAGTGTTCTAATTTCATTCTTTTACATGTAGCCATCCAGTTTTCCCAGCACCACTTATTGAAGAGACTGTCTTTTTTCCATTGTATATCCTTGCCTCCTTTGTCATAGATTAGTTGACCATAGGTGCGTTGGTTTATCTTTGGGCTTTCTATCTTGTTCCATTGATCTGTTTTTGTGTTTTTATGCCAGTACCATATTGTCTTGATTACTGCAGCTTTGTAGTATAGTCTGAAGTCAGGGAGTCTGATTCCTCCCGCTCCATTTTTTTCCCTCAAGACTACTTTGGCTATTCGGAGTCTTTTGTGTCTCCGTACAAATTTTAAGACTTTTTGTTCTAGTTCCATGAAAAAAGCCATTGGTAATTTGATAGGGATTTCATTGAATCTGTAGATTGCTTTGGGTAGTATAGCCATTTTCACAATATTGATTCTTCCAATTCAAGAATATGGTATATCTCTCCATCTGTTGGTATCATCTTTAATTTCCTTCATCAGTGTCTTATAGTTTTCTGCATACAGGTCTTTTGTCTCCCTAGGTAGGTTTATTCCTAGGTATTTTATTCTTTTTGTTGCAGTGGTAACTGGGAGTGTTTCCTTAATTTCTCTTTCAAATTTTTCATCATTAGTGTATAGGAATGCAAAAGATTTCTGTGCATTAATTTTGTATCCTGCTACTTTACCAAATTCATTGATTATCTCTAGTAGTTTTCTGGTAGCATTTTTAGGATTCTCTATGTATAGTATCATGTCATCTGCAAACAGTGACAGTTTTACTTCTTCTTTTCCAATTTGTATTCCTTTTATTTCTTTTTCTTCTCTGATTGCCATGGCTAGGACTTCCAAAACTATGTTGAATAATAGTCGTGAGAGTGGACATCCTTGTCTTGTTCCTGATCTTAGAGGAAATGCTTTCAGTTTTTCACCATTGAGAATGATGTTTGCTGTGGGTTTGTCATATATGGCCCCCCTTATTATGTTGAGGTAGGTTCCCTCTATGCCCACTTCCCGGAGAGTTTTTATCATAAATGGGTGTTGAATTTTGTCAAAAGCTTTTTCTGCATCTATTGAGATGATCATATGGTTTTTATTCTTCAATTTGTTAATATGGTGTATCACATTGATTGATTTGCGTATATTGAAGAATCCTTGCATCCCTGGGATAAATCCCACTTGATCATGGTGTATGATCCTTTTAATGTGTTGTTGGATTCTGTTTGCTAGTATTTTGTTGAGGATTTTTGCATCGATATTCATCAGTGATATTGGTCTGTAATTTTCTTTTTTTGTAGTATCTTTGTCTGGTTTTGGTATCAGGGTGATGGTGCCCTCATAGAATGAGTTTGGGAGTGTTCCTTCCTCTGCAATTTTTTGAAAGAGTCTGAGAAGGATGGGTGTTAGCTCTTCTCTAAATGTTTGATAGAACTCACCTGTGAAGCCATCTGGTCCTGGACTTTTGTTTGTTTGAAGATTTTAATCACAGTTTCAATTTCATTACTTGTGATTGGCGTGTTCATATTTTTGTTTCTTCCTGGTTCAGTCTTGGAAGGTTATACCTTTGTAAGAATTTGTCCATTTCTTCCAGGTTGTCCATTTTATTGGCATAGAGTTGCTTGTAGTAGTCTCTTAGGATGCTTTGTATTTCTGCGGTGTCTGTTGTAACTTCTCCTTTTTCATTTCTAGTTTTATTGATTTGAGTCCTCTCCCTCTTGATGAGTCTGGCTAATGGTTTATCAATTTTGTTTATCTTCTCAAAGAGCCAGCTTTTAGTTTTATTGATCTTTGCTATTGTTTTCTTTGTTTCTATTTCATTTATTTCTGCTCTGATCTTTATTATTTCTTTCCTTCTGCTAACTTTGGGTTTTGTTTTTTCTTCTTTCTCTGGTTCCTTTAGGTGTAAGTTTAGATTATTTATTTGAGATTTTTCTTGTTTCTTGAGGTAGGCTTCTATAGCTATAAACTTCCCTCTTAGAACTGCTTTTGCTGCCTCCCATAGGTTTTGGATCGTTGTGTTTTCATTGTCATTTGTCTCTAGGTATTTTTTGACTTCCTCTTTGATTTCTTCAGTGATCTCTTGGTTATCTAGTAACGTATTGTTTAGCCTCCATGTGTTTGTGTTTTTTACGTTTTTTTCCCTGTAATTCATTTCTAATCTCATAGTGTTGTGGTCAGAAAAGATGCTTGATATGATTTCAATTTTCTTAAATTTACTGAGGCTTGATTTGTGACCCAAGATGTGATCCATCCTGGAGAATATTCCATGCGCACTTGAGAAGAAAATGTAATCTGCTGTTTTTGGATGGAATGTCCTATAAATATCAATTAAATCTATCTGGTCTATTGTGTCATTTAAAGCTTGTGTTTCCTTATTTATTTTCATTTTGGATGATCTGTCCATTGGTGTAAGTGAGGTGTTAAAGTCCCCCACTGTTATTGTTTTACTGTCAATTTCCTCTTTTATAGCTGTTAGCAGTTGCCTTATGTATTGAGGTGCTCCTATGTTGGGTGCATATATATTTATAATTGTTTTATCTTCTTCTTGGATTGATCCCTTAATCATTATGTAGTGTCCTTCCTTGTCTCTTGTAACATTCTTTATTTTAACATCTATTTTATCTGATATGAGTATTGCTACTCCAGCTTTCTTTTGATTTCCATTTGCATGGAATATCTTTTTCCATCCCCTCACTTTCAGTCTGTATATGTCCCTAGGTCTGAAGTGGGTCTCTTGTAGACAGTATATATATGGGTCTTGTTTTTGTATCCATTCAGCAAGCTTGTGTCTTTTGGTTGGAGCATTTAATCCATTCATGTGTAAGGTAATTATCAATCTGTATGTTCCTATGACCATTTTCTTAATTGTTTTGGGTTTGTTTTTGTAGGTCCTTTTCTTCTCTTGTGTTTCCCCCTTAGAGAAGTTCCTTTAGCATTTGTTGTAGAGCTGGTTTGGTGGTGCTGAATTCTCTTAACTTTTGCTTGTCTGTAAAGCTTTTGATTTCTCTATGGAATCTGAATGAGATCTGTGCTGGGTAGAGTAATCTTGGTTGTAGGTTCTTCCCTTTCCTCACTTTAAGTATATCATGCCACTTCCTTCTGGCTTGTAGAGTTTCTGCTGAGAAATCAGTTGTTAACCTTATGGGAGTTCCCTTTTATGTTATTTGTCGTTTTTCCCTATCTGCTTTCAATAATTATTCTTTGTCTTTAATTTTTGCCAATTTGATTACTGTGTGTCTCAGCATGTTTCTCCTTGGGTTTATCCTGTATGGGACTCTCTGCATTTCCTGGACCTAGGTGGCTATTTCCTTTCCCATGTTAGGGAAGTTTTCGACTATAATCTCTTCAAATATTTTCTCTGGTCCTTTCTCTGTCTCTTCTCCTTTTGGGACCCCCTATAATGCGAATGTTGTTGGTTTAATGTTGTCCCAGAGATCTCTTAGGCTGTCTTCATTTCTTTTCATTCTTTTTTCTTTATTCTGTTCTGCAGCAGTGAATTCCACCATTCTGTCTTCCAGGTCACTTATCCGTTCTTCTGCCTCAGTTATTCTGCTATTGATTCCTTCTAGTGTAGTTTTCATTTCAGTTATTGTATTGTTCATCTCTGTTTGTTTGTTCTTTAATTCTTCTAGGTCTTTGTTAAACATTTCTTGCATCTTCTTGATCTTTGCCTCCATTCTTTTTACGAGGTCCTAGATCATCTTCACTATCATTATTCTGAATTCTTTTTCTGTAAGGTTGCCTATCTCCACTTCATTTAGTTCTTTTTCTGGGGTTTTTTCTTCTTCCTTCATCAAGTAGATAGCCCTCTGCCTTTTCATCTTGTTTATCTTTCTGTGAATGTGGTTTTTTGTTCAGGATTGTTGTTCTTCTTGCTCCTGCTGTTTGCCCTCTCTGCTGCCTTTCTTTGTCTTTTATAACATTGACATTTTAAAAGAATTACTGAATGACCCTTCATTTGGATTTGTCTGATGTTTTCTAATGATTATATTCAGATTATGTGTTTTTGACAGTAATACCCAAAAGGTAATGTGTGTCCTTCTCAGTACATCTCATCCAGTTTTAAAGTGATTAGAGAATATCTTCACTTGAAAAAAGATCTAGGAAAAGGAAGCTTATTTACCAATAAAACATGCTGCTCAATTTGGTGCTTTTCATACATAAGCAAAAAAAAAAATAAGTAGATTTGACCTAAATGCAGTATTTTCTTTGAAAAGCAAAAGTCTGTCCCTAATCAACATAACTTATTGAATATCACCTTTATTGACATGAGCTGAGAGTTTTGAATTCAGATTTAAATTATGTTGACAATTAATATGCATGATGATATGTCCTGTCAAAAGCTTAGATGGCAATTGGCTAGTGGTCAAAGGATATTGCTTTACAGTCAATGTGCTTGGGGATTACGTGCATCAGAAGGAAGGGAGACCACCTCATGAGACTATGTATTGGGTCTTTGTGAAGGGTTAGCTGCAAAGTGCTTTCCTGCAGCTCAATGAAATGAAAAGGATGAGATTCATTTTTCTCTCATTTTGCTTCCGTCTGATTCTGTTCTGCTAGCAAAGTACTTGAAGGAAATCATCTATTAATCTTGGAACAACTACTGAATTTAATTACCATGTCTAATGTTAGCTTGTACAAAGTGTTATAGGGATATGTTTTCTTCCATAATAAGTACAGTACAATATGTTCTTCTATTTCAAATCCATTTCACTTAATTCCAGTGCTCTGACAGGAAAAAGCAATACTGTTGCTGACCTTCATATTCAGGCTGCTCTGTCTCACAGAACTACACACCTGAGAAAAATCACATCCTACTTGCCTTCATCTCAACATGCTGCTATATAGAACTATTTCTGTTTGTTCTCTCTCCCTCCCAAAAAAAACCAGAATGAGGAGAGCATGAATAATTGTTGCATTCCAAGAGACCATGATGAATTTTATTAGTGTACAAAGCATATTGCATGAATTTACCAGGGGTCTTTATTCTGAGCTCACATATGTTCTACAAAGCTGTTATTTTAAACTGCTCATAGAGTGGTGCTGAGTGGCTCATTCCACTTCCTTGTATGGCCATTTGCTTTTGTGGGTGGGGTGGTGGGTGGGTATTAAACTCCACATGCTGTGATGGGAATCTATACAAAGTTTATACTTTTCTGCACATTTTTAGGAGAAGAAAGTAGAAATGAAAACAGAAAGTCATATTGATTCTCTCTGGGAGTTTCTTGAATTAAGAGGCTATTTAAAACTGGAAGGTTATTTGATGGTATGTTTGGTATTTGGGTACGGGGTCAACATGTACATGGAAAACTATTGACTATTGATGGTTGTGAAATGACGACCTTCCATCTTCCCAAGGGAGTGAAGGAAAGAAAATTAACTATAATCACAATGCTGTGCATTAGATCTCCAGAACTTATTCATCTTCTAACTGCATGTCTGTACCCTTTGACCAACATCTCTGTACCCCCTGGCCTGAGCCAACTCCAGCTCCTGCTGGCCCACCAAAAGCACCCAGCACACACAGTCTACACAAGGGACACTCCTACACAAGGCCACACCTTCAAGATTTGGAAAGGTAGCTATTTCACCTAATTCATAAAAACAAACACAGAAAATGAAAAAAATGAGACAGAGGAATATCTCCAAATGAAAGAATAAGATAAAACCACGAAAAACCCTAAATAAATTACTTACCTGATAAAATTTCAAAGTAATGGTCATAAAGATGCTTACCGAACTCAGGAGAAGAATGGAGGAACACAGAGAGAATTTCAACAAAGAGTTAGAAAATATAAGAAAGAACCCATCAGAGCTGAAGAATATAATAACTGAAATGAAAAATACACCAAAGAGAGTCAATAGCAGGTTAGATGATACAGAAGACTAGATTAGCCATCTGGAAGACAGAATAATGGAAATCACCCAATCATAACAGCAAAAAGAGAAAAGAGTTTTTAAAAATGAGGATAGTTTAAGGGACCTCTGGGACAGTATCAAGTATACTAGCATTCACGTTATAGGGGTCCCAGAAGGAGAGGAGAGAAAGGGGCAGAAAACTTATTTGAGGAATTAATGGCTGAAAGTTTTCCTAACTGAGGTAAGGAAACAGATATTCAGGTCCAGGAAGTACAGAAAGTCCCTAACAAGATGAACCCAAAGAGATGCACACCAAGACATTTTATAATGAAAATGGCAGTAATTAAAGATAAAGAGAAAATTTTGAAGGCAGCAAGGGAAAAACAACTAGTCTCATACAAGGGAAACTCCATAAGGCTATCAGCTGATTTTTCAGCAGAAAGTATTCAGGCCAGAAGGGAGTGGCATGATATATAATATTTAAATTGCTGAAAGGAACCAAGAATACCTGATTCTACCTGGCGAATATAGCATTCAGAATCGAAAGAGAGATAAAGAGATTTAAGGACAAGCAAAAACTAAAGGAGTTCATCACCCCTAAACCAGCCTTACAAAAAATGTTAAAGGGTCCTCTTTAAGCAGGAAAGAAAGGGTAATAACTAGAAATAAGAAAATATATGAAAGAAATAAATTCAGATGTTAAAGGCAAATATATAGATCAGCTGCTTAAAAAACTAGTATGAAGGTTAAATGACAAAAGTAGTAAAATCAACTATAGCTACAAGAAATTGTTGAGATACACAGAATTAAAAGGTGTAAAATATGCTGTCAAAAACAAAATGTGGGGTTGGGGAGTAAAAATATAGTGCTTTTAGAATGCATTCAAACATAAGCGACTATCAGCTTAAAATAAACTGCTATATATATATAGGTCGATATATGTAAACCTCATGTTAACTATAAACCAAAAACCTACAATAGCTACACAAAACATAAAGAGAAAGGAACCCGAACATAACAGTAAAGGAAATCATCAAACCGCAAGGGAAGAGACCAAGAGAAGAAAGGAGCAAAGAAGAACTACAAAAACCACCACAATACAATTAACAAAATAGCAATAATTACGTACCTATCAAAAATCACTTTAAATGTAAATGAACTAAATGCTCCAATCAAAGTGCATAGAGTGGCTGAATGGATAAAAAATCAAGACCCATCTATGTGCTGGCTCTAAGAGACTCACTTCAGAACTAAAGAAGCACACAGATTGAAAGTAAAGGGATGGAAAAGATATTCCATGCAAATGGAACAATAAGAAAGCTGGGGTAGCAATAGCCATATCAGACAAAATAAACTTTTAAACAAATACTGCAACAAAAGACAAAGAAGGGCATTTCATAACGATAAGGAGGTCAATCCAAGAAGAGGATATAACATTTGTAAATATTTATGCATCCAACACAGGAGCACCTAAATATATAAAGCAAATATTAACAGACATAAAGGGAGAAATTGACAGTAATACAATAATAGTATGGGACTTTAATACCCTACTTACATCAATGGACAGATCATCGAGACAGAAAATCAATAAGGAAAAAGTGGCCCTAAACAACACATTATACCAAATGAACTTAATAGATGTATACAGAATATTCCATTCCAAAACTGCAGAATACGTTCTTTGCAAGCCCACATGGAATATTCTCCAGGACAGGTCACATGTTAGACCACAAAACAAGTCTCAATAAACTTAAGAGTATTAAACTCATATCAATCCTCTTTTTTGACCACAATGATACAAAATTAGAAATTAATTACAAGAAGGAAACTGAAAAAAACCACAAACATGTGAAGAATAAACAACGTGCTACTAAACAGCCAATGGATCAAAGAAAAGAAGAAATCAAAAAATACCATGAGACAAATGAAAATGGAAATAAAACTTTCCAAAATCTATGAGACTCAGCAAAAGTAGTTCTGAGAAGGAAGTTCATAGCAGTATAGGGCTACCTAAAGAAACAGGAAAAATCTCCAATATACAAACTGTACACCTAAAGGAACTAGAAAAAGAAGAACTAACGAAGCCCAGAGTTAGTAGAAGGAAGGAAATAATAAAGATCAGAGCAAAAATAAATAAACTGGAAACTAAAAAATAAATAGAAAAGGTCAATGAAACTAAGAGCTGAATTTTTGAAAAGATAAACGAAATTGATAAAGCTTTAGCCAGACTCATCAAGAAAGAGAGAAGGGCCAAATAAATCAGAAATGAATGAGAAGTTACAACTGATACCACAGAAGTGCAAAAAATCATAAGAGATCACTATGAACAATGATATGCAAACAAATTGGACAACCTAGAAGTGGATAAATTCCTGGAAACATACAATCTTCAAAGGTTGAATCATAAAGAAATAGAAAATCCGAATAGACAAAATACTAGTAAGGAGAATGAATCAGTAATCAAAACCCTCTCAATGAACAAAAGTCAAGGACCACATGGCTTCACAAGTGAATTCTACCAAACATTTACAGAAGAGTTAATGTCTGTCCTTCTCAAACTATTCCCAAAATTGAGAAGGATGGAATGCTGCCAAACTCATTCTGTGAGGCCAATATTACCCTGATGCCAGAACCAGACAAAGACACTACAAAAAAAGAAAAGAAAAGAAAAGAAAATTACAGGCCAATAGCCAATATCCCTAATGAACATAGATGTAAAAATCCTTAACAAAATACTAGCAGATCTAATTCAACTATACATTAAAAGGATCATACATCATGATCAAGTGGGATTTATTCCAGGGATGAAAGAATGGTTCAATATCTGCAAATCAATCAATGTGATACACCACATTAATGAAACAAAGGATAAAAATCATATGATCATCTCAATAGATGCAGAAAAAGCATTTGAAAAACTCAACATCCATTTATGTTAAAAACTTTCAACAAAGTAGGTATAGAGGGAACATACCTCAACATAATAAAGGTCATATATGGCAGATCCACAGTTATCATACTCAATGATGAAAAACTGAAAGCTTTTCTTTTAAGATCAAGAACAAGTCAAGGATGCCCACTCCTACAACTTTTATTCATTATAGTACTGGAAGTCCTAGCCACAGCAATCAGTCAAGAAAATGGAGTAAAGGGCATACAAATTGGGAGGAATAAGTAAAACTGTAACCATCTGCAGATGACATGATACTGTATATAGAAAACCCTACCACGTCACCAAAACCTATTAGAACTAATAAATGAATTAAGTTGCAAGATATAAAATCAATATACAGAAATCTGCTGTTTCTATACACTAATAACAAGCTAGCAGAAATAGAAATTAAGAAAACAAACCCATTTACCATTGCATCACAAAGAATAAAATACCTAGCAATAAATTTAACCTAGGAGGTGAAAGACCTGTACCCTGAAAACTATAACACATTAGTGAAAGAAATTGAAGATGACACAAATAAATGGAAAGATATACCATGCTCTTGGATTGGAAGAGTTAATATTTTTAAAATGATCATACTACTTACTCAAAATAATTGACAGATTTAATGCAATCACTATCAAAATTCCAATGGCATTTTTGAAAGAAATAGAACAAATAATCCTAAAATTTGTATGGAACCACAAAAAAACCCTGAATAGCCAAAGCAATTTTTTTGATAATTTTTTTTATTTATTTGTTTTTATTTTTGGCTGTGTTAGGTCTTCATTGCTGTGTGCGGGCTTTCTCTAGTTGTAGTGAGTGGGGGCTACTCTTCGTTATGGTGCACGGGCTTCTCATTGCGGTGGCTTCTCTTGTTGCAGAGCACAGACTCTAGGCGTGTGGGCTTGTTGTGTCTTGTGGGCTCTAGAGTGCAGGCTCAATAATTGTGGCGCATGGGCTTAGTTGCTCCATGGCATGTGGGATCTTCCTGGGCCAGGGCTTGAACCCATATCCCTTGCATTGGCAGGCAGATTCTTAACCACTGTTCCACCAGGGAAGCCCTAGCCAAAGCAATCTTGAGAAAGAAGGACAAAGCTGGAGGTATCACATGCCCTGATTTCAAACTATACTACAAAGCTATGTAGTCAAAACAGTATGGAATTGGCATAAAACATACATAGTTAAATGAAACAGAATGGAGAACCCAGAAACAAACCCACGCTTATAGCAATTAATCTATAATAAGGAGGCAAGAATATACAATGGGGGAAATACAGCCTCTTCAATAAATGTTGTTGGGAAAACTGGACAGCTACATGAAAAAGGATGAAACTAGACCAGTTTCTCACATCATATACAAAAATAAACTCAAAATGAATTAAAGACTTAAATGTAAGACCTGACACCATAAAACTCCTAGAAGAAAACATAGGCAGTAAGGTCTTTGACCTTGGTCTTGGCAATAATTTTTTGGATCTGTCTCCCTAGGCAAGTGCAACAAAAGCCGAAATAAGCAAATAGGAATACATTAAACTAAGAAGCTTTTGCACAACAAAGGAAACCATCAACAAAATGAAAAGGCAACCTACTGAATGGGAGATGATATTTGCAAAAGATATGTCTGATAAAGAGTTAATATCCAAAATACATAAAGAACTCATACAACTCAATATTTAAAAGCAATCTGATTTAAAATATGCAGAGGACCTGAATATACATTTTTCCAAGACGTACAAATGGCCAACAGGCACAATGAAAGATGCTTAACATCACTAATTATTAGGGAAACACAAATCAAAGCCACAATGAGATATCACCTCGCATCTATCAGAATGGCTATTATCAAAAAGACAACAAATAACAAGTGCTGGCAAGGATGTGGAGTAAAGGAATCCCTCATGCACTATTGGTGGGAATGTAAATTGGTACAGGCACTATTGAAGACAGTGTGGAGTAAATAGTAAATGTACTGTGGGCAGGCATAGTCTCTTACTCTTTTCTTTATCTCCTGACATTCAGTGCAGTGCCTTTTACTTAGTATGCACTCAGCCAGTAAGTGCATGAGTGAATGAAGAATGGATGAATGAACAAACAAAGGAATAAACAAATTAGTTGGAGAGGTTAAAGAACAGGACATCAGTGACACTTATAGTCAGCCGGGAAAGTATAACTAGGAGGAATCATGCCATTCCACTATTTTATTGTAAGAGGATTTTAATATTTGGTCAGTATGACTAATATTGTTATAATTAATTAAGACCAGAGTTTTCTATGATCTAAAAATAAAAACTGATGACTTTTTTGGTGAAGTCTTTCTTTCCTTACACATATAGGGAAAGAGATTATGACTATTTAGGAAATGATAACAAATAGAAACAATCAAAACCTCTAACACCAAGGACTTCCAAGAGCTTCTTTCTGATGCCATACCTGAAATGTATAGCAGTAGAACCAAAATAAATTAGATAATTACCATTTCCCCAAATAGGGGTTGAATATGTATGTTTTCTCTTATTAGCTGCAAATGGTAGTGGGAAATGTGGAGGGAGGGAGGCACAAAGAAGATTTTCTTCCTCCCTAACAAATTTGTCTGTGTTCAAAGTCACGTTACTAGTCTTCCTACCCTTCATGGTTGCCCAGTCATTTGAAAACATGTGAGCAATCTTGCCCTACTTAGCTCTTAAAAATCATAGTCGCTGAAGATATGTATTAACTACAAAGGGAATGATGGCACCTTTATAGTGGAGAAACCCAACAGACACCACTTTAACCAAGTGATCAAGGTTAACATCACCAGTAATGGGACATACTGACATCATGAACCCTTTGATATGAAACACTGAGAAGGACACAACATCACTCGGTGGCATTCTTGCCAAAAATGCTAACCTCAATCTGATCAGGAGAAAGCACCAAACAAACACAAACTGAGGGACATTCTAGAAAATTACTGATCAATACTCTTCAAAAGTGTCAAGGTCATAAAAGAGAAGGAAAGACTGAGGACTGTCACAGATTGGAGGAGACTAAGGAGACATAACAATTTAATGATATATGGGATCCTGGATTGAATCCTAGACCATGAAAAGGACTTTAGTGGAAAAATTGGTGAAATCTAAATGAGGTCTGCAGTTTAGTTAATAGTACTGTACCAATGTTAATTTCCTGGTTTTGATAATTGTACCGTGATTAGGTAAGATGCTAACAATTAAGAAAAGCTGGGTAAGGGTTATGTGGAAACACTCTGCACTAGTTTTGCTAGTAAATCTAAAGTTAGTTTTTCTGAAAAGCTAAAATTAGCTCAAAATAAGCTAAAAAAAATCAGATGCCACCTCAACATCAATGGACGTCTTTCAGAGATAAGTAAGTAGAGACACATTGTAGAGTGGCCAAAATAGGAGTAGTCAGGACAATGTGACTTAACATGGAGTCATCTGTAATTTTCCTTTATCCAGTCTTAACTAATGGTATCCATCATTAGTATTACTCCACATATCTATCCTTTCAGTCTGCTAGGTGCTATAGTGCTCACTGTCATTATACCATCTGATTTTAGTAACTTTAATTGGTTACATTACATGAGTTTGAAAAATGCAAAGAAAAACTCAAAAAGTTTTGAAAGCACTGCCATCTGCTCCTAAGAGTGCTATATTTCCCTTTTTTTCTGATTTTCACTGTCTACCAGACCAAGAGTATGTTTGCCATCATCATGTCATTCTAACTTCAGTGGTAAGGAAGCTTACCACTTATTTTTAAAATGCTCCAATATTTTTGGTATTTTAGTGTGAGATATCAGTTGGTCTGACTCCATATACAAACAAACACAAAACACACCTCCTAACCACCCTTCCCCCGGTTTGTCTTATCTCCATTCTCTGGGAATAGAATTTTTAGAAACAATCTTCACCACAATATGGAAAATACTTCTGGTTTCCAATTGTCAGTTGCCAGAGAGTTGAGGGCTTATTCTGTAAGAACCTCCTTAATTTTTACAAAAGCAATTAGGACTTTTCCAACTTGAGAATAACCTTCTTTGGACTGATTCAGATTCCAAAGCTGAAGGGAAATTCACACTAAGCAAGAAGTGATTTTTATCTGGACTCCTGTTAAATGGAGTTAAATAATAAAATGCATATGAAAATTCATAACTTTTTAAAACTGAAATGTAGGTTGCAGTTGTATATATATTTATATACTATATATGCAATCAACTACTGTATATATACAGCATACATACAATAGTTGGTTGCAGTTATAAGGAGCCAAACATCAACTTATCTTGCGTAATGTTAGTCTCTGTTTTTTAGTAGGGAATTATACAGCCTTAGTTATGAATCTGTTCACTTGGTTGCTTTTAGTATGTCAGAATTCCTTGAGCCATAACCTAATATATAAGAGTTGGGAAGGGTTCATAGGGTTATGAGATATGGAATAAGCATCAAGAGACTTACTTCAATAGGATGAAAGGAATGATATGGCAGAGAGACTAATTGTTCTGGAATGAGGAACTTGCTGATGAGTATGGAGGAGCCTTGAAGAGAGGTAACAGGGATACCCATGGAGAATGAGCCTTCACTCCCTCAGCAAAGTGGCAGAAACCTGTCTCCAAAGTGGAAGGGAGGGAAGAAGTTGAAGGAGGATGAGAATGCAGAGAAAGTGTGAGATGGAGTGGAGGAAAGCTGAAGAAGCTAACAATGGATGATTTCTGTTCTTTCCTAACAAAGTCAGATAAGAGTGGATGTGTTGGGGAGACAGGGGAAGCAGAGAAGGAGGAGTTCAGGGCTTGAGAAGAATGGACTCAGCACCATGGAGATTGGCATTGATACCAGTGATAAGCTTGCTGGAAAACAAAAAATGGCAGCCCACATTAATTTGCAGTAGAATCATTATCTAAGCTTTGAAATTCTCTCTAGCCACCCTAGACATATTATTTATGATTTTCCTGCAATTCTCTTATTTCCTTTCTAATGAATTTTAAATAAGTTTACATTTACTCTAAGAAATAACCATTGGCATTTCCTCAGCAAAGTCTAAATGCATTTGTTCCAGTCCAGTTTGCAACCTTCCCTATCTTTGTGCCTACTCTAGTTTCACAGCTGTTGGCTATACCTCTCAATTTCTTCCCTGCCAAGAACTGTGTTAAGGCACTATTTCAACCTTGTTCTATTCATTCGTGAAAACAGGGAAGTTTTCTTCTTCCCTATAAACAGCATATAGGCTTTCCTATAATTTTAAAGACTGTGTTTAAAAGTGAATTTTTGTTCATGGAAGACCTGTAATCTGGCAATGAAAGTTGAAGGTGGGGTAGGCTGGGGCAGGGGGATAGATGAATAGTCAGATATAAAGAAATTCAATTTGATTTGGTCTTTCATTTCAATAAGGTCTTTCTATTTAAATTAAGCTTCACTGTAGCTCTTCTCTGGCCCTTTGCTTTACACTCTCCTCATTGAGGTCACCAACCTTGCTGATGACTCTCCTATTACCCTGGTCTCTATTACACTGGTTCCCTAAACCCCAATGACCTCCATCTCCATTGCATTTTAGTCACTCGTTATACTTCTGAAACTGTCATTTCTCAAAAAGTCTCTAAGAACCCAAACTCTCAAATTCCTCCTCTAGCTCTACAATTCCCTCTCCTACATCCTCACATATAATGAGCCTGAGCTTAAATTTTCTTATGACTACTTCCTGGTCATCCATCCTTTCCAGTTCTTCTATCTTGTCACCCTAACTTCTAGTTAACAACTTTAATTGAGCATGTTCTAGGTGCAAAAACCCCAAATGTATAATGCCTTATTCCTTTAATATCTGTGTTTTCTGCTTTTCCCACTACACTGACTGTATTGCTAAAAGGCTCAACACTTTTCCAGTCGGGTCCACCACAATTCATGACATCTAGTCTCAGATAGACCTTAACTGCTGTCTAGAAGCTCTTTTATTTTCTGTTCATATGAAAGGTTGGAAAGTGCCTCCACAAAGCTTCCATCCTACCCGATTTCCACTCACACTTGGAATCATACCTTGAGACTACAAAGGCTAATACTTTGGGCACAGCATTCCAACTTCCCCTGTCCCCACTTCAAAGTCTCTCTGTACCTCAACTTCTCTTTTTTCCTGTTTCTGAGGAAGAAACATCTCTGCTTGCTACCACTGTCACCAAGCTCCAGTCCATCACGGAAAAAGATAATCTGCCTAAATTACAACACTAATCCACTGACTTTGGAGTACAGTCCAAACACGTTAGTCTGCCATTCAAGGCTCTCTACAAGATGATCCAAATTTACCATTCCATAATAGCCTCCTGTCAGCTCCCTACATAACATTCCCTAAACCGCCATTAAACTGAACTAGTTGTTCTTCCCCAAAGGTGCCTTGCATTCCATGCCTCCATGCCTGGTAGAGTCAAGGTATGATCTTCCATTTATGTAATCTGAGTTTAAATCCTAACTTAGCCTCTTGCCAGCTGGGTAACCTTAATCAGGGATATAGAATCAGTGATCCTCAGTTTCTTCCCTAGCTACTTGTGAGAAGCAAATAAAACAATGACTATTGCAGCACTTGAGAAAGTGCATAATGCTATTAAAATGTAAAGTATTCTTTCATTCAATAAATATTCATTTAGCACCCACTACTTGCCAGGCATTAGAACTGCTGCCATTCACTTCCCAAATTAACGTTACATATTTAAGGACACAGAACCAATCTGCATCCACTGATCAATGTAAACAGAAACAACCAGCAGAATCAAGACATAAAGAAAATGCACATAAGCTTGAGGTTTAGCAATATTGTTGTTGAGAAACATTTGTGGACGGGTTGATGGCCAGTTTCAGCCCCAAACCATTTTCCTTTAGATTTTACATCTTTGTTGCTGCTTTTCTGGACACCACAGTCAATTCAGATCAATAACCTAAATAATGGAATTGTGAAAGCTTAATAGAAATAGGAGTAGAATCTATTCCTTTCATTCCTCAGAATGCAAATCTCTGGTTTAAAAAATATATATTGCTTTAAGTAAGCCCATGTCTTGAATCTCTTCATTCCATGCCAGATGGAATGTTCAGGAGCAGATTGTACAAGCAAGCTTGCAAGGGAACGTGGTCTTGTAAATATAGCTTCTCTTGGTGATGGCTGTAACTCTACTTGGTAAAGAGAAGACCTTACTGGAAAGGGTTTTTTCACTAAAGTCACCAATACAAAAAGCACACACCAAAAAGTACATTTTCTCCAGTACTGACAGACTTGTTGTACTAGTGCCAATAAAATGATTGTTGATTTCCAGAGTTGGGGGGTAGGGGAAGTGGGTGGACCGAAAGCTACCCAGTGAACAAGCTGTTTCTCTTTCTCTCTCCTCACCCCTCCTTTTTAAAAAATCCAAAATAGAAATTTCAAAGCCTGAAAAACTTCAAGGCAATTTAATTTAAGTTGCTTCCCATGACTTTAAACACTGAATGTTCACACCTACGTCAGTACTACATTGAGAACCTCCCACTCAGAGACTGTATTTAGGAAAGAAAGGATGCTGTGGTCTGAGATGAGGCCTAGATTTGAGGGATCCTGAGTTCTTAGACGAGTTATTCAGCAAGACTCCAGAGTTCAGCAGTTTTAATTCTTACTCCTCAGTGAAGAGTCAGGTCAGTTTCAGGAAGTTTTCCTTTAGTGGTAATTATTAGAGATAAAAATGTTTATTATAAGATAAATACAATAAAATCCCTGTATGACCTGCTTCATCATTCACATATATCCTGCTTCACACAATGGGTTTTTTTCCTAGGTATCTGGATACACATTGAGTTTTAGCCTTCAGGACTCTCCTGATATAATCCTGAAGGATAGACATTGCTACTTCTCGCCACACTTACGTACTGACAACAACCCGTGCTCCATTTTCTTTAACAGTGTTTGTACCTTTATTAGTTGTCAATATATAGTATGGATTTACTGATTATCCCTTTTCTGGGAAAGAAAATTTTGGCTTTAGTGTTTAAGCCAAATTGCATATCTGGCACGTTATTTTACACCCCACCATTTTCATGTTTTTTTTAGCTTAAGCCAAGCCAGGTGAGTAGGCGTCATCCAAGATAAAATCTTGCTGACTTTTTTTCTCCAAAGAAAAGCTAGTGAACAGGAGGTGATAAACGCTATGCTTCCTACTCAGACTCTGTCACATAAGATGTCATTTTTTATTTTAATTATATTCTTTGCCAACTCAAAGAGGCAAGTAATTTTACTGCATATTTTCCTACCTTTGTTAGAGTTCCTCACAAGCATCAGTGGAAGGGCTTTCATTTGTTGTGCCAGAGCTGGTCTTAACATCCAATTGCAAACCAATCTCTTAGCATCCTGGAGAAAGACACAGATTATTTGTTGTCAAAAAAGCAGAGCAAACAATTACTAAAATGTAAGCCAAGTATGAAAAATGAAACAACTTTTCTGAAACAATATAGCAACTGGAGAGAGTTTTTATTTCCTTTTTAAGAACAAAAGCCATAACTTTATTCCTCTCAAGTAGTAGCATTGACCAAAGGGGTTAACATAATACAGGCATCAGCAGAAAGGTGCTGGAAACAAAGGAGAAACCAAGAGCTCATATCTCAGTTGGATTTCCAAGAATCAGAGCCTTCCATGAGGATCCTATTGCCAGTTGTGTATTGGGGAGGCACAAGGACCACTGACAGAGTGAAAGGAATATGGGAAAGGAAAGGCAACCCTTTCAGGGAGAAGGTCTATTATTAAGCCAACTACCACAGTGGACAACTGGAGCTTAATCCTGAGAGAAGACTCAGGGAGATGCTATAAAATATATGTCTCAGAATTATCATACCCAGGGGACCAAGGGAGCTGGGGCATTTATACCCCAACTTCTGGCAGTCATTGGTTGACAGCTACTGCAGTGGATGAGGGGCAGTAGCTATTTCATCAGTGTTTCTCATCTGTCTTTCCAGTTTCAGAAAAAGCCCTCAGGCCTAGAGATGCAGACATTGGTAGCCGGAGGTGGGCTGGAGCGTGCTAGCCTATTAGGTCCAAAGGAGAGAGCAGCAGACTGACAGCATCTGCTATAGCTCCCCTTCTTACTGAATCATGATACCCTCAGACAGAGGATGTTGTACTGGTCCCTGTCATGGGACCTCCAGCTAAGGTCACCAGATTTAGAAAATAAAAATACAGGACGCCTAGTTTAATTTGAATTTCAGATAAACAACAAGTCATTTGTTAGCATATGCTTTATATTCTTTTATGAGATGGTCAGTCAGGTATGCCTACAAGAGGAGACAGGAGAGGCTCAGGAGAAAACAAAGTCTATTATATTCACAGATCCTAGAGACAGGAGACATTGTACACTGGTCAAGGCCACATAGGAAAGATACCAGAGTGGTCAGGAGGCAGAAGTCAGGGGCAAGGGAAAGGTTTAGGTCACAGCCTTTATTAGGGTTTCCACAGGAAAGGCAAAGCAGGGCAGAGTGAACAGTTTAAGATTGGCTAGGTTGAATAATTTTGTTGCGCTTCAGGCTATAGAGGTAGTACCTAGCTGCCTGGCATCTGACCTGGGATGATTAAGGCAGAGGAATATCGTCTTGTGGTGTGTACAGGCCAGAGAGAGGAGTGATGGCTCTGGATTTGTTAGTTTGTGCTCAAAAACACGCTCTGCCTAGGCCCTTTGCAATGCCTAAGAATTGGCTAGCTCAGGAAGGGGCAACCTCTCCCAAGCCAGAAAGGTTTTTTGTAGGATGTCAAAACATCGTAATATACACAAAATTAAAGATATTTACAATACAGTATAAGTATGTCCATGACAACAAATGATTTGTTATTTATCTAAAATTCAAATTGAACTCATTGTCCTGAATTTTATCTGGCAACTCTACCTACAGAAAGACATGACAGAGAGGGAGAACAAAGTCAGCATGTCTAAGAGTGAGGAGTGGTACACTTGCACTACCCCCCCCCTTTCCTGTATCTCCCACTTGTCATTTACTCAGGTGAGACACCTTTGCCTTCTATGTGAAGAATGGAGGTAGTAGGACCCTGTTGAATTTATTTGTGGAGGAATGAGGGACAGGTATTTGGTCCTAGAAGCAAACAGATGTAAGTCTTTTTCATGATGATAAAGACATTTACATACAAAGGCTATAGGCACCAGTAAATAATAAAAGATGCTCACACTTACTGAAACATTTTTTATGTGAGGTACTATTTTACATGATTTACACATATTGTTCAATTAATCTCACAACCATATTTTGAGGTAGGTACTGTTATTATCCCTGATTTTCAGATAAGGAACATAAGACAGAAAAATCAAGTAGCCTGCCTAAAACTATATAGCTATAGAAACTATCTCCAGAAACCATACTTTCTTTTTTTTTTTTGGTATGGCCATAGACCAGAAACCATACTCTTAACCACCATGCTAAAGAGAGAAGAAGGGGATAGTTGATGAGAAACAGAATAAGAGATTCACAAAGGAAATGAATGTGAGAAACATTGTAAGGAAAATGGAAAAGGAACTCTGAGCAGTGGATTCAACCTGAGGATTCCAGATCCTTTGAACAAACTAAAGAAGAAGAAAAAAAACCAAGACTAGAAAAAGAAAACTGATAATTATCTAACTCCTTTTCCTGCCACAATAAAAAAGACAAGTTAAGAAGAAAAGCCACGAGGCCAATGGGATCTAAACATGTACTATAGGTGAGCTAATGTAGATCTAATTGCCATTATTGCTACTGTAAAAATGATAAACGGTGTTTAACACAACACGATAAATATGAGTGATAGTTAGCAATGTTTTTTTTACTAAACTCACCTTTTTTGGGGGTAATGAATTTGCAAATGCAAACAAGATGTCTACAAAAAGCCAAAAGCACGATGAGGTGAAGCTGGAAAAGATGTAGTTTTTATAAGAGAACCTTGAGGATAATAACATTGCATTTCACCTGTGAACAGAAAATAATTCTGGCTAGAAGCTAATGAAAGTTCCACACCTTCCAAATAGCCAAACTATGTCCTTGAGATATGATGTTCTCTTAGCAACTAGGGATATGGCGTAGTGAGATCGCACAGGGTGTTATTTGGTATCCAGCCCTAGCCTCGATGTGGCATGGGGACAAATAATAGCAGCAGAAAAAGCCAGCCTGGAAAACAATCATTTAAGTGTTCTCTGGAATCAAAGGTGTCAGAAAGTCTGGAAGAGCCAGAGGTTAGATTGCAGATAGCAACATCTTCCAATGGCCAACAGAGAGAAGAGAGCTCACAAAGGAAACAGCATGGGAGGCACAGCTGCAAATCCAGTTCTTCTGGCTCTCCATCGGAATAATGAAAATGGAAATATCAAAATGAATTCGTTATTTTTTGAAAAAATATCTTTTCTGGCTCTGTCCAGTGAAGGAGTCTGGAGACAATGACACTGAGTGGCATTGAACTTACCCGATGATCAGATTTGGTGTCTAAATGCCATTTCTCTCTGAGAGGAAACAGGGTTCTTTAGAGAAATGGCTGGTTATAGGTCTGGGGCAGGGATAGTATGGGAGTGAGACTGAAATATTTTGCTGTGCCAGAAAGCAAGAAAGCACTCAAAGAGTATTGGAAGGACATAAGAGGCAACTTGAAGGAGCTCCTACTGGGTAAATTTGAGATAATTTGAGCATCAAAAAGAATAATGGCCATAAATTATTATAATGCTGAATAAATAAAAATCCATGGGCCCAAGTGATGCTCAAGGAAAAGAAAGGGAGAAGGAAATGCTCTTTTCTGCTGAAGGATGTAAGCTAATAAATATAGAAGGACAGACAAAAAGAGAAAATCATGCTTTTGTAACCATAATGTAATAACCAGTTGGTACAAAATGTTAAAGCCATTGGGTAAAGGGTTATTGAGGAACAGGATGTTTGGATGGTGTAAAAATATCACTCTTGGATTACTTAGTAATTGCAGAAAATGGTTTTCCTTTTCATTGGAGGGATCTGGTGGACCAAATGAAGCACTCATCTATAAAATGGACATATTAATAGTAGTTACTTCAGAGAGTGTAAAAATTAAATAAACCAATCCATACAAAACACATACCACTGGACCACAGAGTTAGGGCACAATAAGCTAACACTATTATAATAACAATAATTCTTATTCATATTATTTTATCTAAGCTAAAGGCCAACCAAAGGCCTAGAGTCAAAGCAGGTCAAATGGTTTACTTTTCTTTATTTTCTACAAAGACACTAGCCAAATCAAAAACCTTAGTAATTGGATGGCTAATATCAAAAAGTGGCAAACTCAAGAGCATAGATCCAGAAGCAGAGTGCCCCAGTATCTAGAGTGAGCTTGTGTAGACAGTTGACTCCAGACCTTTCCAGAGTGGAGATGCTTTTCAGTTTTTTTCTAGAAAGAGATGCAGACTTTTCACCCTCCTCCCTTCCCTACAACAAAGAGACAAGAAGGAGTAAAGAGATTCAAAGAGAGAAAAAGATGGCTGAGACTTTTCCCAGGTGGCAGCATCCTTAGTCCCCTTGACCACTACTCCTCTAAGGAAGAAAATGCTTTTGAAGAACTGAAGTGGGTATCCAAAAAGAATATGATGGTTGAGATTTCCCCTAAGAGAAATGCAGCCCCAGTTCACTTCTGCCGAGATACCTAGAAGAAGATTATTTTAAAACATTATGGATATATTACTCCAATGCAACCTAATTTATTTCCCTCCTGCTAAGCCTTCGCCCCCTAGAAAATGTGTCTGGATGAGCAATTGTGCCCCTTGAAGTTCATCTGCCCTCAGCACACTTCATTACTTTGGGGGAAGCTGAGGTGATAGTGATGGAGCCAGTAGGAGTTTGCTGTGAGCCTCTCTTGGCTAAAGCCTAGAATAGCAGGTGTTGTTGGGCCTTACACTTGTAGTGAAATCCTGCCTGAATGAATTCCATTACCAGCATCTGCATCTCTTTGCCAGAGAGCTTTCTCTAGCAACTTGGGCCAGCTCTGCCTACTGCACAGCAGGTCAGAAGTGCTAGAGAATCAATACCTTTTGGAACAGTCCTCAATCCATGACAAACAGGACTTGGAGTATTTATTCCGCAGATTTCTAACCCCTTGTGTAGGGTAACTGTAAGGTATGTACTTTACACTGGTTTCCAGAGTTCTCCAATGGGATCAAGCACTAGTTCCACACAATGATGTCTTACTTGATAAAACACACCTTATTGGCTGCCTTTCCTTCCTTGTCTCACCTCCCCACTCCTTTATTGTTGTCTTCTGGGACCACCTCCCTAATAAGCTATTTGTGCCAGAATCCTTGTCCTTCTGGAAGAACACAAATTATGATGCCTGACTAAACCAAAATGACCACTTCTAGAGTCACAAATGAACTGTGTGACCAAATCAATAATGGAGACTAGTATAAAAAGCTACATTGAAAATGATCATCTATAACCTGAGAGAGGATGGGGAACCTTGGGAGAAGTGTCCTGGAGCTTCTTGTTGCTATATATGCTTACATGAGTGGCTAAGGGTGGTTCATAGTCTATCTCGAGCAACGTTAATATCCTTATATGGGACAATACTCAAAACATGTGCCAACTGCAATAACATAAACCCTGGAATAGGGTCCTGAAAGATGTCAGGAACAGTGGGGACCAGAGCAGTTGTAGAGGGAGCAACTGCTCAGAGTTGGTTTCTGAGCCATGGGCATTTACTAACCAGTAGGGTAATATTTCACTATTTTAACAACCGTACAGCCCTACTAGTGAATACTGACTGAATATCAGTCCTATCCTAAGGTACTGAGATAATTTTTATGACATTGGTTAAATGATAGATTCCCAAGGTTTAAAAAAAAGTAGGATCCTTATTATCAGCTCCTCAAGAATAACTGCAAATGATTCTGCAGTACAATCTCTGGCTAGTGTGTGGTTTGAGAATTAAGAGTTTGGGCATAATAATCACTTCATGGGCTATAAATTTTAAAAGAATTATCCTACAGCAAAATACACTGAGTACTAACACCAAAATAACACGTTTTGGTTTTTTTCTTCAAAATGACCTAAGGGTCGTTGTTACAAATGTAAATTGCACTGTTTCATAGATATGTTGGAAAAACAACTGTAGAACAGATGACAGCATACTATATACCCATTTTTTTTACAAAATAATTATAATAAAACATCTGTATAACTTAGAAAGGTATTTTTGAGTACATTTCCTTTCCCTAGAATAGTTGCAACCGTAAGGGAATTTTTTTTCAAATCTGAAAGAGATATTTTAAACACATCTCTTACAGGGTTAACAATAAATGTATAAATTCAACTAGAGATGCTGTTTCTGTTATAGGGTAATGTCAGAGTGCAGGATATAGGATAAACCTGATCCAGACTATATGAGGGATTATTTTATGAATGCTTGGTCTATATGGAAGAAGCCTCAAAAAGCATACCTACAGCTTCAGGTAACAATTAGGTCCTAATGAATCCTTTTAAAGTAAATCAATTTTCAAAAATAATAATAAGGTTAAAAAGTAAAGGCTGTCTTCCAATCCTTTCCTTTAAAACTGAATATGATGGGTATTCAGGGCAAAAATACCAATAAACATCAAATAACTATAATAATTATATAACTATACAAATGTTATAGAGATAGTATGAGATTAAAAAATATTTTTTAAAAGAATAAGGTTGCATCAGAGATTTTCACCAAAAGCAGGCTCTACTTCCAGAAAAGATGGTGACATAAGCTTTAGTGTCTAATCCTTCTTTTTGTTTCCTATATGTTCCATATATCTTATGTTTTTTCCTCTCTTTCTTGCCTTCTTTTATGTTGAGTATTTTTATTTTCTTTCTTTTATTGCTCTTTAGCAGTGCATTAATCTCATACTCTATTAGTGTTTATCCTAGAAATTACAACATCCTTGACTTATTAAAGTCTAATGAAAAGTGATACCACTTCCCAGAAGATACCCCTTTCCCACCTTTTGTGTTGTTATATATTTTAATTCTAATTATATTTTAAATCACATCAAACATTATGCTTTCATGGATTTTGGTTTTCAGCAGTTTTACTATTATATGCCTCAATATGATTTCTTTGTACTTTTCCTGCTTTGGACTTCTAGAGTTTCTTGAATGTACAGCCTGATGCCTTTTATCCATTTTCAAACATCACTTCTGCTCTGTCTTCTCTCTTCTCTCCTCCTGGAACTTCAGTCATATTTATTGGTTGAAAATGAAATCAATGAAAAGTCAAACTATTTCATCGTGTCCCATATGTCTCTTATGCTCTTGTCTATTTTTCATCCTTCTGTTCTATGTGCTTCAGTCTAGATATTTTCTTCTCTATCTTACAGTTTATTATTCTCTTTTCAGCTGTGTCTAATATGCTATTAAATCCATATCTTAATTTCAGAGATTTCATTTTCAATTACTTGAATTTCCATTTGATGATATTTTACATTTTCCAGTTCCCTGTTAAAATTCATGTTGCCATTTAAATTCTTGAAAATATTAATCACAGCTATTTTAATGTCCATGCCTGGTAGCTACTTTTTCCAATTTTCCTTTGTGTTTATGTTTCTATTATTCTTTGGTCAATTTATGTTTTGTGCATGACTGGTTATTTTTCATTGAATGCTAGACATTATGTATGAAAAATTTAGAGATAATTTGAGGCTCTAGATGATGTTATATTTCTCCAGAGAGGATTTAGTCTTGCTTCTGGTAGTCTAAAAAGAGCACTTTAATCCAATCAAAGATTCAGCTGATTCAAAGGTGAACTTCTGACTTTGTGAGAGCTGCTCTATTTCTGACGTATCCTAACTCTTAGGCAGCCCTTTGGGATCAGAACTTAAGACCAAGAGTGTTTAGCTGGGCTATGCCTCCACTGCCTTTCCTAAACTCTAGTTTTTGTCCCCCAAACTACCACAACCTCTATTTCCCCTCTCCAGCCTTCTTTTCTCTCTGGTATCTTAGCTCTGCATGTCCTTTCTGTCTTGGTGACTCAGGTGCCTTCAAAAAAATGTTTCTCATTTTTCATCCAGTTTTGCCAGCTCTTCTCTTCAGGTTGCTTGTTCTGAAACAAGCTAGTAAATTATTTCTAGAAACAGAACTCCTCCCAATTGGCTTTTTAGTCTCTCATCTTGAAAATGAGTAGACAGTAAAAATATACCCAATTCTGAAAAGAATTTGAATATGGAAATAAAAACATCAAGTTATACATCTTAAATATATACAATTTTAATTTATCAATTATACTTCAATAAAGCTGAAAAGATGTGCTAGGGACGTTTAATATCCACATGGAAAAATAATAAAATTGGATCTACTGTCCACAGTCAGTTCCAGATAGCTTAAGAATTTAAAACTGAAAGACCAAACTTTTACAGGAAAAAAATAAAAGAATATTTAAAAAAATAAAATAGAATTTGAATATGGGAGGGACCAAAACCAACAAAGAGAAAAAAATGCAACCAAAAAAAAAAACAAAACCCAAAACAACCCCATACACTATGCAAATAGAAGTTCAATAAACCGTCATAATATCCTAGAGAAATAAGAGAAGATTGTATACCCATGAAATAAGAAAGAATGATACAAAAATTATTTATAAAAGAGTCAAATTATAAAAGACCAACTCACAGAGTGAGAAGATTTTAAAAGGAAGTAAACTCACTTGCAGTAATTTTTCAAATCAAGCATTTTGGAAACCCTAAAAATAGCAGAGTCAAATGCATGTATATGGTCTGGAAGTCGTCTAACTTAAAGAAAATATTCACCTTGTATTGGTTTTTACAGTCTTAGAGGGAGAATCAGGATAAAAGCTAAGCAACGGATTTCAGTGACTAACGATTAGTGATTAAGATATCAAAACTTGTTCAGATATAAATTTATAATAAATGAATACTTTATTAAATATTAACCTCTTGATATTTGGATTTTAGAAACTATATTTTTATAAAAGACACAAATATATAAAATGTATGATCTAATATAGCAATCTAGATACCAAGGTAATTGAAAATCTGACCCTTTGAACATTGCTATACTAGAGGGATATTACTTCTTATGAAAACTTATCCAAATTTTGGGCATTCTGGTATCTAAGAAAATATAACAGCAGCATAAATAGTAACCTTTAGAGCCCTAACCTATAAAATAAAGAGAAATTCCCAAAACTGTACTAATGATCTGTATTCAGCCAGATAGTTTTCAATCTAATACTGCTTTGATAACAGGCAAACAAAATGTAAGCTTCTAGTCTCAAAATCTCATAAGAGACTTTAAGAACAATATTTTCCTTTTCCTTTTCAGTTTTGACTATTAATCACAGAACCTGTAGTGTTCAGAAACAATGCAGGGAAACTACTATTTGAAACATATCCTTAACATATAACATTGTGAAACCATATGACATAATATGATAATTAGTAAATGTATATTCTGAGCTCTTTAGCAAATCCATGCTCAAGAATTAAGTTATTTCAAATTTATGTGCCATACAATATCATAATATGTTCCTTTTCTCACAAATGCAAAAGGGAAGAGGAATTTTGTTGTCATCTTCATCTACTGCCACCCTCAACAGCCTGTACTAAGCTTTGAGACTCTCCTCCTCCTTTACTACAGAACAATGAGTCACCTAGAGCTACATAACACTCACTTCCTAGGAATCCCTCATTTTCTCCTTAATCTCAAAAGTGCTTATTTCTTAAAGCAAAAAAGTTTTAAGGAAATATTCAAGACACAGCAAAAAGAAGGGGGAATGCACTTGTTCAAAGGAACGAGTGAGCTCTGTATGTATCAATGTGGAAAGACCTCTGAGATCTGTCATTATGCGAAAACATCAAGGAGCACAACAGTTATTTTAGTATGCTCCAATTTATTACTTTTTTCAAAAAATAAAGACTGTTTTACTAATTTTTCCATAAAATATCTCTAGAAAAACACACAGTAAATCTGGTGATAGCTGTTGCTTCTTGAGAAGGGAACTGAGCTGGAAAATATGGGTTTAGAGAGACTTCCTTTTCATTTTATCCTTTTGAATTTTATTTTTATTTTTTGGCCGTGCCACGCAGCACGTGGGATCTTAGTTCCCCAATCAGGGATGGAACCCATGCCCCCTGAAGTGGAGGCATGGAGTCTCAACCACTGGACTGCCAGGGAAGCCCCCACTGCCCCACTTTTGAACTTTTAAATATCGTTTCATATGTGTGTATTACCTATTCAAAATTATGAAAACAAATAAATGAAAGCTTTTCGTTGTATTTAACAAAAAGGAGATGGCAAATAACCTTAGTATTGGCTGCTTTAGAGATACGGTAGGCATAGGAACCATATTGCAGTGGACTAAGGAGTAACACTGAAGTAAACAGAGACATTCTAGTGAGGATAACTTTTAAAGCACTTTGGTCCTGGGCGGGAGAAGAGTAATAGGACAGTAGCCAGAGGTGGACTTAAGGTCATGAAATTGAGGGGCTAAACATCCACATGGATATTGAGGTCACTCAACAGAGTAGAATGCAGTGGGTAACTTATGTAAATAATCTCTAACCTTTATGCTTCTCCATCTAAATAAAGGCTAAGGGCATACCCAGTGCTCTGCAGGATCCAAGAATCATTGTTAATAGCTTCTTTACTGGAATCGGACAACCTGGCTTCTGTCTCTGCTAAACTGTGTAAGCTTAGGGAATTATTTCATTTCCCTGTAGCTCATTTTCCTCATGTGCCCATTTCATACAGATGCTGTGAGGATTAAATGAGTTAATAGAGGTAAATCACTTAGAACCATGCCTGGCACATAGTAAATACTGTGTATACAAAATACCAAACACCATATGGCTTAAATGACAGAATATATTTTTTCACAGTCCTGGAAGCTAGAAGTCTGAGGTCAAATTGTAACAAGGATTGGCTTCTGCTCACGCTTTGCTCCTTGGCTTGTGAATGGCCATCTCCTCTCTGTGTCTTCACATGATTTGCTCTCTATGTATGTCTGTGTCCTAATCTGCTCTTATCATAAGGATACCAGTCATATTGGATTAGGGTTCACCATAATGACCTCATTTAACTTTAATTACCTCTTTAAAGACCCTATTTTCAAATACAGTCACATTGTGAGGTACTAGGGGTTAAGACTTTAACATGAATTTGGGGTGAACACAGTTCAGCCTGTAGCACTGCATGTTTGTGGCTGATGTAGTATTCAGTATAATGGCAGATACTTGGGTACACAGGAAATCAGTCATAATTGTATTAATATCTTAAAAGGATTAAAAGGAGGACCAGGAGTTTGGTAGATAATAGCAATGAGGAAAGGAAAAGAGTGGTTTAGCCTTTGGAAATTAAAAGGAATAATTATTACATTAACTTGATTCAGCCTGTATAAAATTATACATGGGCTCAAAGTTCATAATGGGAAACTTTAAATAAAAAAGCTGTGGACACAAGTAGTTTGTGCAGACAATGCACTAAGTGAGCCATTAGCTTTTATTTAGACAGAGAAGAATAAGGCTGGGGAAGAGTTACATACCAGCTAGCATAAAATTTGAGTCAAATCGATATTTATGCAATATATTCTCATCATGAATTTAAATTTCTGTCTAGTTCTAATTACTAAAAAAGGCAGAGAAGTTTCCTATAACACTGAGAGATTTAAAAATGACAGTTCTAAGAAATGTAGACTTGTAACCTTGAGACAATCAATGTTTATTTTCAAAAACTACATTTGTTAAGATGTTTGCACAGAAAGCAGGATTTGTTCCCTCAAGGTTGTGAACTTGGGAGGTTGAATTGCTGTAAACTATGGAAGGTACATTTAACATTGAATAACCACTGCAGGCTGAATTTACTCATCATCCTTGGAATAATCAACCTGCTTACTATGACTGCATTGATCTAGCTTTACTTACTTAGCCAGTATAAAAGTCTATGCAGATCCTTCCAACAGAGCATTAAAAGGATCATACACTATGATCAAGTGGGGTTTATCCCAGGAATGCAAGGATTCTTCAATATATGCAAATCAATCAATGTGATACACCATATTAACAAATTGAAGGAGAAAAGCCATATGATCATCTCAATAGATGCAGAGAAAGCTTTCGACAAAATTCAATACCAAGTTATGATAAAAACTCTCCAGAAAGTAAGCATACAGGGAACTTTCCTCAACATAATAAAGGCCATATATGACAAACCCACAGCCAACATCATCCTCAGTGGTGAAAAACTGAAACCATTTACACTAAGATCAGAAACAAGACAAGGTTGCCCACTCTCACCATTATTATTCAACATAGTTTGGAAGTTTTAGCCAGAGCAATCAGAGAAGAAAAAGAAATAAAAGGAATCCAAATCGGAAAAGAAGAAGTAAAGCTGTCACTGTTTGCAGATGACATGATACGATACATAGAGAATCCTAAAGATGCTACTAGAAAACTACTAGAGCTAATCAATGAATTTGGTAAAGTAGCAGGATACAAAATTAATGCACAGAAATCTCTTGCATTCCTATACACTAATGATGAAAATTCTGAAAGTGAAATTAAGAAAACACTCCCATTTACCATTGCAACAACAACAAAAAAAATGTAGGAATAAACCTACCTAAGGAGACAAAAGACCTGTATGCAGAAAATTATAAGACACTGATGAAAGAAATTAAAGATGATACAAATAGATGGAGAGATATACCATGTTCTTGGATTGGAAGAATCAACATTGTGAAAATGACTCTGCTACCCAAAGCAATCTACAGATTCAATGCAATCCCTATCAAACTACCAATGGCATTTTTCACAGAACTAGAACAAAAAATTTCACAATTTGTATGGAAACACAAAAGACCCTGAATAGCCAAAGCAATCTTGAGAAAGAAAAACGGAGCTGGAGGAATCAGGCTCCCAGACTTCACACTATACTACAAAGCTCCAGTAATCAAGACAGTATGGTACTGGCAAAAAAACAGAGGTATAGATCAATGGAACAGGAAAGAAAGCCCAGAGATAAACCCACGCACATATGGTCACCTTATCTTTGAGAAAGGAGGCAAGAATATACAGTGGAGAAAAGACAGCCTCTTCAATAAGTGGTGCTGGGAAAACTGGACAGCTACATGTAAAAGAATGAAATTAGAACACTCCCTAACACCATACACAAAAATAAACTCAAAATGGATTAAAGACCTAAATGTAAGGCCAGACACCATCAAACTCTTAGAGGAAAACATAGGCAGAACACTGTATGACATAAATCACAGGAAGATCCTTTTTGACCCACCTCCTAGAGAAATGGAAATAAAAACAAAAATAAACAAATGGGACCTAATGAAACTGAAAAGCTTTTGCACAGCAAAGGAAACCATAAACAAGACCAAAACACAACCCTCAGAATAGGAGAAAATATTTGCAAATGAAGCAACTGACAAAGGATTAATCTCCAAAACATACAAGCAACTCAAGCAGCTCAATATCAAAAAACCAAACAATCCAATCCAAAAATGGGCAGAAGACCTAAATAGATATTTCTCCAAAGAAGACATACAGATTGCCAGCAAACACATGAAAGAATGCTCAACATCAATCATTAGAGAAATGCAAATCAAAACTACAGTGAGATATCATCTCACACTGGTCAGAATGGCCATCATCAAAAAATCTACAAACAATAAATGCTGGAGAGGGTGTGGAGAAACGGGAACCCTGTTGCACTGTTGCTGGGAATGTACATTGATACAGCCACTATGGAGAACAGTATGGAGGTTCCTTAAAAAACTAAAAATAGAACTACCATATGACCCAGCAGTCCGACTACTGGGCATATACCCTGAGAAAACCATAATTCAAAAAGAGTCATGGGGCTTCCCTGGTGGCGCAGTGGTTGAGAGTCCGCCTGCTGATGCAGGGGACACGGGTTCGTGCCCCGGTCCGGGAAGATCCCACATGCCGTGGAGCGGCTGGGCCCACGAGCCATGGCCGCTGAGCCTGCGCATTCGGAGTCTGTGCTCCACAACGGGAGAGGCCACAACGGTGAGAGGCCCGCGTACGGCAAAAAACAAACAAACAAACAAAAAGAGTCATGTACCAAAATGTTCATTGCAGCTGTATTTACAATAGCCAGGACATGGAAGCAACCTAAGTGTCCATCAACAGATGAATGGATAAAGAAGATGTGGCATACATATACAATGGAATATTACTCAGCCATAAAAAGGAACGAAATTGAGTTATTTGTAGTGAGGTGGATGGACCTAGAGACTGTCATACAGAGTGAAGTAAGTCAGAAAGAGAAAAATACCATATGCTAACACATATATATGGAATCTAAAAAAGAAAAGAAATGGTCAGAAATTCAATTATCTGAAATATGTAATAAAAAATAATCAGTCCTCGAGTGGCATTGATATATATACATTACCAAATGTAAAATAGATAGCTAGTGGGAAGCAGCCACATAGCACAGGGAGATCAGCTCAGTGCTTTGTGACCACCTAGAGGGGTGGGATAGGGAGGGAGGGAGGGAGTGAAATGCAAGAGGGAAGAAATATGGGAACATATGTATATGTATAACTGATTCACTTTGTTATAAAGCAGAAACTAACACACCATTGTAAAGCAATTATACTCCAATAAAGATGTTAAAAAAATATTACACTGAAATACAGATATCAAAAAATTTTTTAGAAAAAAAAAGTCTATGCGGATTCTCTTAGAACTAGGAACATGTCTAAAGAGTCCTTGTGTTATTTTCTATGTAGAATAAATAAGTAGGTATACAGAATAACTGAAAACAAGGCTGAATTTCATTCAGTATTCCATATAATGAGCCGATGGCATGAACATCAGTGGGATGTTTTTCTCCAAGAAGATGGAAAAACAATGTCCTGAAAGCAGCAGGGGAAACTGAAGAGGTGTGGGAAAAAGAGTAACCCCCACTTGAGAGGGTTTTTGGTGAAGCTGAGTTTTATGTGAGATCCCTTGCTCTCAGTTTCAACAAGGAGATGGAGGGAATGTCTAAGAAGAGGATGTGATTATGGAAAGGTTGTAACTGAGAAATAAAATATTGCCTGCTGTATCAGTTAAGCAAAGGCTGTCACAGCCATCAGTGTGGAGCCAGTGAGCCCTGAGGGAATTCAGGGAGGAAACAAAGAATACCTGCCATCTAGTAGCCATCAGGAACTGCAGCCACTCCCTACGGTAAGCCCTGAGGGAACTCAGGATGTGAAAACACAGGATACTGGCCCCAGACAGCTGAGGCGCATATCAAAGGAATGGTTTCAGTGAGCCCAGACTCTTGCATCTTCCCATACATAGAAAAGCCCTAAATTCCTTAACTTGAGGTACCTAGTTTTCATTTATTAACAGTACTCTTTTGTTTCTACTACCTGCCCTTTGTTGCAAAGCTCCTCCTATATATCGTAGCTCCCCCCTCGCCTCCTCGGAGCAGTTTTTTCAGGGTTACCTGAGATGCTGCCTCCTGGGCTTGAAGTCCTCAGTATGCCCACCGAATAAAACATAACTCTCAACTTTTAGGTTGTGCATATTTTTTTTAGTCGACATAACCATAGAAAAGCGAATTCCTGAAGGCTAAGGGGAAAGTTTTTGGAGGGTGAGGATCAGTGGGAGTTTGGAATAGACATGAGAAGGCACAGAAAATTCTCGAAATGTGAATGGGGCAGAGGATGGTCAGAAGACTTAAGGCTTCATATATTGGGGAGGTGACCAAGGATAATAGAGATAAAGAGGTATGTGGATGTAGCTACACATAATTCTGCCAAGTGAATCATTCCACTGGGGGATGGGATGGGCACCCAGGCATCAACCAAGATCCAGATGGATTGCATTTTCAAGACAACTCAAGTTAACGGGGAAGATTTCAGCTTTTGGAGGGTTAAGCTGAGTCTGCATTGATTATGAAGAGGGTAGGAGAGGATCTGGGCTCCAGGCTGTTGGAAATAGGCTCCTTGGGAGTGGGTAGAAGCCAAGTGGATGCATCGGAGGGCCTATGAGTTGAGGGATGCTTATGATCTAACTCAAGTCCAGTACCTTCTCATTAGCCTTGAATACTCCTGGTATGCCATATACAGATGCAGGGCCTTATTTACCAGTGTAGGGAGAAGGGTGTGGTTAGATGAAATATGAAAAGATGAGAGAAAATAAGTTTCGGAAAGAACAAATTGTTGATTTATGAGTATGTTGAGTTTGGGAGCAAATGTGGCCCACTCAGGTGTAGCTGAGCAGCAGGCCATTGTAAGTGTAGCCTAGAGAGAAAAAAGGAGGGTAGGGAAATTGGAAAGCTTGCTAAGAAAAAGAGCTTCCACTTGTATTGATCCATAATGTGCCTGGAATGTTGGGTGCAGGTTGTATGTTGGTTTTTGTATTCTGTCTTCTGCTTCCTGCCTCACTTAGTTCTATTTATCCTTTCTTCAGTTTCTGTCTTCTTTTCCATTTGACCCTTTCCTTTATCCATCAAACATGCTTACGTTTTCATTTCCTAAATAAATCTTCCCAAGTTCTGGTTCTTCTGCAAGCTACTGCCCCACCCACCCACCCATTCTTATTTCAAAGTAAGAGGTGTATTTGATGCCTACATTTTATCTATCCTTCTACTTTTCAGCTCCCTGCAGTGTGGCTTCCATAACTCTGTGGGAAATGATCCTTGATTCTCTCTAACGACATCCTCATTTCCGAATCTCATAGCCACTTCCAAGTGTTCATCCTCCTGACCTCTTGGCAGCATTCAGTGTTGCTGAGCACGCTCTTTATTGATGTTCTTTCCTAGCCCTTGGCATCTCTTCTTTCTTCATTCCTCATTTTTCTCCCATCTCTTCTCTTTAAGCTTCACTGGAGCCTCTTCCCTTGTTTTATCTTAAAGTTAGCTGTTCTGTATGTTCTGTCTGTTAGATGCTGCTTCAACCCAAATCTGTGGGGAGGGGGGCTGCCTGAAAGCCTTGGGGAGCTCAGGGACACATTCAGCCATTGCCACCATGAATGCCACTTTAAGGACTCACTAACACCAACTGCTGCCACGACTATCAGTTGAAAGAGAAGCAGGAAAATTTTTATGTGGGTTTTTACCTGATATTCAAATGACTAATAACATATCACTAAAATACAAAAGTTACAGAATGCTACCTGCCACTTAGCATTCTGCAACTCTCAGCTTCAGGCTCCCAAAGTTGGTTAAATGTGCCACTTTTACTGCCCTGTATTGTGATCTCTACTACATTCCTTCAAACCAAAGGTGGCTCCTGACAGGGTGTTGAAAATTGGCACCAATTAGTTATCATCAAACCTACCCTCCTTTGTCCCTCTTATGTGTTATCAGTGATAAGTAGCAGGCAAGTCTGTAGGACTAAGACAGGAGGGCATTTGTGAAAGGGAGCAGGTCATATTTTTAGCGTTTAGAAGCTTTACACATTTTCTCTGAACTCTCAAGCTTGGTACAAGCTATCAGTTCTGAGTTCCCAGGTGTTGCACTGCCTTTAGCACATTTTTTTTCTCCCACTCTGCTTATTTTCTCAGGCCACCTAATCTTCATCTCCAGCTCTGATTCCAGTCCTGGTCCCTCTACTGTGTTACATATCCACACCTCCAAGTGCTGATTGGAAAACTCTGCACAGTTGTCCTGCAGGCAGCTTGACCTCATCTATAACTGAACCTATTTCCTGCCCCCTTGACCCTTCATTCTCTTTCCCCAATAAAAACACACTTATGGTCTTTACCTTGGCAAATGGCAACCATCTTCAACTCCTGCTTATCTCTCTCCAACCCCACCACACATTTCCAGTGATACTGACTCTTGGATGTTTCTCTCATCTGTTAACTTCCTCACACCCACTTCCACTGCCCTAGTTTCATGCCCCATCACTTACTGCCTGGACTTGCAATAGCCTCCAGATACTCCCCTCTCCAATCTGTCTTTTACACGTTTATCAGAAATGTGTTCCTTAAAAAATAAATATATTCAGTCCCTGGGTAAAAATCTCTGTTGAAGGCCTGTTGCATGCAGAATAAAGTCTAATGTCGTTAACCTGGCTTGCAAGGTTGATCGTTATCTGGCCCCAAAATAATTTTCCCTTAGAGATTTTTTTTAAATTGGGGTAAAATTTACATACAGTGAAATGCACATATATTAATGGTACAATTTGATTAGTTTTGACAAAGGTACACACCCATGTAACCAATGCCTCAATCAAACTACAGAACATTTCTATCACTTTAGAAAATTCCCTTATGCCCCCTCTCAATGAATTTCCATATTCCCATAGATAAGCACTGTTCTAATTTTTATCATTATTGATTAATTTTATCTGTTAGCAACATACAGTATGTATTCTTTTTTCAGTCAACATAATGGTTTTGAGATTCATGCTGTTTTATGTATTAGTAGTTCACTATTTTTTATTGCTGAGGAATATTCCATTGTATGATGATACCACCAACTGGAAGTGTTTCCAGTTTGAGGCCTTGATGAATAAAGCAGCTATAAACATTTTTGTACAAATGTTTTTGTGGAGTTATGTTTTCATTTCTTTCAGTTACGAGTGGGAGTGGGATTGCTGGGTCGCATAGTAGATGTATAGTATGAAAGTTTATTAAACAGTCCTCCGAAAAGTGATTGTATCATTTTCCACTTCACCAGCAATATATGAGTTGCTCCATATCCTCAACAAAATTTGGTGTTGTCCGTCATTTTACTTTTAGTCATTCTAGTGGTTGAATTGTGATGTGAATCGCTCACTGTGGTTTTGGTTTCTATTTCTTTGATAATTAATAAATTTGAGCACTTTCCTCTGTGCTTATTGGGCATTTGTGTATCCTTTCTTAAGTGTCTGTTCAAGTATTTTCACCATTTTAACTGAGTGGATTGCCTTTATATTGTTGCATTAAAAGCATTCTTTGTATACCTTTTCTGCAAACCCTTTGGCAGATATCTGTATTGTGAATACTTTCTGCCAGTCTCTGGCTTGCCTTTACATTTTCTCAACTGTCTACTTTAACAAGCAGAAGTTTTAAATTTTGATGAATTCTATCAATTTTTTTATGTTTATTGATTTCTGTGCCCTATTTAAAAATCTTTGCCTATCCTTAGATAACAAAATATTCCCTAGTAGCAGTTTTCTACACATTTTATTGTTTTAGCTTTTGCGTTCACATCTGTGACACAACTTGAGTTGCTGTTTGCATATGACCTAATTATTGATGAGGTTTGGATGAGCCTACCATCTTGCTATTTGCTTTCTAATTGTCCAACCTGCTTTTTGTTTCTCTATTCCTCCCTTTCTGACTTCTTTTGGATTAACAAATATCTTTTATAATTCCATTTTAATTCCTGTATAATACCTCTTTGCATTTTTTTGAGTGCTTGTTTTAGAGCAGGATTTCTCAACCTCAGCACTATTGACATTTTGGGTCAAATAATTTTCTGTTGTGGGGACGGTCCTGTGCATTGTAGGATGTTTAGCAGCATCCCTGGCCTCTACTTATTATATGCCTGAGGAGGTTTGGCGGTGGGGGGGTTGTATGCTGCATATTGTAAATGATAAATTATATAGAGTCTAGATTACGTCATCTTATTTTAAAGGACATTGAGTGTTGTTCTGAAAATCTCTTTAATTACTAGTGGAATCTCTAGGTCCTGTTGGACTTAGTTTTATTCTGTTAGAGTGGGTCTTAACTTCCTGTCCCTTATTCTAGGACCTGGTCCTGTCTCCTGAGGTGTGGGCTTGTCAACTGAATGCCTGAAGTGCTCAGTGGGATCTCTCCTCTCTGGCTAGGCCAGAATGCCACTGTCTTTTAGCAGTGCATAACCTCTGGTATCTCCACTTAGCATTCAACCCAATAACATACAGTCTCTGATAAGCCTAGTGGACTAAAGCCCTGCCTATGTGCAGCCCAGCCCAGAACCTACGGCCATGTAAACTTCTGATGTCACCCTTCTTAAAAGCTCCATTTTCTCTGGTATTCAGTCCCACACATTTCAGTCTCTTCAGCAGCCCAGAACCCCAGTTTCTGGCTCTTTAAGGAAGATGTTCTGCTTGGGCTCCACCTTCCAGTATGAGGCAAAAAAGTATTCTTAGGGAAAAAGCTGAGATTGTGGGATTCATCTTGTGTATTTTCTTTGTCTCAAGGATTACGGTATTGCATGGCCTGTTATTCATTGCCTGAAAATAGTTGCCACACAATATTTTGTCTAATGTTTATCTGCCATTGACAGGAAAGTAAGTCAAGGATCAATTACTCTGTAATGGACTGAAGTGGAAGTTTTATAGTTTTTTACTGTTTAATTAAAATTGAAAACATATTTTTCTCTTGACATTAGTAACTGAACTAAAGTCATTATATTGGGGAAAATGGAGAGGATGGTATGATTTTGAAATTATGTTGACAAGACTGATTTAATAGATAAAATTAATTCTGAACCTGAAGATTCTAGTTCCAAATTTGTAGTTATTTGGAATTTAATAGACAAGACACAGCAATTATCAGAGAGGGATCTGCTTGTCTATCTCCTGCCTCTGATCTCTTCTTACCTATCATCATTTACACCTTAAAACTGCCAGTGGTTCTTCTGAGGCTCTTTGAATGAATGCAAACATCAGGTAGTTGCATCCAGCCTGCCCCCGTGGAAGTGCCTCATTAGCTGGCTGCTCTTTGCTGCAATAAAGTCTTCTTTCTTCCTGCCCCTGGCCTCTAGTTCTCTTCTTTTTCTGAACTTCTGCACAGGATGTCAGTATACAAAGCAGGATCTTTCTTTTTTGTGTGTCTGCAGTGCTATATTTGAGGGCCCATCCTGTCCAGAAAGTATTTTTCCTGAACAGTTCTATCCATTTCCCAAGATGTCTATTCATGTCTTCTTCCTTTAGCCTCAGTTGCTGAAAAGTCTGAGACCCAAATAATAAAGGTTTTTTATTACAATCTATTCCCTGATTCTATCAGGCTTACCTGTTTCACACTTTTTACATGTCGTGCACACCTCCATAGCTGTTTCTTCTGGGATGACTATCTCAGGATGCAATCCAGGCCACTGCCCCTGGGCAATGTTGCCAAGGTCTATTACTGTTCTTTAAAAAAAAATCTCCAAGTTCAAGTCACACTTTGATTTCTGCAGTGTCTTCTTTTGACGAAATTAAAGAATGCACAGTTTAATGTTGAGGAAGCTTTCAGCAATGGCCCTACTCAGGAAGAAACCAGAGTTGTCCCTAAGCAGCAAATGCCCGGGCATTGTGAGTAGAACACATTCCTTAGATATTCGGAAGAGTCTCTCTGCAGGAACAACATGTCAGTTACTGCCTCCTGGCGAATTTCTTGATCTAAATAAATGCTGGGTGTGTGTAGAGATGTGGCTAACAAAACCCCCTTGTGATTTTCGTGCTTAGGAAACCTCATGTAGATTGTGCCCCTATGTTATACCTCGAGAACCCCAGGATTCCCCAAGGTAAAGATATAAACTGGACTTAAAAATGATTGTTGGTTGCGTGTTTAAATCTGTGTTTCTGTGATTTTATGTATGTATTTTGAAAATTACCTTCTGTCTACTACATTGCAATTTCCTTGAGGACAGTGATTGAATTTATTCTTTGACTAACAGGTTTCTGTCCTCCCTGTCAGCCTACTAAGCCCCTAATGTAAAGTTATACACCTGAGGCAATGAAACTTGCCGAACTCTGAACTGAATGATTTCTCTACAATTATTGTAAACCATTAGAAAAGCAACACAGTCATTCAAATCGGCTTTCTAGACCAAAAATGGTTTTTAAATTGAAAACATGGCCTGCAGAACTATATTCTTTAGGATTACATCCATCATTATAAAAGGGAACCTAAAGTTCTCTAAGAAATATAGATCTCAGAAGGAAAAATGTTTCCAGTGATTAGCTGACGGTGGAGTAGAAATGGGCATTCAAGCACAGGGGTAGGATTTAACTATTCCCATGCAGGTTTGAATCCCAGGTTTATCTCTTATTAGCTAGGTGCCATTGGGAATGATAAGAAGGTCTGGAACCTCTCCATTTCCCCATCCTCAAAATGAGGACAATAATACTTAATTTTCAGGTTTGTTTTGAGGTCTAAATAAGATGTGCTTCAAATATAGTACATAATCTTAAGCCTCTAAGAGAGTGTGTTACCTACAATCAACTGATTCAGCTAGCTGGCATTAGAAAATGTGAACTAGAGGCATTATTTGGAGAAAAGTGGAGAGGATGGTATGTCTACAAGACTGGTTTAATAGATAAAATTAATTCTGAACCTGAAGATTCTAGGAATTGGACATACCTTTGATTTAAAAATCATTCATGAGTTCTAGTTTTTAAATTAGGAAAGAGATTAATAGAATAGCTAAATGGATTTAAAAGGTAACTGTAGAAAACTGTGCTTCTTCAAGGTTTGTAAAGCTAAATTCCTTTTTTTAAAAAAAATTCTGATTTCAAGGTTCGGAGCTCACACTTACCTTCCTTATCAATTTAGTGTTACCAAGTGCAATTTCTGTCTTCTTGCCAAATGAATCCAGCAATCATGAAGAGTTATCATTGCAGTGGCATTGTGTAAAGAAATTCAAATTTCTGGGCTGAAACCAACTGTAAAACATCAGACAGAGAAGATAAACCTCTGAAGCCTTGATAAAGAACATAGTAATTTGTAAATGTGTTTATGACTATACATTTTATTATTCCACTCAAGGAGAGCTGCATTAACACAATTACCTTCAATGTTCAAAAGATGGAAAATTAACACTCAGAGGCTTCACTCTAAAATAGGATTCTCGGAGTTGAACTAAAACAATGAAAGTTGTTTTAACCTCTGTGTATATAAGCATTTCTGAGCTGGAAGGAATACATAAAATTCAACAAATTCTAAGTCTATTGTGTAAATCCCATCTCCTGAGTTCTTAATTTCAGTGTTTATATTTTTCAGTTTTAAAATTTCTGATTGATTTTTACAGCTTCCAGTTTTCTGCTGAAATTCCTCTTCTTGTCATGTAATTTACTGAACATATTAATTAGTTATTTTAAAGTATATGGCTAATAACTCAGTATCTGGACCTCTAGTATGTCTGTTTCTATTTCCTGTTTTTTTACCTTTTTATTTTTTAATAAATTGTTGCCTTTTGTCATACTTAGTTGTAGTTTTACTAATTGAACACTGAATATTGTATTTTTATATGCCTTTATTTTTATTTTAGTTTTAAATTTTTATTGGAGTATAGTTGATTTACATGAACATTGTATTTTTTAAATAGTAGAAGATATTTTGAGGCTTTGAAAATGTTATCTTCCTCCAGAGATGACCTCCTTTTGCTTCTGGCAGGAAGTTAGGGTAGGGGCAGATTGTCTTAATTTTGTCTGGGATTGAGCCGATTTGAAGCTTGGTTTAAATTTTTGTGAAAGCTGACCCATTAACAGTTTACCCTTTTTTTATTGTGGCAAAATACATGTAATATAAAACTTACTATATTAACTATTCTAAGATATATGGTTCAGTGGTATTAAGTGCTTTCATACTGTCGTGCAACCATCACCACCATCCATCTCCAGAACTCTTTGCATCTTACAAAAATGAAACTCTATACCCATTAAACAATAGCTCCCCATGACTCCTTCTCCACAGCTCCTGGCAATCACCATTTTACGTCTACTTTCTTTTTTCTTTTTAAAAAATCTCCCCTTTTCCCACATGACCCATCCTCTGGTAACCACCATTCTACTGTCTGTACTATGAATCTTTTTAAAATTCCATACAATATTTTTCTTTCTTTGTCTGCCTTATTTCGCTTATCATAATGTCCTACAGGTTCATGCATATTGTCACAAATGGCAGGATGAGTGTGTGTGTGTGTGTGTGTGTGTGTGTGTGTGTGTGTGTATCACACTTCCTTTATCCATTCATTTGTTGACAGACATTTAGGTTGTTTCCATATCTTGCCTATTTGTGAATAATGCTACAATGAACATGGGAGTGCAAATATCTCTTCAAGATAGGGATTTTATTTCCTTTGGACACATCCTCAGGAGCACTTGTTATCTTCTGACTTTTTGATAATAGCCTTTCTAACAGGTATGAGATGATATCTCATTGTGGTTTTAATTTTCATTTCCCTGATGATTAGTGATGTTTAGCAACTTTTCATGTACCTATTGGCCATTTGTATGTCTTCTTTGGAAAAATGTCAGTTCAAGTCCTTTGCCCATTTTTTAATTAGACTCTTTGTTTTTTGCTACTGAGTTGTATGAGTTCCTTATACATTGCGGATATTAACCCCTTATCCGATAGATGGTTTGCAAATATTTTTTTCCTATTTTGTAAGTTGCTTTTTCATGTTTAAAATTGTTTCTTTTGTTTTGTGGAAGCTTTATAGATTGATGTGCTCCTACTTATTTATTTTTGCTTTTGTCACTTGTGCTTTTGGTGTAACAGCCAAAAATCATTGCCAAGACCAATGTCAAGGAATTTTACCTTGTTTTTTTCCTAGAAGTTTTACAGTTTCAGGTCTTACATTTAAGTCTTTAATTTATTTCAAGTTAATTTTTGTGAGTGGTACAAGACAGGAGTCCAACTTCCCTCTTCTACATGTGATTATCCAGTTTTCCCAGCACCATTTATTGAAGAAACTATCTTTTCCACATTAAGTATTCTTGGTTCCACTGTGAAATATTAGTTGACTGTATATGCATGGGTTCATTTCTGGGCTCCTGATTCTATTCCATTGGTCTATATATCTGTTTTTATGCCAATATCATACTGTTTTGATTACTATAGCTTTGAAATATAATTTGAAAGCAGGAAGTCTGATGCCTCCAGCTCTGCTCTTCTTGTTCATGATTGCTTTAGCTATTCAGGGCCTTTTGTGGGTCCATATGAATTTTTAGATTTTTTTTCTATTTCTGTGAAAAATGCCATTGGAATTTTGCTAGGGATCACATTGAATCTATATACTGCTTTGGGTAGTATGGCCATTTTAACATATTAATTCCTCCAGTTCATGAACATGGGATATCCTTCCATTTATTTATGTCTTCTTTAATTTCTTTCATCAATGTTTTATAGTTTTCAGTGTACAGATCTTTCACCTCCTTGGTTAAATTTATTCCTAACTATTTTATTCTTTTTGATGCTATTGAAAATGGGATTCTTTTTCTTAATTTCATCTTTGGACAGTTTATTGTTAGTCTATAGAAACACAACTGATTTTTGTACGTTGATTTCATGTCCTGTAACTTACTGAATTCATTTATCAGTTTTAACGGTGTTTTGGTGGAGTCTTTGGCATCTCCTATATATAAAATTGTGTCATCTGCAAAAAGAGACAATTTTAGTTCTTCCTTTTAGTTGTGCCTTTTTAAAATAAGTTTATTTTATTTATTTATTTATTTTTGGCTGTGTTGGGTCTTCATTGCTGCGCGCGGGCTTTCTATAGTTGCAGTGAGCGGGGGCTACTCTTCGTTGAGGTGTGCGGGCTTCTCATTGCAGTGGCTTCTCTTGTCGTAGAGCACAGGCTCTAGGCACGTGGGCTTCAGTAGTTGTGGCTCGCGAGCTCAGTAGTTGTGGCTCACGGGCTCTAGAGCTCAGGCTCAGTAGTTGTGGCACAGAGGCTCAGTTGCTCCATGGCATGTGGGATCTTCCTGGATCAGGGCTCGAACCCATGTCCCCTGAATTGGCAAGTGGATTCCTAACCACTACACCACCAGGGAAGCCCCTAGTTGTGCCTTTTATTTCTTTTTCTTGTCTAATTGTTCTGGCTAGGACTTCCAGTACTATATTGAATAAAAGTGGTGAGAGTGTGCACCCTTGTCTTGTTCCTGGTCTTAGATGAAAAGCTTTCAGCTTTTCACCACTGAATATTATGTTAGCTGTGGGCTTGTCGTATATGGCCTTTTGCATATTGAGATTCATTCCTTCTGTACCTAAATTGTTGAGAGTTTTTATAATGAAAGGATGATGAATTTTGTCAGATGCTTTTGCTGTGTCTATTGAGATGCTCATGTGATTTTTATTCTTCATTTTGTTAATGTGGTGTAACACTTTGATTGATTTCTGTATGTTGAATCATCCTTGCTTTCCAGGGATTAATCCTACTTGATCATGGTGTGTTGTTTAATGTGCTGTTGAATTTGGTTTGCTAATATTTTGTTAGGGAATGTTGCTACTGTGTTCATCAGGGATATTGACCTGCAGTTTTCTTTCTTATAGTGTCCTTGTTTGGCTTTGGTACCAGGGTAATACTGACCTAGTAAAATGAGTTTGGAAGAGTTCCTTCCTCTTCAATATTTTGGGAGAGTTTGAGAAAAATTGATATTAGTTCTTCTTCAAATGTTTGGTATATTTTACCATCTGGTCCTGAACTTTTCTTTTTTGGGAGATTTTTTACTACTGATTCAATCTTACTCATAATTGGTGTGTTTAGATTTTGTATTTCTTCATGATTCAGCCTTGGTAGGTTGTATGTTTCTAGAAATTTATCCATTTCTTCTAGGTTATCCAATTTGTTATCATATAATTGTTCATAGTAGTCTTTTATGATCCTTTGTATTTCTGTGGTATCAGTTGTAATGTCTCCTTTTCATTTATGATTTTATTTGTCTTCTCTTTTTTTTAGTTTAGTTAAAGGTTTGACAATTTTATTTAAAAAAACTTAATTTTCTTAATCTTTTCTATTGGCTTTCTAGTCTCTATTTTATTTATATCTGCTCTGATCATTATTATTTCCTACCTTCTACTAACTTTGGGCTTAGTTTGTTCTTTTTCTAGTTCCTTGAGGTGCAAAATTAGATCGTTTATTTGAGATCATTCTTTTTTCATAATGTAGGCTTTTATCACCGTAAAATTCTCTTTTAGCAGTGCTTTTGGTGTATCCCATAAGTTTTGGTATGTTGTGTTTCCATTTTCATTTGTCTCAGTATATTTTTTTATTTCCCTTTTGCTTTCTTCTTTGACCTATTGGTTGTTCAGGAGTGTGTAGTTTAATTTCCACATATTCATGAATTTTCCAGCTTTTTTCCTCTTGCTGATTTCTAGTTTCATACTATTATGGTCAGAAAAGATGCGTAATATGATTTCAGTATTAAATATATAATGAGAAGAACATGTATTCTGCTGCCATTGGATGGAATGTTTCATACATGCCTGTTAGGTCCATTTGATTTAAAGTGTAGTTCCAATCCTGTATTTTCTTATTGATTTTTCTGTCTGGCTGATCTATCCATTGTTGAAAATGGGGTTCTGAAGTTCCCTACTGTTGTATTGCTGTCTATTTCTCCTTTCAGATGTGTTTTATTTGCTTTATATATTTAAGTGCTCTAATGTTGGGTGCATAAACATTTACAATTGCTATATCCTCTTGATGAAGTGACTCCTCTATCATTATATAATGACCTTCTTTGCCTCTTGTAACAGTTTTTGATTTAAAGTTTATTTCATCTGATATATGTATAGCTACCCTTGCTCTCTGTTGGTTTTCATTTGCATGGAATATCTTTTTCATTCCTTTGTTTTCAATCTATACGTGTCCTTAAAGCTGAAGTGAGTCTGTTGTAGGCAGCGTATAGTTAGGTCTTATTTTTTTTAATCCATTCACCACTTTGGGTCTTTTGAGAATTTAATTTATTTACATTTAGTGATTATTGATTGTTAAGGGCTTACTATTGCCCTTTTGTTCCTTGTTTTCTGGGTGTTTTATAGATTCTTGTTTTCTTCCCATCTTGCTGTATTCCTTTTTATTTTATTTATTTCTCCTTTGATTTCTTTTCTATTTATCTTTTGTGTATCTATAATAGGTTTTTGCGTTATATTGATAGTTACCATGAGGCTTACATAAAACATCTTATAACAGTCTATTTTAAGCTGTTAACAACTTAACTTCCATTGCATACAACAACTCTACATTTTTGCTCCCCCCACTGCATTTTGTTTTTGCTGTCACGATGTTCACCTTTCTATATTACGTATCCATTAATAAATTATTGTACCTATAGTTATTTTTAATACTTTTTTCTTTTAACTTTTATATTAGAGTTATAAGTATGTTACACACCCCCATTACAATATTAGAGTATTCTGAATTTGACCATATGTTTACCTTCACCAGTGAGTTTTATACTTTTATATGTTTTCATGCTGTTATTTAGTGGCCTTTTGTTTCAGCTTAAATAACTCCCTTTAACATTTCTTGTAAGACTGGTCTAGTGGTGATGAACTCTTACAGCTTTTGTCCGAGAATATATTTATCTCTCCTTCAACTCTGAAAAACAACTTTGCTGGGCAAAGCATTCTTGGTTGGCAGTTTTTTTTCTTTCAGCACTTTGAATATAGCATCCCACTCCTTTCCGGACTGCAAAGTTTCTGCTGAAAAATCTGCTTATAGTCTTATGGGAGTTTCCTTGTACATAACAAGTTGCTTTTCTCTTGCTCGTTTCAAAATTCTCTCTTTGTCTTTAACTTTTGACAGTTTGATTATAATGTGTCTCGGTGTGTGGCTCTTTGGATTAATCTTTTCTGGTGTTCTCTGAGCCGCCTGGATCTGGATGTCTATTTCTGTCCCTAGATTTAGGGATTTTTCCACCATTATTTCTTTGAAAAAGCTTTCTGCCCCTTCTCCCTTTCTTCTCCTTCTGGGACTCCCATCATGTATATATTATCCATTTGATGGTGTCCCATAAGTCCCTTAAGCTTCCTTAATGTTTTAATTCTTTTTTTCTTTTTCCTTTTTTGCTCCTCTGATTAGATAATTTCCACTGACCTATCTTTGAGTTCAATAATCTTTTTTCCATTTGATCTAGTCTGCTGTTGAACCCCTCTATTGAATTTTTTAGTTCAGTTGTCATATTCTTTAGATCTATTATTTCTATTTGGTGCTTTTTAATATTTTCTCTTTACTAAAATTGTCCTTTGTTCATGAATTGTTTTCCTGACCTCGGTAAGCATCTTTATGGCCATTATTTTGAATTCTCTGTTGAGTAAATCACTTAACTCTCTTTCATTATGGTCAGTGTCTGTAGATTTACTTTGTTCTTTTGTTTGGGACATATTCCCTTGTTTCTTCATTTTCCTTGACTCTCTATATTGGTTTCTGCACATTAGATAAACTAGTCATCTCTCCCAGTCTTAGCAGACTGGTCTTGTGTAGGAGATGAACTTTACCAATCAACCCAGCCCAAAATTCTGAGTGCCATCAAACCCTTCTGCTTGTCAAACCCATACCACCATCTTTGTTCTTAGTGCTTCCATGAGATTATGGGGTGCCAAGTCTCATCACTTTCCCCAAAGTGGGGGGAATGCCCACATGCCTGTTCAGGCTCCTGGAGGACTATTAATTGCTTGCCTGGTCAGCTCCCAGATGCATGCTAATTGGAAGCTGGACCCTCAGGCAGCTGATGAGAAGGAATGTTAGATATGCAGTCTAGCCCACATCAGGGAGATAAGGGGAGATAAGGAGTAGAGTGGTCTTGCCTACTCACTCTGTACTGATCCAGGGGGAATAGCTGCTGGAAGTACTTGTACGCCCATATAAAACCAGCTTTTTGTTCTCTGTGGTCCTGCGGGACTCAGGAATGCTGAGCCCTGTCAGCTCCCAGAGCTAGGTAATTTAGGAGACAGTCCTCAGATAAAAGTTGCAGAGATTGGGGTGCTAGATGTATAAACAAGTTCCTTCCAGGGAAAAGCTAGAGACTTGGTTTTATTGTTGGAGCAAGGGGACTAAGGTAGAAGATGTGCCCAAACGTCCTTTCAGGCTCCAGGAGGAACCTAGCCAGCTCCCAGATGTAGATTGATTAAAAACCTGACCCTCAGGCTTCCCTGGTGGCGCAGTGGTTGAGAATCTGCCTGCCAATGCAGGGCACACGGGTTTGAGCCCTGGTCTGGGAAGATCCCACATGCCGTGGAGGGACTAGGCCCGTGAGCCACAACTACTGAGCCTGTGCATCTGGAGCCTGTGCTCCACAACAAGAGAGGCCGCGATAGTGAGAGACCCGTGCACTGCGATGAAGAGTGGCCCCCGCTTGCCGCAACTAGAGAAAGCCCTCGCACAGAAACGAGGACCCAACACAGACAAAAATAAATAAATAAGTATTAAAAAAAACCAAAAACCTGACCCTCAGCAGCAGATGGGAAAAAAAAAAGTAAGCAGTCAAACCTCTTTCAGGGAGAAACTGGAAGCCGGGCATTTTTGCCTGCTCCCTCTGCACTGAGCCCAAGGGGATAGCTGTGGAAAGTGCCTGTGCACTCATTTAAGAACTGCCTCTTTGTTTTCTGTGGTCCTGGAGGACATGTGAATGCCAAGCCCCTTTGGCTCTCTGAGCTAGGTGATTTGGGAGCCTGTCCCTTGGGTTGAAGCTGTAAAAGTTAGGGCATTAGATATGTAAAAAATCTCCTCCCAGGCAGAAGCTGGAGACTTGATTTTATTGTTGCAGTGAGCTAGGGGGAGAAGGCAGGGGAAGTGCCCACAGGCCCTTTCAAGCTCCAGGAAGAGCATAGTCAGCTCCCAGATGCAGGCTAATTAGAAGCCTGAATCTTGGGCAGCAGCTGGAACAGTTGCAGTCAAACCCCTTCTAGGGAGAAACTGAGAGCTGGGCTTTTTTGCCTGCTCCCTCTGTGCTGAGCCCAGGGGGATACCTGTGAGAAGTGCTCATGCACCCATTTAAAAACCACTTCTTTGTTTGCTGTGGTGATGGGGGACTTGTGAATGCCAAGCCCCTTTGGCTCTTCAAGCTAGGTTATCTGGGAGCCAGTCCCTCAGGTGGCAACTATAAAAGTTGGAATGCTAGCTGTGTGGTCAAAACCCTTCTCTCCTCAGAGAGAAGCTGGGAGTTGGGGGTTCCCTCCCAATTGTAAGGCACTGTGCCAAGAGTGGGGTTTATGGCATGAATGTCTCAGCTGTTCCTACTCATTTCGATGTGGGTATTTTCTCAGTCCTCTGATGGGTAGGAGTCACTGAACTAGCTTCTGGATTTCTCTCAGAGTGAATCGATCCATCTGTAGCTATATATTCAGTGCATCCATGGGAGGAGGGAAACTTAGGAGCCTCTTATTCCACCATCTTGCTGATGTACCAGTTCACTCTTATACCTAAGCTATAGTCTTTCAAGAGTTCCAAATGAAACTCTTCAGTATCTACAAGGACTCCGCCTCCTTGTAGAGCTCTGAACTCCAGCTTTTGTCCCCCAAACCCATGAGGTTCCTAAAGCCTCTGTTCAGTTTCTCAGCCTCTTAACTCTTGCCTTCAAATTGGCAAATGCTTTAGAGGCTCTTGATGAGTACTTTAACCTTTCTGAACCATAGTTCCTTGCCTGTAAAATGGGACTAATGCTACAGGCCTTGCAATGTTGTTGGAACACTTGAATGAAACAACTTTTGGAAAACAAATGATGCAATGCTTCGTACTTAATAGCTGCTCAATTCATGTCATTTTTCTTTCATCTTTTGTGGATCTAACCCTTCCTTTCAAAATGTTCAAGGAAAACCTATAATGACAGCCATATGGCAGTTGTTCTAGACAGAATATGAAGGGAAGGAAAGCATTATTTCAACTGTCTTTTCACAGCATCTGAAGCACATGTACCTTATGCCCATCTTGTATGTGGAATCCAGCAACACTGTTCATCTTTTTTTCAAAATAAGCCATAGAAAACCACAAGTTATTTAGAGTAAAGTACCTAATTCAGAATGCAATATTTGTGAGCTAATTTGAATTTCATATGAGGAAGAATTCTAGCATTTTGCTTACCCTTGGAAAAATAAAAAAGTGTAGCATATGCGTAAATATTATTAGAGGTCAAAGGACACACAAGGGCTTAGTGACACTTGTAATCAGTTCTTCTCCCTCACGTGCACGGAAAAAGGTATAAAAATGCAAACACTTGGCACTACTTTACAGAACCATGGATCACATCACAGAGAATGCCTCTTTTGTTTTCTTGTTTACTTTGAAAGATAAGCCTTTCTCCCCCTTCAGAAGCTGGAGACTTCTTTGCAGCAGGTATGTGAAAAGAAATGCCATAATGCAAAGAACTTTCCTTCTTAACTCAGTAAAATTGGCAACCTCAGCCTGCATGAGGGTAGCAATGGCCCTGCCACAGTTTACCATCATCACAGATTGGGATATAATGTCAATGCTGGGCTCCTGGAGATGCTTTTTTAAAAAAACATCTCTATTGAGTTATTATTTACATGCAATAAACCACACCCATTTAAAGTGTACATTTCCATGAAGTTTTGTATATGTGTGAAGAAACCACCATGATAAAGATATAGAACATTTCCACTTCCCTACCCAGAGATTCTTTGTGCCCCTTTGCAGTCCATCTCTCCTTCTACCCTCAGTCTCAGGCACCCACTGATATGCTTTCTGTCTCAGTTTGCATTTCTATATTAGTTCATATTTTCTAGAATTTTATATAAATGTAATCATACAGTGTAACTCTTTTTTGTCTAGCTTGTCTCACTCACCATAATGTATTTGAGGTTTATCATATTATTGCATGTATCAGTAGTTCATTCTTTTGTATTACTGAGTAGTATTCCATTATATGGGTACACTACAATTTGTTTATCTTTTCACCTATTGATGGACACTTGCATTGTTTCCAACTTTTTACTATTACAAACAAAAGTGCTACTAACATTTGCATACAAGTCTTTTGTGGATATGTGTTTTCATTTCTCTTGGGTAAATACCTAGGAGTGGAATAGCTAGATCATATGGTAGGTTTATGTTTAACTTTATTAGAAACTGACAAATCATTTTCCAAAGTGGCTGTACTACCTTACATCCCCACCAGCAATGTGTGAGAGTTCCAGTTTGGGGGATACTCCTTAACATCATTTTATTTACTTAAAGAAATTAATTCAGAACAATTAGCCTATAGTAAGTATATAGTAAGGCTTGGCATTGAGTTCTTCATTTATCCTCTATGAGTCTGTTTCTGCATCTGATAAATAAGAATAATAATGGAACCTACCTCACTAGATTGTTTTGATGTTCAAATGAGATATAGGTATAAAGATCTTAGCATATGGTAAGTTCTCAATAAATGTTATCTCATTATTATTATCTATATGTTATTAAGGCTATATGCCAGGGACTTACTAAGAGTTTTACATTTCTTGTCTTATTTCATCCTCCCAAGACCTTAAAATGTAGGCATTCATTATATAGACTTTACAGAGGAAGAAACTGTAATTCAGAAAAGTTAAATGACTTGCTCAAAAATCACACAACAGAGTGACTATCTGGAATTCAAACTCAGACAATGTAATTAGAAAGCTCAAGCATTTAAGCATTATGTTAGCTGGTCTTGCATTCTAATAGGATTAAGAGTGAATATGGTTGCATCGATATCATCATTCCATGTAGGTTGTCACAATACATACTTTATCACTTGCTTTTAGGTAGACCACTGAACAGATAGAGTACTTCTTTGCCCTGTGTTTCAGCAGCTTGAGTCCCATTCTGTTTTGTAAATTTATGGCACCTAAACACAAGTCATGGAGAGAAATAACTCCCTGTATCCAGTATCTCATCTGTCCCCTCTGCTTCTTGAGATTACTCCATCCTACTGTCTAAACCTTCTCCAGAACAGCCTTCTACCTGAAATGCTGCTTGAAGAGGTAGGTGCCTACCAAATTGGAAAACTGCCTGAGAGTGCCTCCTACTCAAGCTGTACATATGCCTGTCCCATCAGCCAGCAATTCCACTCCTAGATGCTCAAAAGAAAAGAATACATATATTCACCAAAAGAAGTGTGTTAGAATATTCATAGCAGCACTACTTGTAATAGCCCCAAATGGGGAAAAAACCCAAAAGACCATCAGTAGTATAGAAGTACATTGTGTGGTAGTCATACAAAAAATAATACACAGCATTGGAAGATTGGGATTGACACATACACACTACTATGTATAGAATAGACAACTAATAAGGACCTACTGTATAGCACAGGGAACTCTACTTAATACTCTGTAATGACCTATATGGGAAATGAAGTTTAAAAAGAGTGGGTATATGTATATGTATAACAGATTCACTTTGCTGTACACCTGAAACTAACACAACATTGTAAATCAATTATACCCCAAGAAAAATTAAAAAAAAATACACAGCAATGAAAATGAACAAATTGTGACTATATGCAAAAGTACATACCACATATGTATAAAAAAACATAAACATAACATTGAGCAAAAGAAACCAGACCTAGAAGAATATATACAGCATGATTCCATTTATATAAAGTTTTAAAACAGGCAAAAATAGTCTATGGTATTTATAGTCAGCTAAATGGTTATCCTTGTTGGTGGGCATAGCAGGGTGTGGCGGGGTATAAGTGACTGACTGGAAGGGGACATGAGCAAGGCCTCTGGGAGTACTGGTAATGTTCTGTTTATATAGATATTGGATAAATTATTAGTGTTCAATTTGTGAAAATTCCTTAAGCTGCATACTTATTTTTTATTGCACTTTTGTATGTCATACTTCAATTTCAAAATTCAAAAGAAATTAACCCCTTACTCTGTCCCATCCCCTCACCCCCAAATCCAAAACCCTCTGCAAGGCTGCTGATAGCACAGTTTTCTTTCATTGACCATTCTCTCAAGCATCTACTTAAAGTTTACTTCATGAGAAACTGGGATAAAACCAGCTTTTCCAACAATAAGAATGTAACAAAATTCCCTCTCCCACAACCAAATGTGTATCTCCCTTCCTCCCTGTTGCTCCATATGAAGACAGAAAAATAAAAATTGAAAATATAAATGAGAGACTTGCACTCGACAGTGTCTTTAGGTAGAAATGAGTACCTCTGGCAACTAATCGTAAGGGGTGGTCTTGGAGAATGAGTCACTCAGCAAGTCATGCAGTCAGCATAAAACAAAGAAGCAAGCAATGTGGGTATTAAAAGGATTTTTGTTTTATACTTCAGTTTGCTAAGGAAAAATATCATCGATCTTGGCCTGCCTCTGCTAGTAGGTAGTACTCTCCATACTGAACTACAGCTTGCAAAACCCAGCAGCCACCACAGCTGTCAGAACTGCCCGTGAATTTAGACACACTGACACTAGAGACCAGATGCTTAAAGTAGTTTGATATGTGTTGGTCTTTGAGTACATGTTCATACTTATTAATTAAGCAACTTAAATCATAAGACAGGAGATTAGCCAGCTGAAGTTTTTCTATTTGCATGCTTTCGGCAATTGATTTCTTTAACGGCAATGACTTAGATGGCAAAGCTGTCTCTTATGGGATTGTAACCCACCCATCATTGTTTATCATTCAGTTTTACTACTGGCTGAATTTCCTGGGTATGGAAAAAGCTGCAGAAATCTGTGAAATTCCTTTGGTTATGCTTATCAGAAGAAATATATCTACTGTTTTTGTCTCCTTTAAACATATATGAAGTCTGCCTCTAAAGTGAGCTATCTGATCTTGAAGCAGAGAGTAATTGGGTATTAACAGAGGAAGTACTTAGCGCCTGGCTAACCAAAGTATGATTCTTGGATAGCAAAGTTGGCATTGCCCAGGAGGTTGTCAAAAATGCAGACTCTCAGGTGCTGCCCACATCTAGAATCTGCATTTTAACCAGGTCCCCAGCTGATGCCTATACATGTTTATGTCTGATAAGCACTGCTGCAGGGTATATAGAAAACACTGACTTTGAGCAGTAGATACAATTTTTCCGATTTTGTATTAAACATAGCACGTTCTTTCTTATAGCATGAAAAATAGGTACCAATTTCGAGATTGTAGCCCAAGTTTCATAATATGTTATGAGTAGAAAAAGCCTGTTAAAGTTCCCTGTGTGGCTGGGAGCCTTATCTGTTTAGATCCATGTTTATGTCAGAAGGACAAAATGAATTGCTTAGAGGGAAACTAGAGGTGCTGGGACTTGTGGATACGGATGGTCAGTATAGCCCATAAGCCCATGGCAGTAGATGCTGCCAGAAGCGCACATGATGCTGACCGCATGTCTGTCTGTAGGAGACCTGTGCTTTGTGGGCAGGGCAACCACTGTGATGCTTTAGGGAATCACACTATTCCTCCTTGTGGCAAAGACTGCTTATCATCCCCCAGGATCCATTATCCCTTTCTTCCTTTTGATAATAACCTCCCTGCACACATATGGAGTTTTATCAAAACATATAGCTGTCTAGCTAGAGACTACATTTATCATCCTGCCTTGCAGGTAAGTGTGGCCATGATACTAAATTATCCAATGGAATGTGAGCAAGAAGATGTATATACCTCTCATCGTTAAAAGGAAACTGTTTGGCCTACCCTCCTCTTTGCTCTCTTTCCCAGCAGATGTGGTGCTGTGAAAACAGCTTTGACCATCTCTATGATGGCAACACTCCAGTGCAGAAAGCTGCCACTAAGTGTCTGTAAAGAAAAATGCCAACAAGAAACAAGGGAATTTTCCCTATATAACCCCAGAAAGGCTGAGAAATACGGGGCACAAATACTTCAGAATGTAGAGTGAGATATAGGAAAACTGACTGAAAGTGTATTAAGGAAAGTTACACCCCCAGTTTCTCTCTGTAACCATTCCCACCCAGCCACTAAGCAACCCAACATAGACAGGAGACTTCATCCCTGGGATGATTCAGCCTGAGAGGCTCCAAAGTCTGGCACACTAGAGGGTATGGAAGAGAAGCAGGTGAAATTTTAAAATTTCTTTTCCTTTTTTGACTTCTAGAACCCGTAGTCAGGCTTCTAATCCTCCAGGTAGGATTTTGGAAGAGTCTTTTCTGAAGAAACAATCCCAAGAGAAAAAATCTTATAGATGCTCAAATTTGAGGGTTCCCCAACAAAATGGCTGGGCCACACCCAATCACACAGAGCTTTTAGTTAGCTTTTCAGTGTTTTATACTGTACTTGGCATTTGGTATGTCCTTGCATTCTGGAAACTCATTTTCTTAATTTCTGGGAAATGTTCTGTCATTACCTCTTTTATAGTTTCTTTACCTCCTTTTACCAGTTTTTTGAAAACAAGAGCTACACGTGAGCAAAGCACATCATTTTAAATGCTAGACTAACAGGGATAAAGAGGAAACCCCTAAAAACTCCCAAAGGAGAAATAAAGTTTGCTCACAAAGAATTAGGAATCAATTTATAATCATATTTCCCAGCAGTAGCACTGGAAGCTGGAGCAATGCCCATAACATATTGATTAAAGATTATTTTCGTTCTGGATTTCTATATCCAGCCAAACTAACATTCAAGAATGAAAGGATGGGAGATTGGCATTGACAAATACACACTACTATATATAAAATAGATAACTAATAAGAACCTGCTGTATAGCACGGGGAACTCTACTCAATACTCTGTAATGGCCTATATGGGAAAAGAGTCTAAAAAAAAAGAGTGGATATATGTATACGTATAACTGATACACTTTGCTGTACACCTGAAACTACTACAACATTGTAAATCAACTATACTCCAGTAAAATTTTTTAAAAAATAAATTATACCTAAAACAAACAAACAAAAAAGGGTGAAAGGAAAAGAACATTTTCAGGCATGAAAAAATTCTAAATGTATTTCCAGAAAGCTACTCCAGGATGTGCTTCACTAACACAAGGGAATAAACATGCAAAGTGGAAGACTTAGGATCCAGGGACTTCAACACAGAGAAGAAAAAGGAGAATTCCTTTATTAACAGAGGAAATTGTGACAGAACAGCCATGCAGCTGGTCTAAAGAACAACCAGTACAGACTGAATCAGGATAACAGGAGATTCTAGGACAGATGTCTTGTGGGGGAGGGGAGAGGAGATGGAACTGATAGATTACTGGATATGTTTGACAGTATTGAGAAGCATCTGTAACTCTATGGAAGAGTGGGGAAATAATTAGCAATTGTTACACATAAAACTAAGCAAACAAAGAAAAGGCAATTATTACCTAGAGAAAAAAATGTACAATAAAGGAACTAGAATTATTGTATACTATATGCCTCAACTGTGAACAATTTCACATGGTCATAATAATGTTAACACAGGGTATTCATTTAACCAAAAGTTATGATACAACTATATTGGAAAGATGAGGAGAGGGACAGTACGGGTGGTGTGTAAGGGTACCAAATTCTGATCTTCCATTACAGGAAGTAAGTAGATAATGTACAAAATAGATAAATAAGAAATCATATTATAAATATAAAACTTTGTGTATGAAGGTAAATAGAAGAAATCGCTAAGAGTTAACAGTAGTTTTCTCTGAGGAGTGGTTCTTGGGCATAGGGAGGAGTGGACCAGTAGCTATATTTTCTTACAAGATTTTTAGTACTAATTTTGCTTTTTAAAATTAAGTACATCTATTAATTTGGTAAAAAATAAAAATATAGGCAAGTCAGCAACAAGCTACTTCTCTGGGAAGTATTCTTCTATAATTTGAATTCTCTGTCTGTCCGTCTCTCTCTCTCTCTAATTGTGGCATGAAAGGATTTATTTCTTGTTAAGAAATGTCAGGCGTCAGGAAGCAAGTGAGCACTATATATTTGTGGTGATCCCAGTATCCCTGAGATCACATCACAGCATTCCACTCATATGAGGATTGGCCCTAGTGGACCATTAGTATGTGCATCTGGTTACATTGCAACTGTAATTTCTAAATAAGGTCAGCATTCTTGAGCAAACAGATATGACAGCATGATTAAATGATGAAAATCAAACCCAAGGGCATTTTAACAGTAGTCATAGTCCTGAAAGTAAAATGAGGATCAGAAGGCCTGGATAAAGGAGTGTCAGATACGGACTTAGGCCTCAGTGTCCTAATCATTCAGGAATTTTGCTTTCTTAGCCAAGAATCATCATCAGTTTCATCTGACATGAGAGTCAGTCTTCCTCCCGGCAATGCCAGATAGATGAGGCAGAATGGCCCAGATTCAGAGCAGAGCCACACAGGGCCAGCAGCCGCCTGGGCATAAGGGAAACCAGGCTGAAAAGAGCCCTTCAGTTTTTACTACTCATTATCCTAACTTAGTGCCTCTTCAGCCATCTTTGTGACAGCCAGAAGCAGTGACCAGTGGAGCATTCAGTCAACAAATGTTATTATCACTGAAATAATAATCATGTTATCACCCATCATAATGATGTTTGTTCTGAGAGAAGACTCAGAAGGCTTGGGGTTTCCATCTGGGAAAAACCAAGAAGAGAAAGGTGATGTAAGCAGGACAGGTATGCCAACAGGGGTGGAATAGGAGAGGGCATGTGGAATTGAGAATGGAGTAAAGGGATAAAAGACAAGCGGCAGTGAGGAAAGTGGCACAATAAGAGCTACCCGATAAGAGCTAGAAATAAACTGGTTTCACAATAGTGTTGAGAGCAAGAGACAGATATTTTCTGCCACAGTCACGTTATATCCACCCTGCAGTGTGTTCATTAGTCAGATATACATTGGTAATATTTTCAATTATATAGGAGATGCTGTCAGTGCTCCTCCCACATCCTCTTTGATCTCCTCCCCATGCCCATGCATACCAGCCTGACCACCAATGGCTGGTACATGCATCTTTGCCAGAAGGCTGACCTGGGGCTGCTGGAACCAACTTTGCCCACACACACGATAGTGTCTGGGAACCAGTATTCCTCCAGGGGCAACCTTGAACCAATGTCTGATGTGTATGGAGGTATACATGCCTCAGATACCTGGTTCCTTGGGTGAGTTATGCTGAGATGTCTGTTTTCCATTTCCAAAGTTTCCCAGCGGGAATAAACTTTAGTTATCCTCAGTGGTAGCTGGGTTTTTAAAATCACCTTTTATTAACTGTCTTCCCTTCCCTGTATCACCTCCCCATTCCCAGCCAGTGTTCCAGTACCTCCCTAAAACACTACGTACATTCAGTTCTTGTCTGACATTCTACCTCTGGAGAAAACCCAACCAGAACAAACATGGGCAGCATCAAAGGTAGATCTGTAGAGTTTTACGCCTGCTACTGCAATATGGTCAATAGCATCCCAGAGAACAGACAAAGGATGACTAGTAACTACAGTTCCTTCCCCAGCTGCACGTCTGCCGTGGAAAGAATCCTTTTTCTATCTAATGGGGCCAATCAGCCTAAGGGTAAATAGTGGTGGAAATTTAGTCCAAAGAAGAGGATCTTTAGATATAATATGTCCAAGGCAGACTGTGTATTTATGAGTCTTAGGCTGGAAGGGGCAATGACAGTTCATTTTTAAATGTAAGATTATATTCCTCTCGCACAGTTCAAAGCAATGTGCTGCATGCCAACCAGGGTATGGTTTTTATCACGTTACTTGTGGGAACAGTCATAGGAATAACACTGGCCCTACTCTATGGAAGATAAACATCATAATTTATATTAAGAAGACCTGTAATATAAATTTATTTGTAATATATAGTTAATATCATAGGTCTATGACATATCACTATCATGTAGGTAGTCTCATTAATGTCTGAAGTTGCAGCAGAGAGGGCCACTTGCAAGTCTTCGTCTGAGTGCCTGAAGATCTTAACGGCAAGACAATGGTTGGAAAGTAGAAACTGGTGAACAGTTCCCCCTCCTGCAAAGGTACCAGAGACCAAGAACAATCCCTTAAGCCCCCAGACTGTGGGTTTTCCAGAAGGAAAACAATCTAACCCTGATGAAAGAGAGTTCAAGTATGTCCTTGGCCCAAGAACAGTGGTTGTAGCCAAATGGAAAGAGAGGTTGGGTGTCGCCTAGCCAACTAACCCTCAGAATACCTTCTAGATCAGATCCCCCATTGGGGACCAGACCAGGATTCCATGCAAAGGACACTTTAAAGGATAGTGACTAAGACAGGAGGGTTGATTCTCTGATGTGATTCTAAAATCCTCAGAGAACAATGCAGAGCTCTATTAAGACATAATAAAAATATAGCCTAGGCGAGGGACAGTACTTGCTCCCATTTCAGCTCAATGAGTGAGTAAATGCAGGAGTGACTATAGCCACACCAGACAGACAGCAGGGGATTTAGTCCCTCAAATAATTCAATAAATACTTACTGTACATATATATATGTGTATATATATGTGTGTGTGTGTGTGTGTGTGTGTGTGTGTGTGTGTGTGTGTATATGACAGCATGTAAAGATATAGTGTTCAATAATGAAAAGGATGACTTCTCTCCTGGTGCTTACAATGTGCCAGGCACTATTCTACTCTGTAAGAGTCTTATAACACGCCTATAAGATAGGTATCCTTGTCATCCCCCTTCTAGAGATGGGGACAGAGGTTAAGTGATTGCCCACAGCCATACAAATTGTTAGTGCTAGAGCTGGGATTTGAACCCTACAGTGTGCTGCCCCCCAGGTAGCTCTAGCCTCTGTTGCTCTATTGCCTTGGAGTTTACATTCTGGTCAGCAAAAAAGACCTTATGTAAGATATTAATCATATTTGCAATCATTTAATTTCAATCTTAATCTAGACCTTGTAGGAGGTGTTACGTACAGAGTGCCTTGAGCATGTTCACCAACTTATTCACTCCATAAAAACATACTGATTGCCTACTCTGTGCCAGGTTCTGTGGGAGATACTGGGAATTTAATGAGAGCAAACGGATACCTCCTCTACTGTCCTGTGGAGGGAGAGCGGTCAGACATTATTTGAATGACACACATTTATATGTGATTGCAAAGGTGGTTAATGCTTTGAAGGAAAGTACTGAGAAGATTAAGAACATACAATATGAGGACTTGACATTTAAAATGAGATCTGAAGGATAAGTAACAGTTTACCGTGGTAAGGAGAAGAGGAAAATACATTTCAGGGAGGTATGTACCAAAGCTCTGAGGTAAGAAAAAGAAAAATCTAAGGCACTGAGAGAAAACCAGTGAGGCTGTAGCCCAGTGAGTGAGAGGGAGAGTGGAATGCAATGAAGTAGGTCTGGTGGGGAGGGGTCACATGACTTAGCCAATTAGGTTACTTTTGAAAATGAAAAAGATGCTGATAATAATTAAACCAGGGCAACAGGCATAAACAGGTTTTGAATTGGGTAAACTGGGACAGACGGTGACTCTAATTTAGGCCTTGTAAAGGTTTTATTCTCTATCCTAAGAACAATAAGAAGCTGTCACATGATTTTAAATGAGGGGTGGGGACATGTATAATCATATTTTATCATGATTATTTTTAACAACACTCTAGCCGTAATGTGGAGAATAGATAAGACAGCGATAACAAATTCAGGGAGACAAATAAGGACATTAACAGGAATCCAAGTGAGAGATGATGGTGCTTTGGACCAGAGTGAAAGTAATGGAGATGGAAAGAAGGAGATGGAGCCTAGTGATCACGACTAGTAAAATCAATATAACTTGAAGACTGATTGGGTTTGAGGAAGAGAGGATGACATAGGAGCAACCTGGAAACTGCTTCATGAGGTCAGGAGAAGTGAGAAAGAACTGGACAAATAAAGAATGAAGAATGAAAGAAATGATCAAACAAATGGCTGCTATGGCCATTTACTCCCCAGGAGGAATTTGAAGGGTCTAAGAAACTGCCATCCCAGCATTGGGGGCTACTTCTCATAGCCCCATTGTTCTCCACCATGGCTCATGGATACAAACCAATTCTTGCTGTCTGAACACATGCACAATTAGAGAATGCAGGTATATCTGAGAGACCTAGAACTGAGCTAGTGACAGAAGCAGAGAGGTGGTGTTCAAGGATGGCAATGTGATTTCAGAAAGGAAATATATCTTGAAAAAGATCTGGAAGAGAAGGAAGGAACCTGGCTTGTAAAAGAAATAGGTATTCCAGATAGAAGAAAAGGCACATGAAGAAATCCTATTAGGTTGTGTGTTAAGAGTATGTTAGTGACTTTCCAAAATTATCATTTAATGTTTGAAGGGGTCTTTTTTTCTTTTTACAATAGAAGTAGAAAATAAGGAACAAACCCAAAGTAGTTTCCCTTCCAAATGAATCACTTTCCCTTTTCTAAACGACTGTCAGATGCCATCTGATTCTGTCCCAACTGAAACAACCAAATTGGGAGGGAAAATCCCTTCAAGGGAATTGTTGTACAAAGCACACTGATTTTCCTTGTGGATAAGTGAAGTCAGAACATAAGTTCTCTTAGCTAACATATCTTTTTGGTTGTTGTTAATTTACTTATGTCTGAGGCTGATCAAAGTAAACTGGGTTTAAAATAGCTCTCAATCAAATTAAAGTTCCTCTTACATTATTGATTTTAATCAAAATGGAAATAATGTGTAGTTTGTTATCCTTTCCAAAATTATAAGCCTCACTCTCGTTTGATGTGGCCATAAGAGTGCAAGCATAACCAGAAATTCTAATTTTTACTGATATTTCTATAATGTTTCCATTTTCATATTCAACTGCATTGTGTAAGTCTGATGTTTCACTCTTTCTACCAAAAGTCCTGAAGGAAAAAAAAAGACAGTGATGCTTCGTAACAGTCTTTACCTGGTAACAAACAAATAATTCAAAGTTAAAGACTTTTAGTCTTGGAATGAAATCTAGAGGTTAGGTCGTCCTATTCCCTTATTTTGAAGACTTAGAAAGCGTAGGTCAGAAATTGCTTGCCCAAAATTGCGTGATGGAGTCAGAACAAGAACTCAGCTTGCCGATGCCCAGGCCCTATTCTTTCTACCATATTCCATAATCCTAAAGCTTTGTTGGGCTTCAAGCCTCATGGAGTTTCTAACAAGCTAATAGTGTAAGGAGAAATAATGATTTATTTAATTAGTATTTTCCAGAAGGAAAATGTTCATCTCTTTTAATATCAGTGTTCAATTTCTTTTGACATAAACGTTCAATCAGTGTTCTTCTCTCTTAACATGATGCCAACTATAACTTCTTTTGGCAATTATACTGTATTGAGAAAGACTTCTCTGTGGTGGAATAAAGCTAATTTGATAAAAACCTCACAAATTCAATCTTGGGTTGCATTCTCATTTAACCTTCATTCAGAGGAATCAACTTTCCCTGAAGCAGTAGAAAATAATAAACAGGGTGTTTATTTGAGGTTTTTTTCAAGTATAAAGACAACCAAAGAAATGGTAAGATTAATTTGTACTTGATTTTGTTTAAAGCTTTTGAAGAGGAATTTGTTGTGCTTGTTCAAATAAATATCTTTCTGGCACCTCAGTCCTTCATTGCCAAAAAAACAGATATGGAGTTCTGTAAAGGTTGAAAGATGGAAATGTTTTAATTCAAGACTTCTTTCACATAGAAAATAAACAATAACCACATCTGGTTTAAAATGTTCTGATACTTGTATTTTATAAGAGAACACAAATTATTGAAGACACAAATTACTTCATCTCGAGACTCAATCAGTTCCCCTTATTCCTTGGTATTCAGATAAGTTAAAGTTTTCAGTTTTATAATCAGCTAATATTTACAAAACATGATTTTAACAGTCCTAAAAAATCTTTCAGCTATCTTACTACAACCTTAAGCTACCATCCTATATCATTTATTTTTGAACATCAATCCTATCTTCTTCCCTTAGCTTCTACCTCTTTACCAGTCAATTTTCAACCCCTACCTCCATTGAAACTGCCCTTTTAAAGGTCACTCATGAATGGCTGGCCTTCCTCTGCCTCTAACAAAATCTTTTGGTCTTTATTCAGTCATCATTCTTACTGACATTTACCCACAACGTTTGACATGGTTGATGTTGATATGGTCCCTTGTCATCTAAAATGCTAAACTATCCTGGTTTCTTCATCCTATTGCATCAACAGCACTGCTGATCAGAGTATGGAGCCATGGGAGCCCCTCATTTTGGAGGAGAAAACATCATTGTTAGTTAGAGACAAAATAAGATAAAACAATACATTTTGGGGGAAAGTATTTTGGTGAGTGAGTTGTTGAGGACAGACAGACAAACCAAAGAAAGAAAAACAGTGGGAGATTAACCAAGTAGAGCTGAGGTCCCAGTGGAAGCCCAGATGCCCTGGCAGTAGAGCCACCCCCCTTTTAGTGGTGCCATCATGTTGATTTTTTCAAACGAAAGTAGCGTAATTAGAGGTAAATCCATCAGTGGTCTGGAAGGAGTTTGGGAAGGGTTTGTGCCTTTGGAAAGGATGAGGTCACAAGGGAAAAAAATCTGGGTTAAGTGCATAAAAATCTCCCTGGACTTGCACACTTAATACCTTCTGAGGCCAGCACACACCTGCTGTTTCTCCCTCTATATTGGTAAAGTCTGTGTTGGTAAAGTATCATCTGATTGCATTTTCGTCTGTTCTTCTCATTGGCCTAGCTGCCTATAAGGAATCTCAGTCTGGACAAAAAGACAGAAGAGCACTTTCCCAGACTGGGATCAGAACAACTGAAGGACCTGCTCCTCAGATTTCTTCCCCTGCCCTGCAAACCACCTGCTGGGTTGGCTCAGCCAGAGTTGGGGGTGGAAGAAGAACAGGCATTCAACACCTTCTTTCCTCCCTCCTCTCTCCCACCCTCCTTCCATCCTTCAGTAACATGTGCAGAGAACCTAATGAATGCCAATTACTCTGTTACACACTGAGGGCACAAAAATTAATAAGACTGGTTCCCAAACTGAAGTAGTTTATGGTCTTAAGGGAAAATGTATAGCTTACAAGCACCTTTAAGTCAATATTTTTTTTAAAAAATCATGTATTCTAATCCTTACATTGCTCCCAACTCCTACCCATCCTAGCCCCTCTTCCTGATTTCTCTATTTCTATTACAGGTAATCAAAGGTTACTCAAGCTTAAAACTCTAGATTTATCACTTAGTTTCTAAAATAAGCATCCCTCCCTTCCTTTTCTACTGCTATGCCCTTGGTTCAGATGCTTATTAATTTTCTACTGCACTAACATGCTTGCTAACCTCCCTGCTTCTAGTTTCTCCCCAGTTCAATTTATTCTGCTCAAGGCCACCAAATTAATTTTCTTCAAACACGGCACTGAGTATATCAGTATCCTAGGCAAAATAATCATGGACTCCACAAAATGTCTATTCAAAGTACCTACCAGCTGACCCCAACTTATCTTTACAGCACATTTTCCACCATTCTAAATGCATACTTTATTCTCCAATTATATTAGTGTGGTAGGCTGAATAATGGCTCCCAAAATGTCTGCGTCCTAATCCCCAGAACCCCTGAATATGTTACCTTACATAGTAAAAGGAACTTTGCAGATATGACCAAGTTAAGGATCTTGAGATGGGAAGATTATCATAAATTATCCAGGAGGGTCCAGTGTAATCACAAGGGTTCTTATAAGAGGGAGACAGGAGGTCAGGGACAGGAGAAGGCAATGTGACAACAGAAGCAGAGATTAGAGTGATGTAGCCACGAATCAAGGAATGCCAACAGTCTCTAGGAGCTGGAAGAGGCAAAGAACAGATTTTTCCCTAGAGCTTCCAGAAGGAACCAGTCCTGCTGACATCTTGATTTTAGCCCCATACGACACATCTTGGACTTCTGATCTCCAAAACTCTATAACAATTAATTTGAATTGTTTTAATTTACTAAGATTGTGGCACTTGTTATGGCAGTAATAGGAATCTAACACAATTCATTAGCTATTGCTCCATAAATAACTACCAAATCTCATTTGCATACAAACATAAGCATTTTACTTCTGACTCACAGGTCTATAGGTCAGCTGTACTTTGCTGATATTTCATGGGTTCTGCTGGCTCCCCACTCTTGGTTCAGTTCACCTCTACTCTGTGTATCTCTCATTCTTCTGGAAATAGCAAGTTGCATAGAAATTATCCTTCTCTAACTCGGCAAGTACATTTCAAGCATTTGCTCATATCATATCTGCTGACATTCCATTGATCGAAGCAGCTTACCTGGAGGAACCCAAGATCAATGGGGCAGTAAAATATCTCCTGTCTCTAGTGGGAGGAACTTCAGGGTCTCAGGGCAAAGGGCATAGATTTAGGGAGTTTGAAGTAATAGGAATAATAATGCAATAGGCCCAGTGGTGTGCTGGTACATCAGTTTTCAAAAACAAACAAACAAGAAGAAAACACACAAAAGAACGCTGATTTATAGAATTTGTAAATATTCCCACTTTGGTTGATTTCAAGCTACCATCATGACATCACGGAACATGAAATTGGGAAGAGATGCACACAATGGGCTCTCGTAGCCAATATCAGTCAGTTTCAGCATAGCATTGGATCTGCAAATCAATCAAACCAGGCTCATGCCATTCTATCCTACTGAAATTCCTCCACCTTTCAAATGCCACCTTTTGCACAAAGCTGCTCTGTTTTCCTAACTAGAAGTGATTACTCCCTCCTTGGCATTTTCAAAGCACTTTCTTGTGGATATTTTTCATTCATTTTTCTGGGATACCTATTGTGCATATAGACTTCTGTCCACTGGTTTTCAAGGTACTAGAAGGTCTAACCTGTGTCTAACCTATTGAGATCCTGCAGCACTTTGCACACAGTAGGTATTAATAGCTATCTAGTAGATGAATAAATGAATGAAGGAGACACATAAAACGATAAAAATGTTAATTAGATTATTTGGACAAGTGTTATTCCAGCAGAAAAAAGTCATCTGAAAGAAATAGGCCAACTAAGAATTCCAAGTAACCTAATCCCAGAGAACACAAGAGTCCTGAGCAAGTGCAGTGGGCGAGAAATTTTGTCTTCCTAACCTGTTCAAAGCTGAGAATTTGAAAACCGCCACAGAAGTTAATTCTGACAAAACAAAACATTCTCTTCTCCACCATTAGGAAACAGAAGCTCCAACACCCACAGAGAATTTGGAAGCCCTCAAGGACTGAAGCAGTGGAAAATGAGTCTGCTTCATAATCCATAGCAGTTTTGCAGAAATCCTCCATTTTTCTTGTCAGGAGGAAGCCACAGTTCTTACCACCTGGCAGCTGTCGAGACCGGGGATTCAGACTGGTAGAACCAAACTGGTTTCCTGTGTAAATACCTTTTTCAATCCTATCATCAAACTCATCCCTGTGGATGAGGTGCTCTTCCAACCTCAGTGCAAGGCAATTCTGTTTGGAATAGAGATTGTTACTGAGGTAATTTTTAGGGTTTGTGATTCAAGCACATTCATTGATAGGGTAAGAAAGTGTAGAGGCACTGTGGCTGTCCCCTGTTGAGTTCATGAAATGAAAAATAAGACTTTCTTTCATTGCTATTGCTTCTGGTCTTTTTAAAGCCCTTGAATACTAAGAGAAAGGGGTTTTTAAAAACTGAAATGCAGATAGAGTTCTTTTTCTCTCAAACAAAGCATCTTTGGTACAGATAGCAAAGCCTTGGTGCATAAAATATACATAAGGGCCATCTTCCCTTCCTTCATTAAGAATCAGGGATAACTTTACATGTGTAAGGAGAAAACTTACAGATCTAGACAATATTTTTTCTGGAGTGAGGCAAATATATCTTGTGGAAAAATATACCCCTTCCTTGATCTGCCATGTCAACAATCTCCCTTCCTGCATAGCATGAAATGTCCACAATTACAGTGGCTTCTCTGGGTTAAATAATAGGCTAAACATTGATTCAAATGGCTCCAATTAAAACATACTCATTTGTTCATTCAATTAACCATTTATTGTATAACTACTATGTTCCTGACACAGTGTTTGACACTAAGGATTCCAAGATTAATTTTTAAAAATGAAACAAGATGGGGCTTTCCTGGTGGCGCAGTGGTTAAGAATCCGCCTGCCAATGCAGGGGACACAGGTTCGAGCCCTGGTCCGGGAAGATCCCACATGCCGCAGAGCAACTAAGCCCGTGCGCCACAACTACTGAGCCTGTGCTCTAGAGCCCTTGAGCCACAACTACTGAGCCTGCACGTTACAACTACTGAAGCCCGCGCACCTAGAGCCCGTGCTCCGCAACAAGAGAAGCCACCGCAATGAGAAGCCCACGAAGCCCGTGCACCACAACGAAGAGTAGCCCCGGCTCGCTGCAACTAGAGAAAGCATGCACGCGGCAATGAAGACCCAATGCAACCAAAAATAAATAAATTTATAAAAAAAAAAAGAAACGAAAAAAAGAGAATCCCTATTCTTAAGGAGTTAAGAGTCAAATAGGGAAAATAGACATAAATAGTTGGAGGTTAGATGTCCTCATGTCTGATCAGACACACAGATTTGAAAACCTGTTATTAAAGAGTGAAGCCAGTGTTCAAAGGGAGCCATATTAACAGTGGCACAGATTCCATTAGATCTTACTCCCCACATACTCTTTGAAAACCTCAGACTTCTTTAAGGTATGCCTTGAAGATCTCTGGTAGTTCCCATGGAGTACTTCACATGTACTCATAAAGATATGCAGTCTAACCAAGAACCTTTGTGTCCTGGCCCAATGGGCTGCAGTTCTCATGAGAGGTGCTCAGTAGTACATCCCTTCTGTATAACATTCAGTTGGGTGGGATCCTGGGTTCTCCAATATCTTACAGATATTTAAGGATTCTATTTTTTAATTGTCACACGAGCTCTCTTCTCCCTATGGGCCTATACTAGTGCAAGGGATAAATCTGAATGGCAAACACCATGCTATACTCAAAATCCCCATGCCCTTGGAATTCCTAAGCTATAACTTATTGAACCACCCTTACTGGGCCTGCCTTTTTCTTCCTTCAGGGTGATTTGGCTCACAAAAGGGCCTCTCCACTGGTTGAGAAGTCATGATTAGGCATATCTGCAAAGTTCTAAGACTCAAGCTGGGACCATTGCTACTCTTGTAATATTTAAGCAGTTTGACTGGTGCAGCCTAGTGGAAAAAACAGAGAAAGCACCCTATAGGAAGTCACACACAGGCTGAGGGCTAAAGGATGAATCAAGAGTTTCCCAAGTAAAGATGAGGAATGAAAACGTCAGCAATGAGGTAGAATAAGCAAAGGACTCCATTTCATTTGAACACTGAATTGTATAAGCTAGTATTGTCTTGTAGTGCACATAGTGGGTGTATGTCCCATTTCTAGTATTACATATTAACACATCACTGATCTAGTCAGTGTCAGTGGATTGATATAAATAGTTTGAACACACCAATGTATCATTGTAATGCTTCTTTAACTGTTTTATGCAGACATCACAAGTTACAGTAATACCTATGTAAATCATAAATGGTAATTAAATTGAAATACTTATTTTAATTATAATATAATTAAACTACTCTTTTAGTTGAAAAAAATAGTATGGAAAAAATTTTCTTATTAAAATGAAGGCATCCAGTTGATACAGAATTGAGAGGAGATGCAGAAGCTGGTGCTATGACCAGAACAGGAAAGAAACAAATTGGGATAAAGTATGCAACAAATTTCACAATGAATGGCAATTGCAATTTGCTACAACACAATAAAACAAAAAAGCTATTTGTGTGCAAAACACTTTAGAAGAAAATAAACTGGAAAACATTAAGAAAATATTAAAAATAAAATTTATTTCAACCAATACATAGTGAATTTGATAAGAAGTTTTGCATCAACAGTCAAAAAAAATCAGTGAAATGGGTCACCTGGAATCAGAATGAAATTTCTAACAAAACACTTTTTAATAATTTATAACTTTGGCCAGCTATCTAATGGCTTGGATTCTTGCACAAAAAGAAAACCATATTTAGACAGAGAAACAGTGAAAGATTTTTCATTTCCATTGTGGAAATTGTGTTAGAAAATTATAAGATAAAGATTTAAAATGATATTTTACGAAAAGTGAATGATTCTCTATTACGCCACCAAACAATTACCTGTGGAATACAAGACGTTTCTAACAATTTCAAAGATCAGTTGGCTCAAAATTTGAAAAATTGCATGTACTTTTCTCTAGCTTTAGATGAGTCATGCAGTGTAAGTGACATTGCCCAATAATACTCTGGGTACATTTTGTCTCAAAGGACTTACAAATGTATAAAGAAATGATGTCAATTAGGGGCCTAAAAATCAAATTTATGGTGTAGATATTTTTTAATCTTTTATATCTGTCAAAGAAGAATTTCAGCTAGATACGAAAAAATTCATTTCTATAATAACAGATGATGCTTCAGCTATATTAGTTTCAAAAATATGGATTTATTGAATTTTTAAACAAAAGACTGATGTTTTTCTTTTTGCTTTGTTCCACTGTATAATACATATTGAAAATATTTGTGCTCAGTTTCCTGAAGCAAACTTAAGAAAAGTGTCATGGATACAGTTATTAAAATTGTTCAGTACACATGCAAATGCTATGAATCATTGCCAGTTTATGGAACTGCTGACAGAAATAGAAGACAATGATCGTCTGTTCTTTGCCAATGCTTATTGGCTGACTTGTAGAAGGGCTTTGCAAAGATTTATTGTACATTACTTTTAAATAAAATTCAAGATTTTCTTAAAGCAAAAGGAATACTTGCCAAGTAGTCAATAACCAAAGATAAAAATGGCAGTGGGATTTACATTTTTTCACTGATATCAGATTGCACATGAATAAACTAAACTTTTATACCAGCTTTATTGAAATATAACTCACGTACCATACAATCCACCCATTTAAATGGTACAGTTCAATGAATTTTTAGCATATTCACAGAACTGTGTAGCCATCACCACAATGTAATTTTAGAACATTTTCATCACCCCAAAAGAAGTCCCATACCCATTAGCAGTCGTTCCCCATTTCCCCCTAGTTTCCCCCCTTTCCCTTGCCCCTGGCAGCCACCAATTTACTTTCTGACTATGGATTTGCCTATTCTAGACATTTCATATAAATGGAATCATACAATACGTGGTCCTTTGTGACAGGCTTCTTTCGACTATCACAATGATTTCAAGGTACACTCATGTTGTACCATGTATCTACTGATACATTTATATTTTCATTTCTTTTTATTGCTGAATAATATTCCATTATATGAATATGTAACATTTTATTTATCCATTCATCAGTTGATGACATTTGTATTGTTTCAACATTTTGGCTATTATAAATAATGCTGCTATGGACATTTGTGTACCAGTTTTTGTGTAGATATATGTTTTCATTTCTCTTGCACGTATACCTAGAAGTGGAATTGCTAGGTCATATGGTAACTTTATGTTAACATTGTGAGGAACTGCAAAACTGTTTTTCAAAGTGGCTGCACCATTTTAAATTCTCTCCAGCAGAATATGAGGGGCCCAATTTTTCCACATCCTTGCCGACACTGCTATTATCTGTCTTTTTGATTATAGCCATCCTAGTGAGTGTGAAATGGTATCTCATTGTGCTTTTGATTTGCATTTCCCAGATGCCTAATGATGCTGAGGAATGAGCTCATTCTGAAAGTCCAAGGAAAGGAAAAGCTTATTTGTGAGCTAGACAGGTATGATAATTTATGTTGAAATTGAAACTTTTCATAATAGAAATCACTGATAATGATTTTCACATTTTTCTAACATGAAACAATATGCAGAGGATTTAAACTGTAATTGACAGCATTATGTAAGTTGGCTACAAAAAAACTACAAGAAAAATTTAAAGAATCTTTTTTTGATAAATTGAGTTGTTTTTCAATTTATACAATACCGCTTTGAACTTATTCATCATACTGAGTTGACACAAGATTTAGTGAATTTATTTAACTCGGACAGATGTAGTTTGAAACTGATATGCTTTTTATTCAAAGTCAAATCAGTTCTAAAAACAATAAACTGGCTTTGTCAATATGGATGCAAATGTTAAAAGAAGATGATTTTTTGGTACTTGCTTGATTTCAGCTCCTGGAAAGCTTTTAAGTACGCTTGGAAAAACTTAGGCATGTGAATCTACTTTTTTAACTGAAAATTATATGAAATCTAAATTCAGTTCAAGTATTCCCAATGAAAATTTAACATGCAAATTGAAAGCTACTGTAAGTATGAAACACAGGCCAATTTTCAAAGATTCAATATGAAAAAAATAATATAAAATATCTCAATAATATATTTTTCATTTTGATTATTTGTGGAAATCATAATATTTGCATATATTGGGTTTAGTAAATTTTGCCATTTAAATTAATTTGACCTGTTTCCTCTTCCTCTTTGTAATAATTAATTTCAAAGGTGATCTATATTGTTAAGGGTGATACTGGGAGTAAAATTCTGTGTATAAAGAGCAACAGTGAACTAAAAGAGGAGGGCAGGCATGTTATCATGAAGATAAGTTGCCAGAACTGGAACTTACCTGCCAAATCACTATTTGCATAGGTCCAGTGCATCCCCAAAGAGAGAAATCTTCACGAAGATTAGAAGTAGGTACGATCTTGAACAATGGGAGAGGATTTAAGACCAATTTAAGTTATGATGCTTTGGTACTTTTGAAAACTCTCATCTATCTACATAGTTCTTGATTCTCTGGGATAGCAGATAATGGCTGGGATATGCAGACAATTATTGAAGCAAATCTATAAAAGCAACTAAGGAATACATATGAACAGTATGTAGGATTATTTTCACTTTGCAGCCAGTTAGATGTAACCAGAAGGGCTAAATAGGAATAATACTTACTACAGAGAACAATTTAGAGATTTTAGTACAGAAGTGAGCAAATTGTTAAATGGAAGATTACAAAAGAAACAGCAAAAAATTATTTTTATATTATACATATGCTACCTTTAAGTATATATGTATATATTTAAAGTATATATTTTAAAGTATGTGTATATGTGTCAAATATACATATATATGCATATGGAATGATATATAACACAACATTCACTGTATTAGCATTGGTTATCTCTGGGAAGCAGAATTACAGGTGATTTGTATTCCTTTCTTTTTGCTTGACTGTGTTTTATAAATTATCTACAATGAACATGTATCCCTTTTGTACTAAGAAAAAAGTCTTTTAAAAAGTAATCTGGGGGCTTCCCTGGTGGTGCAGTGGTTGAGAATCTGCCTGCCGATGCAGGGGACACGGGTTCGTGCCCTGGTCTGGGAAGATCCCACATGCAGCGGAGCGACTAGGCCCGTGGGCCATGGCCGCTGAGCCTGCGCGTCCGGAGCCTGTGCTCCACAACGGGAGAGGCCACAACAGTGAGAGGCCCGCGTACCGCAAAAAAAAAAAAAAAAAAGTAATCTGAAGACCTCCTGCCTATGTAATTGAAAGCTGCAGTCTTATGAGCAGAGCATAACCAGAAGTAGAAGACATTACAAAGACTAAACAATCATCACCTCCCCTCAACACACAGCATAAAGATGAAAAGACCTTCCAACAAATTAAGTCTCAGTGAAATTCTCCAACAGCCACTTTTGGCTCAGCAGAAGGGCACACATTTTTTTCTCTATTGCTTGGCTTAAGATGTCTGGTCACAAGCTCACTGGAGTGAGGTGATACCAGGCAGCCTCTCCCAAGCTCACGCAGACACGGTTTTCTATGCGGTGCAGCGTAGCAGGTAAGGCTAAACTTTGTGGGACACCCCCCACTGACTCTGCTCCCCAGAACACATGAAAACCCCATGAACAAATTCTTAGTTTCCTACTGGGTGGTGATTTTGCACATTGCTCTCGTTCTCTTGGAACGCAAACATGATGGATTTCTTTCACAGAGTAACGTGAACAGAAAATGCCTTAAGGTCATGGGGTGAGAGGTGGGATTCAGTACAAGTGTCTGGAAAGTTTAGATTTCCATGGTCAACTGCACACTAGGGAATTTTCCCAAGTGACTCTCTTGGTTATAAAGCTTTTCCCTCTCAGCTCCAAACCTACCTTGCCTTGCTTTGTTCTTTTCTCCGAGGCAGGGTCTGGGACCCTGCCAGCTACTTTTCCCCTTAGCCAGCTGCTCCCTGTTGGACTCTGCCAATAGGGGGCGCACAAGGGAGTCCGTGAGGGTGGAGGAGGGAGAAGGGACTTGCTCATCCCCGTTTGCTCACTGTTTCTGTCAGAATCACTCCAGTAAGGTTTCTTCACCCAGGCAGTGACGTTTGCTCCCTCAGAGACATCTACACCAGCTGAGAAGCTCCCCTCCTCGGAGTTACTCAGTTCTAACAATCCCAACCTCTGCCTTGTGTTCTCCAGTCCTAGAGGTAGAAGCAACTTTCTGTAGCTACAACCTTGCAATATTTCAGTCTTCCCCTTTTGCCTTTCCAGATCTCTAATACCTGGTTAACAACTTGTTATATTAAATTCTCTCTGTTAAAACAGCTAATGTGCTTTCTGTTACCTGACTAAACCTGCCGGATACAGTCGGAGAATAGAATTTCAAAAAAGGTGAAGGGCACATTATTAATAGAACATATTAGGTAACTTTCTTCTGTTCTAACAGTTGGGCTTATAATTGATAAACAAATAAATGAAACCATGTGTAATTATAATATAATAATTATATTACTAATGGCAACTATACAGACATTTTAAGAATTGGGACCAGCTGTGGCTGGAATAACCTAAGCCATGTAATTGGTTCAAGAAAACTTCAAGAAGGAAATGAATTTTAGGGATGAGTGATACAATCTCTCAGAGAGGAGAAGAAAGGTCATTCTGGTATGGGCAATGGCATTTGCATAGGCTCGAATGGGAAAACAAATGAGTCACTTGTACAAGGAAACTAGGATAGTCCTTCATCATCAACCTCCTTCCCAGCACTTAGCACAGAGCCTGAAACATTGGAGATGATCAATGAATATTTGCTTAAGTATTGAATGCAATGATCGAGCTGGTTTGTTTTGTTGGTGTGGAGAGTTTGGGTAATCTTGTCCTCAGAAGTCTTACCTGTGTGTAGCAATTCAGAATCATAGCAGGTTCATAATAATAGGAGCCAGGATTCTGGAAGAAGATATCTTGGAAGTACAGTAGGAAAATGGGAAGTTTTGAGACAGCCAGAAATTATCGCCTGAGTAGTGCAGAAACAACCCCTGGACTTCAGCACCCATGACAGAAATGGTAAGGAAATGGAAGAAGGGGAAAGAAGGAGGAAGAATCTTCAGTATCTGGAGATCAATGTAAGGATAAAGGAGAAGAAAAAGAGCCATCACGCCAGTGTTATGAATCTAAGAAAACAGAAGACCTGCATAGGATTTGGGGAACAAATAAAACTATCTGAGCTAAGTGTTTAACATGTTTATGGAATATCCAAATGGAGATTGCCTGTAGGCAGAAGGGGAAAATGATACTAAAAGAAAGGAGAAAATTTCAGACCTGGAAATGAAGATGTGCAACCCATATATACAAATAAATTGTGACTGAGTGGATAGCTAGCAATGTAAAACGAGAGGGGGCTCCAAAAGCAGAAGAAACAACTCACGTACCTGGAGGATTTTTATATAATTTACAATGACCAGTTGTTCTGCTTGTAGACTAGAAACAAACAAACAAACAAAAATATAGGTTTAAACTAGAACTTGAAGGATTTAGATTAAATTCAGTATTTCCTGACAGTGAGAGAAGGTTACAAAATCTTCTTCTCTAGACTTTTTTTTTAAATGAAATTGATTATTATTTGTCTGGGGGAGGTGTGACTATGGACCTGCATAAACTTAGTGGAATAAAATTTATTGCTTGATTTCCCTTCCGTTCTTATGATTTCCTAGAAGGACTTTTAGTGGTTGGTTAATTCACTCAAGGTCATGTACAATGAGAGCCAAGTAGAAATCAATTTGCCAAGTCTGAAGTAGGTTTTCATCTCAAATGGTTGTGTCGTATCTATCCCCTTCAAAGAAATAATAAACGGAAAGAGTGCAGTCTCTTGGATGTCTGGTGATTACCACCATGACACCCTAGACGGAACTCTGTCCCCAGCAATCCCTTACTATTCTCACTGACTCAGAGCAGCAGAAAGGGTGGGCAGTTAGGATTGAGGAGAGAGATGCCAACGAACTTACTGTTCTCAAAGTGACTAAAACTTTGGTACTTTCTGCAATATTCAGTCAAAGAAATGCAAATTCTCAACAGCAAAAATAATAACAGCATTTCTGACCTGTGGCACTCCAATGATAGGATGTTTCAGAAATCATTTTAAACAATGAGGTAAATACTATCTGTTACAGGTTCAATTGTGTCCCCCTCAAAAATTCACGTGCAGAAGTCCTCACCACCATTACTTCAGAATGTGACCTTATATGGAAATAGGGTTGTTGCAGGTTAAAGTTTAGATGAGTCATGCTGGAGTATGTTGGGGCCCTAAACCAATATGACTTGTGTCCTTATAAAAAAGAACACCATATGAAGAGACAGAGAGAACACCATGTAAAGAGTGGAGTTACGCTGCCACAAGCCAAGGAACTACCTGAAACTAGGAGAGACACCTGGAACAGATCCTTCCTTAGCACCTTCAGAGGGAATTTGTCTCTGCTGACACCTTGATCTTGGACTTCTAGCCTCCAAATCTGAGACAATAAGTTTCTATTGTTTCAGACACTCAGTTTGTAGTACTTTGTTAGAGCAGCCATAGCAAACTAATATACTATCATTATCTCTATGTTATGGATGAGAAAAATAAGGAAGTGGTAGCTAGTAATGTGGCTTCAGAGCCTGAGCTTTAAGAGCCTGTATGACCACTCTCCCCAATATCATTCAATATGACAGTAGTGATAAGTGAGGGTTGTACTGAAAAACTGATGATAGTAGTAATAGCTCTGTAATTCCTTGACCATATCTTGAATTAATAAGGGTAAGAAAGTATTCTTGTAGATGTCACACACACACACACACACACACACACACACACACACACACACACGAAGTCTAGACTTTAATTACTGCGTCCCTGATCACTTACTGAAAACTGTGGTTTTTTGAACCCCAGATGTACACTGAAGACTTGTGAATTTCAAGTCTCAGCACCAACACTAACCAGGAGCTTTTCCTTCACCCCAGCCTCAGTTTCCTCATATGTAGTGGGTGGTGAAAACTTCCTAGGGTTGAGGGAATTACATGAAAATGTAGAGGAATGCACTTTGAAAACCATACAGTGCTGGGCAAACACAGCTAGAATTTGAGTTGCATCTAACCCAGAAAGAACATACCGAAGTGGAAGTGTTAGCAATTATTCTGGTAGGGAAGAGCGTGAATTTTTTTTCAATGATATGAAAATTTTCCCTACCTTATTCTTTTCATTTCCAGCGGGGTACAGTTACTACAATGACAAAATCATGGGGCTCCACCACCACTATCTCCTACACATACACCCAAAACTTGGCTTTGAGTATGTTAGCTGGTAGGTCTAATAGGAAATCACTGCTACTGTATTTGGTAAGAGATTAATTTAGCTTTGTAGTCAAGAAAACAAAGGCTTTGTTTTGGATTATTTGGGAAGCTAGGTTTCAGACTCATTTTCACTGCTTTCCACTGACCAGCCAGCCTAGAACTGAACTGGACCTCCCACTGCCTCATACATATCTGGTGTTTTCTAACGCAGAGAGGAAGGCAAGGAAAACTGGTCTTTTGTTAATAAAGGCAGAGGAGGTTTTCCGTTTTCATTGAAGAGCCAATGAGCAGTGGCCAAACAGGAGAGATGCACCTGTTTGTGACAATCCAGTGAATGTCAAGGCTGCTGGTATTTGACTGGAAACAGAATTCCCTTTGAGAAGTACTTTGAGATCTCGCAGGGGTGAAGAGAAATGAGAATCCAGCCTGGCTTGCAATGCACAGCTTAGAAAAGTGCATTGATATTATCTTGTTGGACATATCAGGGAATCAAGATTGGGGTACTTGCAACCTTATTCAAAGGAGTACATCTTGAACAAAACAAATCTTCTCTCATATTGCCATGTTTCAAAGATCCCTTAGCCCCACCCTGCACCAACCCCAGAACAACAGAATTATTAGGAAGAGTGTCAACTTACCACCCCCTAAGCCAGAGATGCTTGTTCTCTGGGGCCTCTTCTTGTCTTCTGCTCATGAGCTCTTGATATCTGCTATGGACTACATGTGTCTCCCCAAAATTCGTATGTTAAAGCCCTAATCCCCACTGTGATAGTACTTGGATGTGGGGCCTTTGGGAGATAATTAGGTCATGAGGGTAGAGCCATCATGAATAGGATTAGTGTCCTTATAAGAAGAGACACAAGAGAGATGATCTCTCCACCATCTGAGGACACAGCAAAGACAGCCTTCTGTGAACCAGGAAGAGGGCCTTCACCAGAATCTGACCATGCTGGCATCCTGATCTCAGAATTCCCAGCCTCCAGAACTGTGGAACAGTTTCTGTTGTTTAAGCCATTCAGTCTATGGTATTTTGTTAAAAACAGCCTAAACTGACCAAGACGACACCCTACAGCATTTAGAACCCAAAACATACCCAGCACATAAGCAGGGAAGAGTCTGGCTATAATTCAAGATTTTGATACTAAAGATTTCATGTCCATCCCTCCCCATCAGCATATGGACATCAGTATATTGGATAATATACAAAATTCATACATAATATACTAATGGTGGGAGGAGTAGGGTAAAAGAGCAAGTTTTCCTGAGTGTACTTATTTAACTGATCTATTAGTAAAGGTAACACTATAACAAATAAATCCTAAAATTTCAGTGGCTTAATATCCTAAACATTTACTTCTCATTGACGTAGCAGTCTAATGTGGTTGTTCCTCCTAGGCAGCAAGGGGCTATTCCATGCAGTCACCCAGAAAGCAGGCTACCATAGACTCTGATACATTTTACGTATGGCTTTCATGGTCTCCCTGAATATTAACATGCAGACAAGGAAAAAGAGAGAGAGAGTGAGTGAGAGAGAGACACTTGGGAGGTTTCGATGATCAGGCCTAGTAGACTTGAACTCATCTCATGGCAATACCCAACTGCAAAGGAGGATAGGAAATGTAGTATTTGTGCTCAAAAAATAAAATAGGAGGGAGGGAGGGAGAGAGAGAGAGAGAACAAAGCTGATAATCAAGGAGCAGTCTGTGCCACAACTGATTTAAAAAACCCACAACACGGCAGTATGGTAGACGTGTCTAAAGCAGGAAAGCAAAATGGAACGAAAATTACCCATTGCACACTGACTCAAAATCCACACTCCCAAAACGCAGCGTCTAAAGCATCTCTCCTATATCAGTTATCTATTGCTGCATAATACACCACCCCAAAACTGAGTGGCTTAAAAACAATATTTATTTATTATTATAGCTCACATGAAAATGGGTGTGCCGGGGTCATCTGACCTTGACTTGACTTGCCCATGAATCTGTATCTGCAAGTTGGTGGGTCAGTTCACATGTCTACAGGTCATCTGGGAGCTCTGTGCTATGCTGCACTAAGCTGAGCACCTTAGGGGGCAGCTTGCTCCACATGTGTCTCATCCTCCTCTTGGGACTATCAGATGGCCTGAGTATGTCCTTTTTTTTAACATCTTTATTGGAGTGTAATTGCTTTACAATGGTGTGTTAGTTTCTGCTTTATAACAAAGTGGATCAGCTATATGTATACATATATCCCCATATCTCTTCCCTCTTGCGTCTCCCTCCCACCCTCCCTATCCCTGGCAGAGGTGCAAGAGAGCTACCAGAAACACACAAAACCTCTTGAAGTCTTGGCTCAGAACTGGTGCAAAATCACTCCTACTTCATTGTATTAGCCAAAGCAAGTCACATGGCTGAGCTCAAATTGAAAGGGTGGGGAAATTGACTCTTTAATGGGAGGGGCAGGAAATGTGCAGGGCAAAAGACATGGATACAGATAAGGGTGAAGAATAGAATCATTATTGTAATCTACCGCATCCCCCCAATTCCAGCTGAAGTTACCCTAACAGTGATTATGCTCAAAAGAAACACTGATGGTTATATTTCTTTTTACCCGGTTTTACTGAGATATAATTGACACAGAGAACTGTATAAGTTTAAGGTGTACAACATAATGATTTGATTTATATATTGTGAAATAATTACCACAATAAGTTTCATTAACTTCCATCATCTCACATATATAGATACAAAAACAGAAAAAGAAAAAAAATGTTTTTCCCTTGTGAGGACAACTCTTAGAATCTACTCTCTTAACAGGTTTCAAATACACCTTACCAAAGTGTTAACTATAGCCATCATGTTGCATACTACATCCCTAGTACTTATTTGTCTTATAAACTGGAAGTTTGTAACTTTTGACCACCTTCATAAAATTTCCCTCTCCCCTCCTTCTGCTTCTGGCAACCACAAATCTGATCTCTTTTTCTGTGAGTTTGGTTGGTCTTTTGTTTTCTGTTTTTTTAGATTCCATATGTAAGTGAGATTATACAGTATTTGTCTTTCTCTGTCTGATTTATTTCACTTAGCACAATGCCCTCAAGGTCCTTCCATTTTGTCACAAATGGCAGAATTTCCTTCTTTTTCTGTGGCTGAAAAAAAATATATATGTGTGTGTGTGTGTGTGTGTGTGTGTGTGTGTGTGTGTGTGTGTGTATATATATATATATATCTATCTATCTATCTCACAACTTCTTTATCCATACATCCATCATTGGACACTTAGGTTGTTTCCATGTCTTGGCTATTGTAAATAATGCTGCTGTGAACATGAGGGTGCAGATATCTCTTCAACATAGTGTTTTCACTCCCCTTCAGATATATTTCCAGAAGTGGAAATGCTAGATCATATGGTAGTTCCATTTTTAATTTTTTGAGGAACCTCCCTACTGTTTCCATAGTGGCTGTACCACTTTACAATCTCACCAGTAGTGTGCAAGACTTACTTTTTGTCCACATCCTTGCTAGCATTTATTATCTCTTTTTTTTAACCATATAATTATAATTTTATTTATCTTTCCTGAATTTTGTGTTATCATTGTCATATGTTACTTCAACATGTTATGAACCCCATAACACATTGACAGTACTATTGTTTTAAACAGCAAATAGTCTTTTTTTCATCTTTATTGGAGTATAATTGCTTTACAATGGTGTGTTAGTTTCTGCTCCATAACAAGGCGAATCAGCCATACATATATACATGTGGCATATATATACAATGGAATATTACTCAGCCATAAAAAGAAACGAAATTGAGCTGTTTGTAATGAGGTGGATAGACCTAGAGTCTGTCATACAGAGTGAAGTAAGTCAGAAAGAGAAAGACAAATACCGTATGCTAACACATATATATGGAATTTAAGAAAAAAAAAATCTCTTGTTTTTTAATGATAGCCATTCTAACAGGCAGGAGATGATATCTCATTGTGGTTTTGATTTGCTTTCCCTTATGATTAGTGATGTTGTGCATCGTTTTGAGTACCTATTGGCCATTTGTATACCTTCTTTGGAAAAAATGCCTAGTTAGGTCCTTTGCCCATTTTGTAAATTGGATTATTTGTGCTTTTTCTATTGAGTTTTATGAGTTCTTTATATATTTTGGATATTAACCCATTATCAGCTATACAGTTTGCAAATATTTTTTCCCATTCTGTAGGTTGTCATTTCATTTTGTTGATTGTTTCTTTTGATGTGCAGAGCTTTTTACTTTGATGTAACCCCACTTGTTTATTTTTATTCGGTTGTTTGTGCTTTAGGTGTCATATCTAAAAAATTATTGCTAAGACCCATGTAAGGGAGCTTTCTTTGTATATTTTCTTCTGGGAGTTTTATGGTTTCTGGTCTTACATTTAAGTCTCTATTGTGAGATAATTTTGGAGGGCTCTAACACAGGTATCTAGTTTCATTCTTTTGCATGTGAATATCCAATTTTCCCAGCACCATTTATTGAAGAGACTGTCCTTTCTCCATTGAGTATTCTTGGCTCCCTTTTCAAATATTACTTGATCATATATGTATGGGTTTATTTTGAGGCTCTTGACTGTATTCCATTAGTCTATGTGACTATTTTTTATGCCAGTACCATACTGTTTTGATTACTATAGCTCTATAATATAGCTTGAAATCAGGACGTTTGATGCCTCCCACTTTGTTCTTTTTTCTCAGAATTGCTTTGGCTATTTGGGGTCTTTTGTGGTTTCATATAAATTTTAGGATTGTTTTATTACTTTTGTAAAAAATGCCATTCAAATCTTGATAGATATTGCATTGAATCTATAGATGGCTTTTAGTAGTATTCACATTTTAACAATGTTAATTCTTCCAATCCATGAACGGGGGATACCTTTCCATTTATTTGTGTCTTCTCTGATTTCTTTCATCAGTGTCTTGTAGTTTTCAGTGTATAGATCTTTCACCTCCTTGGTTATATTTATTCCTAAATTTTTTATTGTTTTTGATCCTATTGTAAGTGAGATCATTTTCTTTATTTCTTTTTCAGATAATTCATTGTTAGTTATAAAAATGCTACTGAGTTTTGCATGTTAATTCTGTATCCTGCAACTTTATTGAATTCTTGATTAGATCTAACAGGTTCTTTTGGTGGAGTCTTTAGGGTTTTCTATATATAAAATCATATTATCTACAAATAGAGACAATTTTACTTCTTCCCTTCCAGTTCTGATGCCTTTTTTTTTTTTTTTCTGGTCTGATTGTTCTGGCTAGAACTTCCAGTACTATGTCAAATATAAGTGGTGAGAATGGGCACCCTTGTCTTGTTCCTGATCTTAGAGAAAAAGCTTTCAATGTTTCATCACTGAGTATGATGTTATCTGTGAGCTTGTCATATATGGCCTTTATTATGTTGAGGTACTTTCCTTCTCTACCTGATTTTTAAGAGTTTTATCATGAATGATGTTGACTTTTGTTAAATGCTTTTTCTGTATCTATTTAGATGATTATATGATTTTTCTCTTTCATTCTATTAACACGACATATCACATTTATTGATTTGCAGATGTTGAACCATCCTTGGATCCCAGGGATAAATCCCCCTTGATCATGGTGAATGATCCTTTTAATGTGCTGCTGAATTCAGTTTGTTAGTTTTCACTGAGAATTTTTGCATCTTCGTTCATCAGGGATATTGGCCTATAGTTTTCTTGTAGTGTCCTTTTCTGGTTTTGGTATCTGGGTAATGCTGACCTCATAAAAGGAGTTTGGGAGTGTTCCTTCCTCTTTGATTTTTTGGAAGCATTTGAGAATTGGTATTAATTCTTCTTTAAATGCTTAGTAAAATTCACTAGTGAAGCCATCTGGTCCTGGGGTTTTCTTTGTTGGGAGATTTTTGATTATTGATTCAATCTCCTTACTAGTAATTGATCTGTTCAGATTTTTGTGTTTCTTCCTGATTCAGTCTTTATAGGTTATATGTTTCTAAGAATTTTTCCATTTCTTCTAGGTTGTCCAGTTTGTTGGTGTATAGTTTTTCATAGTAGCCTCTTATGATCCTTTGTATTTCTGTGGTATCAGTTGTAATGTCTACTTTCCATTTACAATTTTGTTGATTTGGATCCTCTCTCTTTTTGCCTTGGTTAGTCTAGCTAAAGGTTTGTCAATTTGGTTTATCTTTTCAAAGAACCAACTCTGTTTTGTTCATCTTTTCTATTGTTTTTCTGTTCTCTGTTTTATTTGTTTCTGCTCTAATCTTTATAATTTCCTTCCTTCTACTAACTGCACTCAGATGGTTCTTCTTTTTCTAGTTCCTTAAGGCATAGAGCTAGGTTGTTTATTTGAGATCTCTCTTGCTTTTTAATGTAGGCACTTATTAACTTCCCTCTTAGAACTGCTTTTGCTGTATCCCATAAGTTTTGGTATATTGTGTTTTCCTTTTCATTTGTCTTAAAATACTTTTGTATTTCTCCTTTAATTTCTTCTTTGATCATTGGTTGTTCAGGAGAGTGTTGTTTAATTTCCATGTATTTGTGAATTTTCCAGTTTTCCTCCTGTTATTGATTTCTAGTTTCATACCATTGTAATCAGATACTTGGTATGGTTTCAACCCTCTTGAATTTGCTTAGACTTGTTTTGTGTTCTAACACATGGTTTATCTTACAGAATGTTCCATGTGCCCTTGAGAAGAATGTGTATTCTCCTGTTGTTGGATAGAATGTCCTGTATGTGCCTGTTAGGGCCATTTGATGTATAGTGTTGTTACAATCCACTGTCTTCTCATTGATTCTCTGTCTGGATGACTTATCCATTGTTGAGAGTGGGGTATTAAAATCCCCAACTATTATTGTATTATTGTTTATTTATCCTCTTGACTCTGTTAGTTTTTGCATTAAGTGCTCTGATGTTGGGTGCATAAATATTTAAAATAGTTATATTTCCTTGATGGATTTACCCCCTTTATCATTATATAATGACCTTCTTGGCCTCTTTTTACCATTTTTAGTTTAAAACTTATTCTGTCTGATATAAGTATAGCTGCTCCTATTTTGTTGTTGTTGCTGTTGTTGTTACCATTGGCTTGAAATATATTTTTGATGGTTAAATTTATGATGAGAATGAGTAAATTGACTTCTAATCACTCCCAATATGCAGTCTCCACAGTAGACATGCAAACAGCAAAACAACATTGACTGGTAGGGAGTCAAAGCTGCTTATCTATTGGCAAGCATTAGTCATCTCTGCTAACAAACGATTGTGCAAATGATGTTGCTGGCTCAATTCTAATTAGAAAAGAACATTTGAAATGTAGTGCTACTTTTAAGCCATTCACAACTTAAGGGAAAGTCCTTTTCCCATGGGACCAAAGTTTCCATAAGCAAATATCATTACTGGGGAGTGGGGGTGAGATGGTGTGTGTGATGGTTAAATTTTTGGCGGGGGGGTACGTGGGCCTCTCACTGTTGTGGCATCTTCCGCTGTGGCGCACAGGCTCCAGACGCACAGGCTCAGCAGCCATGGCTCACGGGCCCAGCCGTTCCGCGGCATGTGGGATCCTCCCGGACCGGGGCACGAACCCGCATCCCCTGCATCGGCAGGCGGACTCCCAACCACTGCACCACCAGGGAAGCCCTGTGATGGTTAGTTTTATGTGTCAACTTAACTGAGCCATGGGGTACCCAGACATTTGATCAAACATTCTGGGTGTGTTTGTGAGGGTGTTTCTGGATGAGATTGACATTTGAATCGGTAAACCTAGTAATAACAGATTGCCCTCCCTAATGTGGGTAGGCCTCATCCAGTTGATTGAGGACCAGAATAGAACAAAAAGGTAGAGTAAGAGGGAATTCCTCCTGCCTGCATACTAGAGCTGGGACATTGTTTTTTTTTCCTGCCTTTGATCTCAAACTGAAAAATTGGCTTTTCTTGGGTCTTGAGCCTGCCAGCTTTCGGACTGGAACTTACACCTTCAGCTTTCCTGGATCTCCAGCTTGCTAACTGCAGACCTTGGACTTTCTCAGCCTCCATAATCACATGAGCCAATTCCTTATTTGATAGATAGATAGATGGTAGATAGATAGATCGATCGATTGATATGATATAGATAGATATAAATATAGATGTAGATATATAGATATCCTATTGGTTCTGAAAAACCCTGACTGATAGAGGCAGCAAGGGGTAATGTTCAATTGGAACTTCAGCAGCCTCTGAAAGGCACTCAGGAAATCTAAACCATGCCCGTGAAAAGTAAAGCTCCAGTTTGTTTTTCCCACTTGTCTAGTTCCAAAACGCCAGTGGCTATTAACATTGATCTGTCCAGACTGCGTTTATAAAGATCTGTAAACTGATCAGAGGGGAAATTAAATTAGACTGTAATTCTGCAGCACTCTGAAGAACATTAGCTTACAAGAACACTCAGGAGGGCCAATTAGAGCCATCATGGTCTATCTGGCCGTGGAATACAAACATGTTCTCTCTCCTTCTATGAAACCTGAAGTGCTACTTAGGTAGTGCCTGTTTCATTTGGAGAGTTAGTGCTGCTTGTGTCTAGAGGTACTGATCACACATCAAGATTAGGAAATGCCTAAAGTAATCCTCTTAGCAAAACTGGACTGAGGAATAAAGCCAGTTGGGTGATACAGCTAAGATTAATGTCAGAGAACTAGTAATATGAGCTCCAGCAGGGAAAGAGAGCTGAGCTCTGCCAATGACCACTGGGAGAAGGGAAATAAGTGAGACCAAAACAGCAGGACCAACAACTCTCACAAAAAGGAGACACCCCCCCCCCCCCGCCCGCGCCGACCTCAGTAGATTAGGTTCAGAGTTAGTTTCTAAAACCCCAGATAGAAAAGGAAAAGAACATTAACCTATCCCGTGTCTACCGTATGCCAAATTCTTGCACACATGGTTTTATTTCATCTTTGCACCATGTCTCCATATTTTACAAATAAGTAAACTGATGCTGAGAGAGATTAGGGTAATTGCCCAAGATCACATCAGTAGAAAGTGAGGCTCCTGGGATTCTTATCCAGGTCTGAATCCAAAGCCCATGTTCTTTCCACTACCACACACAATCTATGTAAATGAATGAGGTAAAGGGAAAGTAGAAAAGGCTTAGAGCAAGCAAGGAGATGAGACCTCTTGCATTGCATCAAGGAAAAACATTCTTAATTAAAGGTAAGGGTGGTTGTCATCAAAACCTGAAGTAAAGTATGTGAAAGAGAAAAGGAGCCTGCACATGATGAAAAAAAAAAAAAAAGCTCAGAAAGCACTGAGAAGTGCCGCATCTGAGCCACATCCTGGGAGGCAAAGGGTCAGAGACAGGCAGCTGATCAGGCAAATGAAGAAACACATTGAATTTGGAGGAATTCACCAAGAGTAGTGGTCCTATGCTTACTTCACACCCTGGCAGAGAGAGAGCTAGGAAATATAAAGTGATGTGGTGAGCTTGGAGTTGACAAGATGGGGCTGATGGTCTGGGCTGGCCTCTAGAAAGCCTTAACTTTTACTCCAGTATCCCAGGAACAAGTTGACCATAGACATGCTCAATATCTAGAGCCAGATCCTGAGTTTTCCAGAAGCATCTCTGTCTTTTGGGAATGTGATCAAAACTGTTTTACCTCATGCTTTAGTCAGATGGGACTATTTGTTGTTTTTCGAAATATCAAGCACTCTTTGGCTTTCAGGCCTTTAGGCATGTTGCTCTCTCTACCACAAATCCTATTCTCCTTTCTTCACTGCCAGCTAGAGATCCAACACTGACTTATAACACAGCCCAACTTATTTCCTGGGGTGAACTCTCTGATGTGCCACCCGGAGTCCCCTTCCGGGAAGCACTCGTTGTCCCGGTCTCTGGGAGTGCTGCTGCACCAGCCTTCAGACAGCAGCCCCTCCTCAGCCAGGTTCATGCTCCTTCCTGCAGTGGACTGTATCCAGTGACTGATCAGTGCCGGAATATTAAGGTCTGGCCATGTTTGCCCAAACAAGGACAACTATGAAGGGTCCTATATCCTCCAGACCTCCTCATGGAGTTGGCTACACCTGCCCTTGGGCCTGCATTGAAGCTGACTTCTCCTTTACTCACTTCTTCCATTCTCTCCTTTCCATAAGCGTTTATCCCATGGGAACTCTTTAATAAACATCCTTCACATTAAGCTCCATCTCAGGGTCTGCTTCCTCAGGAACCCAATCTGTGACACTTCTGGCCCAGCAGAAGAGGGAAGAAGTGATAAAATGGGGGAGAAGGTGAAAGATACTAAGCACTGACCATCAATGAGGTTCGTCAAAACATTTAAATATATTTTTAATCCAATAGAAATCCAACAAATTAAAGAACTCCTGTGCCAGTCTGGGTTTAGTCAGGAAAACAAAGGCACCGCATTTATTACAAGAATAGGGAATTAAACTTGGAACTCAAGACGTATACGAACACGAGAGGAGTTGGGGAAGTGAAGATCTGGAAGGGGCTGTAGCCAGAGGATAGAAGGTCTAGGGACCTCATTTAAAGCACTGAAGTAGCTGAAGTGGGCTGAGAAGCAGGAAGTGAGGAAATTCAAGAAGCCACCATTCTGGCCACCAAAGTGGGAGCTCATGGAAAGATTTGTGAAGCTGCCAATTCAGCGAAATCCACTGCATTTCACAAAACTGCTACATCTAAGCTCCACAACATCCCAAGAAGTATAGCTTTCATTTCCACCTTCCACATTTCACAGGAGTATCTCTTCCTAGCAAACTCTAACCCAGAATCATACAGGAAAGAATATTCTGAGAAATACAGTTACCTGCCTTAGACAGGAGTGGTGGTGGAGGCAGTTGACACAGACAATCCAGAACTCCGCAACCAAATAGTTAAGCTCATCTGCCCAAATCCGTGAGTTATGATTTGTTCTTGTTGATCTCTGCCCACTTCAGGTGACTTCAATGCGCTTCTGTTCTCTACATGTCATTGTTTCTGAGTAGGGCCTCTGGGAAAAAATAAGCATGCCTATCCTCTCCATGTACAATGAATGTGGCTCAAGCCACTGTAAAGAATGTTTATGGAAAAGAGCCAAAAACCAGCCAGTGGGCTTAGAAGTGGAAAAGCTTAGAGAAACTAGGAATGATACGTAGCATATGGGCGGCTTTCCTCCCTTTAGTCTTAATTACCCAGAATAATGAACACCTATTAACCCAGGCACAACCTACAAAGGTCACAGCCATGATGGAGAATTTAGTATCAGGTCAGAAAGCAAAGTGGCTTTTATGAAATAGGAGTCTTCATCCACATAAACCTTCACCCACTTGGAAGAAGCCAAATTCCAAGCCTTCTTTTGCATCATTCCCATTTCTGAGGCTTCGCAGATGTGTAATATGGAGACTACAAAACACAATTTGCTAAATTATAACCTTAATAACTCAGTTTGCTCATTCCATCTGGGCACATATTAGCAGATGGTCCACTAAATGGCTTTTAACTTCATATATTAATGGTTCCCTGAGAACATCTTTTCTTAAAGTCCCTCTTCTGGGAAACAAGATCAGCAGTCCCTGGGATATTAAATAAAGTGGTAGCAGCCTCCTTCGGATTTCTTTCTTTCTAAAACCTCAAATCCCATATTTAGGTTCTTTTTGTGTTGGTTTTTGTTGTTGTATTTTCATTTTTGAATGTGCCCCAGGACCACAGCTACTCCAACTGTGGTCTTTGGACCAGCAATATCGGTGTCACCTGGGAGCATGTAGAAATGCAGAATCTCAAGTCCCAGCCAAGACCTGCTGAATCAGAACCTGCATTTAACATGATGACCAGGTGATTCATATACCCTTCGAAGTGAAATTGACTGCAGTAAGTGAAGATGCTAGATTTTCATCTACCTGAGGGCTTTCTGATGGAGACTATTTCTACATGGTCTCCTTGCTCTAATCCAGGGGCTTTTACTATATGGGAGAACAGGTGAATCCTTTGCCTTAAAACTTAAGTTTAATCATCTTGGGTGCTCTTGTAATCCTATGACCCCAACAGAAGGGACCCGGTTTCATAACTAAGGGCAATGTGACAACTTTCCCACATTCAGAATGCCTTCGTTGAACTCTGGCCCCATCCCTTCTACTTTCCACTTGAGTCTGGGCTGTTTGGTTTTGCAGGAGTGGTCTAGGAGTGATCCCTGGATGGTCTGAATGATCCAGAGTCCTGGAGAAAAGTTCCATGTCTAGATTTAGACAATAATCATTATAGCACATGTTGACAGTGCTGTGCCCATACCATTTTCATGCACACCTGCTCCTGGTGGGCGTGCGTTCCTCCCAACAACCAGCACCTGTGCGTCTTTGTTGGCAAACTGCCCTCCGGCTGTCAGAACTTGCTTTGCCTGTGTGCATGGAAAGCCAGAAGTGCCTGAGGATTTATGTCCTCCTTTCATAGCCCCTAACCTATGCCTGATTGGTGGAGAGGACAAATACTCCAGCCCCTTGGAGTTGGAGCTGATTGGACAACTGTGAACTGTGACTATGTACTACTTCCAGAACTTTCCCTGTGTCACATTGATTCTATACACTTGCTTGACCTCCTTCCCCTCCTGGTCCCACTTCCCTGGTGGTTCTTCCTATAAACAGTTCCTGCTAAATCACTGTCACACGAATTCTTGTCTCAGGCTCTGCTTCTGGGAGACTCAACCTAAGACAGTCACCTTTATTGCCTCTCCTCTTGTATACTATTGTTTGTAATTTGATATGGAATTTATTACTTCTATATATTTATTGAACAGCCGCTCTGTACAAGGCACTGAGCTAGCGGTGGAAGTAGAGTAGTGATCAGGAGGGATATGGTCCCTGACTTCAGGGAGCTTATACCTTAGTAGAGAAATAGACTTTAAAGTCTGATGAAGGTTATGACTAGTTATATGATATTATTACCAATAAGCTAAGACAAATCTATTTTGCAGAAGCTCAGCTTTTCCTCTTATTAAGATCTGAGATAAATGGCTCCCCAGGGGCCTCAAAGAGGATACAAGATATACATACAATTTAAAAATCAGATCCATACTTTTAGTCATTAATTCAACAAAAGTTTCTCGAGTACCTACCTTTAGGTACTGTGGAAATAAAATGAATAAGACATAATCCCTTGCATTAAGGAGCTAACTCACTAATAGAAGAAACTCAAATCCATAAAGAAATCAGTATAAAACAACGTGTTAACTACACTTGTCAAAATCTGTTCAGTGTGATCAAGGAATATAGAGAATTGTTTGACTTCTCTGAGGGCATCAGAGAGAGGTAGTAATGCCTGGGTGAATCTGAAAAAGTAGGATTTTCCCAAGTAAAGGCACTGCAGACAGAAAGGACAAAGGAAAGGCCAAGTGGGTTAATCTGCCCTGAGATCCAAGCATGGAGTGGGAAGAAGTGAGGGTACAGATGTAGACAAAGGGAGAGAATAACACAGGACCTTGAGTGCCATGTTAAAATTCATGGACGTCATTGGGGGTGATCTGGGAAAGGGCTAGTTTTAAGCACAGAACAATAGAGACAGATTTTCCTTTCAGCCCAACCACACTGCCAACAGCGTAGATGACTGGATGTAAGAGATACCAGTCAGGAGACTGGTAATAATCTATGATAGATCTGAGACCACCAGGAGGAAGGGGTGAATTCAAAGTCGCTAAGAGACTTAAATGTTCTCACCACAAAAAAGAAATGGTAATTATGTGACATGATAGAAGCATTAGCTGAAGCTACGGTGATAATCATACTGCAATATATAAATGTATGAAACCAACACATTGTACACCTTAAACCTACACATGTGATGTTAATTATTTCTCAATTCAAAAAGAAATATTTAGAAAGAAAATCACTACATATGAAAAGTAGTACGGTTTACCTCAAAATGCGTGATATACAGAAAGCATTAGCTTTCACAGTGCACCACAGACATTGGCCCTTTTTGTACCTGAGTTCCCATCCCGAATGATAAAAGGCCCCCATGGAATTTTCTCTACACTTGGGAGATTTGCAAGACATGTGTTGGCAGGTGAACCTAAAAGCACAGAACTTAGAAGGCAGTGATTAGAGACTAAGAGACATTTGGGACTAGATTTGTGAGCAGGCTTCCACTCCCCTAGTGAAAGAAAAGAGGCCTGGTGTGAGCCACACCAAACAAGAAGTAAGGTCAAGACAGCTGAAATAATATGAAGTGAACACGTTTCGAGAAGACTGGAAAATGACCTGTTGAAATAAAAGATGACTTTCCCCCTAAGTTACTGCTAATTCATTTGTGCTGAATGACCTTATTTAAAATGAAGATTTTTTAAGCTGTCAGAGTGCCCTCTAACTAGAAGGCATCATCAAGAGACGTCATTACCTATCCCTCTGTCCTTAGAAGGTGGCACCTAGCAATAATTCTGCGGGGGATTTGCAAATTGATTTTTCCCCACCTTTAGTCATTGATGCTAATACTTTTCCATAGCATCTTAATGTCAAACTACATTTGACAGGACCGAAGGCGTTAGAGCAGTGATTCTCAACCTTCACTGCATAGTAGAATCACCTGAGTGCTACAAAAAATTACTGATGCTGATAGCCCAATCCCAGAGATCCAGATTTAATTGATCTGGGGCTTTGGACATCAGGTTTTTTTTTTTTTAACTCCTGGGTGATTCTGATATGTGGGTAGGGTTGAGAATCACTGCATGAGACACTGGCCCCAAAATGACCCTCGGTGGACAAAAGCATTTGTCCATTCCCCAGGAGTACTGGAGAGTCTGAGTGGGGGGTAGCACCCACCTTTTTGCATAGGCCAGCAGCAAGGAAACTGGAAATATCACTTCAGTTTATTTAAATGACCCCCTGCCCAGCACCTTGGGTGCCCTAGGTGTAAATTAAAGAGACAAACACATAGCATGTGTAATTTTCTCTGATAAGGAAGGGGTCTGTCAGTGAAATGAACACATTTCCAAACACCAGAAGGTATCTCAGTGCTTTTCTCACTGCACAAAAAAAGTCTAACGGAGTGAGTTGCTTTATCTTGAATAACTTATCTCATTGACTTTTGGAAGGAAAAAAAAACACTGGAGATAAAACATAATAAAAACAACACAAAGAAATGTAAAATACTAGAATTAAATAAGGAAATATTAAACACATTCTGGCAGAGTGAGAAAGTTGCAGCTAAATATAGCCTATATCAGAGAGGATGGCAAAATTGAGGGATGATGTTTGTGATCATGTGATGCTAATGAAAACACTTCAAATAATTGCATACTCAGGTGTCAATGAGAGGAATCTCTTTCAAGAGAAGGGGGATAAAAGAGCCTAGGAATTCTAAGTCTAGTGTGACTGCAAGCTGAAGTATAAAGGCTAAGTTTTATGGAAGGCTGTGTGTGCAAAGTACTGTGGGAAACATTTTTATCCCCACAATGGACTAGGAGGTAGATATTGCTAATTCTATTTTGAAGATAAGGAAACTGAGATCCAGTGAGTTTAAGGGACCAAAACTTATTGCTTTTTGATAGTAAGAGTCAGTGCAGCATGGTGGTTATAAGCAGGGACCACCATTGGGAGCTCAAATGCCCAAGTTTGTGGTGTGTTTTCCAGTTACGTGCTTTCTCTTTCCCTGCCTCAGTTTACTTATCTATCAAATAGGGATAAGAATCGTTTCTCCCTCATAGAGTTTTGTGAGGATTCAATTGGTTAATATGTGTAAAGCACTTAGAAGGCGAAGCTGCTAGGACTCAGAAGGGTGAGCAGCATATTATGTGTTAGCTACAATTATTATTTTTTTTGATGATTTTTTTTACATCTTTATTGGAGTATAATTGCTTTACAATGGTGTGTAAGTTTCTGCTTTATAACAAAGTGAATCAGTTATACATATACATATGTTCCCATATCTCTTCCCTCTTGCGTCTCCCTCCCTCCCACCCTCCCTATCCCACCCCTCCAGGCCCGTTATCCTGAAGATAATAGGCAAAGGAATGTTTCTCAAGGAGGAAGGCATAGCTATGCTATAAGCAAGCAAAGAAACAAGAACCAACCCAGAAACTTTGAGGAAGTGTTAGAAAATTGAAATGAGCTAACCCAGACCAATGGCGAAAGCTGAGAGGGGGAGCCATAACCCAAAGCATCAGCAGTAGGAGCAGCATTTTCAGGGGCAACCTAGAGGAACCCGAACCCAGAGGGGGCGCCCACAGATGTCAGGCATGGAGTTGGAAGGATAAACGTAGCTGGTCAGTGCCAGTACCACAGGGAAGAGACCTCAGAGACTGAATGTTAAAGGAATCCTCCTCTCTGTCCTGGGCCCCCAGTTACGGGGGCCTAAGAGAAAAGCAGAAGAGAATGTGAGGAAAATCCAGATTCTGCAGAACAGACATGCAGACTGCCAGACATGCCAGCCAAGGTATTGGTTCCCAGAAGTAACTAAATCCTTCCACGGCCCAAGTAAATCCTCCCTCATTTGGCAAGTAGGAGGGCTCCCCACAGGCCAGGCTACCTGACCCATGCCCACAAGTACATGTGAAAACTGGATGTAGGGAACGGTTTTCTAAGATAATATAATTTACCCCAAAATGATGCCAGAAGTCATAGAGAAATCTAAGTAGAAGAAATTGAAAAATTTGTCAACTAAGCACTAGGCTTAGTTGATTTTACAGAGGAATAAAGATCTAAAGAACAGATAATTCAAGGGCTATTTAAACATCCCACTGCATAGAAAAACAAGGAAATTTCCCATTTTCTTTTTATAAACCAAGCCAAACATTGTTATCAAAACCCAACAAAGATTACACAAAAAAGGAAACTAGAGACCAATCTCACATATGATTTAGTAATGAAAAATCTTAAATAAAATACTAGTTTATGCAATCCAGCGGGGTAATTCTTCATCACTAATTGGGGTTTTATACCAGGGATATGGAAAATTTATTAAAATAATCCACCATATTAATTCATGTAGTACTAGGTATTATTCCAAATGCTCTACATACATTAATTTTTTCATTCTCAATGAAACCCTAGGAGGTAGGCACTACTGTTATCATGATTTAGAGAGAAAGAAACAGAGACACACAAAGCTTAAGTGACTTCCCCAGGGTCCACAGCTAGAGAGCAGCAGAGCTGGGATTTGAACATAGGCAAAGTGGCTCAGAGCCTGTGCACTTCTCCATAATGCTCTATTGCCTCTTGTTAAAGGAAAAAGGAAAAATATCATTTTATCATCTGCTTAGAGGCTGAAAATACATTTGGTGAAATTCAACCTCCATCAAGAAGTATTTTTTCTGGACTAAGTTTTTTATTGTGGTAAAATATACATAATATAAAACATACCGTTTTAACCATTTTTAAGTGTATAAGTCAATGGCATAAGTATATTCACATTGTTGTGCATCCGTCACCACTATCCATCTCCAGAAATTTCATTAAGAATTTTTAAAGGACTCTTTTTAAAAGGAGTGAATTGGAAATCTAACATGATTAAACTATGTATCTCATACATGGAGAATACTATAAGATTGCCATTGAAGTCAGAAACAAACCAAGGGTGTCCATTATTGCCACAATTATTTACCATTGCTTTGGAGGCACTGGCAACACAAAAATAGACAAGAGAGTTAAAGGCATAAAAATTGCAGAAGAGTTAATATTATTTAGAGATGGTTTCAGGATATACTTACGATATATAAAAGAATCAACTGAAAAAACATTTATAAATAATAATACAATGCAATAATCTGGCTGGGTATAAAAGTAATGTACACAAGTAACTACCCATTTACAAACAGCAGTTAGAAGAAACAGAGGGAAATATCTCAATTTACAGTAGTTATACACACATGCAGAATACCTAGGGAAAAACATAACAGGAGATGTAAGTGAAAACTTTAAAGTGCCAATGGAAAATGCAAAAGTGTGAAAAATAGAATGACAGACTGTATTCAATGATTAGTAGGTTTGTTGTAATAAAAATATCAATTCTTCCTAAGTAATGTGGTTTCATTAAGAATAATAACAGAAATTTCATTTGCAACTTTAAACTTCATTTGAAAAAATAAAGGAAGATTATATATGAAAACTCAGAAAATAGAAGGAGCTAACACTATGAGACATTAAAATATAAAGATAAAACACTTTAAAAGATCAACGGAGCACAACAGAAGTAAATGAACTACATATGGAAATTTCTTTCTGATACAAGTGATAGTTTATATCCATGGGGAAGAGATGGATTATTCTGAATTTTTATTATACAATTGGGTAGCCATCTAAAAACTAAAATAAAATTTGATCCATACTTAATATCTTATACCAAGGTAAATTCAAGTTAAAAAGATATTTTCATTTTAAAATTAAGTAAAACTGAAAATAGCTGGGAGAATACTTTCATAATCTTGGGGGTGGGGGGTGGCCTTTCTAAAGATTAAAAATCCTGAAGCCATAAAAGAAAAGACTGAGAAAAATCTATAACCTAAAGCCAAAAGACACACAACTTACAAAAATATTTGCATTTCATACCATAGAGTACTAATTTCCCTAATATGTAAAAAGTTCTTACTAATCAAGAAGATAAGATCAACAATTCACTAGAAAAAGGAAGAAAGACTTTGAACATATAGTTCACAGGAAAGGAAATACAAATGGTTCTTAAAATATTTTAAAGTCTCAGTTTCACTCATAATAAAAGAAAAGTAATGCAAAATTGTACTGATATACAATAGCTCTCCTATCAGATTGGTGATGTTGAAAAGTTTGATAATATGCTCTGTTGTGATGAGAGGAAAGAAGCTCTCTCTTATATTGCTGCTGATAGTATGAGTTGGTAAACCTTCATGGAGGTAACCTAGCAATATTTATCAAAATTACAAATTTTCATATCTGCTAAAACAACAGCATGACTTTGGGGAATTTATCTACAGGCATTTGTACATGCTTATTTATTGTGGCATTGTTTATGATTACAGAAAATGGGAAACACTCGAAGTGTTCAAAGAGGCACTGGTTAAATAAAGCACATTCAAACAAAATATATTATACAGTTGTTAAAAAAATATACGGAAGACTTTCAGGTAATGATCTAGAAAGACTGTCAGGATATAATGTTAATGAGAAAATAGTACACTACCATTTGTAAAAAAAAAGAAGAGGGCAATAATATAGAAGGCATTATTTACTAGGGTATGTGTATTTAGTAGTATACTCATAAAATAATTCTGAGAGAGGTAACAATTACCTGTGGAGAGGAATTGGGTGACAGGAACTTTGGTGTGAAAGGTGAATTATCATAATTTCAGAACTCCAAGGATAAAAAGAAATGAAAATAACTTTGAGAACAGTGGGATGATGCTTTTAAAACTGAGGAAAAATGATTAGGAACCTATAATTTATGCTTAGCTATACCTCAAGTATAAGAATAAAATACATTTTCAGACATGCAAAAATGCCGATAATTTGCCACCTACACATCTGTATGAAAAATGCCTTAGAAAAGTTATTCTAGCCAAAAAAAAAAAAAGGCAATATTATACATGAACACGAGATAGAAGAAACAAATGCAGTTGACTAAGATCTAAAAGAAGCACTGGAATTTGATGCTTTTAAAATCCTCTCTCAAGTTTGGTGACATGGATTTTTCCATAGGAAGAGTCTCCTGTAGTGAATAATATTTACATAAATCTAATACTGCACGTACTATTTTATTTGTTTTAATATTTTACAATTAATCTAAAGACAGTTACAGAATAAAATTGTATAAACCTAGATTATGTGAAAATAATAATATAACAAAATCAGGTAATATCAGGTGGTATAAGTGAGCCCAATTTCTCCTTTTTCAGAGTGAGACATTAACATATTATAGATAAGGTTAATAAAGCAAGGAATACCAGTGTATGCTTATTATCTATCATAAAATAATACTATTATACACCAGAAAAGCATGTTAAAAAAAGGAATTGGTTCAAAGTATTTACCTATGGGAAGAGGTGCTGAGGGAAGGGAAGCTTTTAGTTTTCATCTTAAGACCTTTTATATAGTTAAATTTTTAACCATGCACAGTTAACTTTTAAAATAACATACAAAGGGTAAAAAGGGAGGGAGGAGAGGAAGTAACTTGCTCAGGATCACACATGTATTAAGTGATGGAGCCTCACTCTACCCAGATTCATCTAAGTGCAAAGAATCCCCTGGAGGGCTGGTTGAAACACAGCTTATTAGGTCCCATCCCTAGAGTTTCTGATTCAATAGATCCAGAGTGAGGCCTGAGAACTTGCATTTAGAATCAGTTCCCAGGTGATGGTAATGCTGCTGCTGGTCCAGGAAAAATACTGTGTAAACCACACAATACATCATAACCCCCATTTTTGAGGTCAACAATTTGGGAAAAGAATTATTTATTTTTTTGCGGTATGCGGGCCTCTCACCGCCGTGGTCTCTCCCATTGCGGAACACAGGCTCCGGACGCGCAGGCTCAGCGGCCATGGCTCACGGGCCCAGCCGCTCCGCGGCATGTGGGATCTTCCCGGACCAGGGCACGAACCCGTGTCCCCTGCATCGGCAGGCGGACTCTCAACCACTGCGCCACCAGGGAAGCCTGAGAATTATTTTAAATGTGTCACGAGTTTTGACCACGGTGTGTTGGCTACTGTCTTTTGGCGGTGGGGAGTGGGGTGTGTGTGGAAGAGGAGTGTGGGTTTGGTTTCTCCACTTTTGCCTCCATAGACCCTAGAAAACAGAATGTCCTTTGAATCATAAACCTATTATTTAAGTGATTTCCCCACCAGGAAAGTGGGCTCTATCTCCAATTATCTTCAGTTTCTGGATTGCCACTCATGAAGCCCATGTAATAGCCAGGTTCAGAAGTGAGACCCGACCCTACAGACCAAGAGAAAAAAAATGAAAGGAATTATTTCAGGATTAACATGTGTTCACACAAATTCAGTGGCTGGCAAGTAGTGTTTACCGTGTCACTATGGAAATCTCTGGGCAATCTTAACAGCACACTGAAAGGTTCAGAGGAAGCCTCTAAGGTGTTGTGTTGACAATTTAAATGATGTAAAACAGTGTTATCATCTCAGCCCCTGCACAAAGCAGACGCTAGAAAACATCATGATCTTACAAATACGGTATCCATCTTAGCCCTTATCCTTTCTGTTATATCCCCTCATTTCTCTTTAAATAATGAGCCATTTGGTCACTGACTTTTTGTTAGGTATCTCATCATTTTCCTGTGGAAAATACTACCCTTCAAAAAACAGCTCACATCAGAAAAGTGAATGTTTTCATCTGTTGTAAAACATGCTGTAAATTACTGAATTTAGAGGCCTTTTATCTAAAAGGGGAGCATGTAAAATGTCATTGGCAGTTTAGTAAAGATTAGTTCAGCACATTTATTCTGATTAGCACCAAGGGCTTCGCAAACATCCAGACATGAAATGCCAATAAACCAATTACTTTATAGGAGCAAATCACTTTAGAAGGTGCATTAACTTCCTTGAACCACTAGGCTACCAATTAGTAATGGATTGCCTCTTTGTGCTTACTGGTGACAAACTGTAGATAATGCCACCCCGAGGCATTTAATATATTCCCAGGGCAGGATTCAATAAATCATCATCATCGTTATTTGTTAGATTTCTAAAATTGCCCTGTTCCTAGCCCTCCACATCAGGGAGCCAGTACAAAACTCAAAGTGTTTGCAAATAAATAAATTGGAATTACAAAAAGTAATTGGTGGA
>NW_020838043.1:2305055-2398177 GCF_003676395.1 Aethalodelphis obliquidens
ATCGGCAGGCAGACTCTCAACCACTGCACCACCAGGGAAGCCCTATTGGTGGATTTTTTGGTAGTCTATTAGTTAAGGTAATGCTATATGTTGGGAACAAGAGCAAGTATAATGGCTCAAATGCTACAGAAGTTATTACTCCAAAAACTATGTTCTAAAAGAGCTGTCCCTAATCAACAGGTAGTTGTCCTCTGTCAAGGTTAATTTTTTTTTAATTGAAGTATAGTTGATTTATGGGACTTCCCTGGTGGTCCAGTGGTTAAAACTCCATGCTTCCACTGCAGGGGATGCGGGTTCTATCCCTGGTCAGGGAACTAAGATCCTGCATACTGCGCAGCATGGCCAAATTATTATAAAATATTAGCTGTATTCCCTGTGCGGTACAATATATCCTCATAGCTTATTTATTTTATACATAGTAGTTTGTGCCTCTTAATTCCCTACCCCTTTCTTGTCCCTCTCCTCTTCCCTCTCCCCACTCATAACCTGTAGTTTGTGCTTTATATCTGTGAGTCTGTTTCTGTTTTGTTGTATACATTCATTTGCTTTATTTTTTAGATTCCACATGTATGTGAAAGCATACAGTATTTGTCTTTCTCTGTCTGACTTATTTCACTGAGCATAATACCCTCTAAGTCTATACATGTTTTTGCAAATGGCAGAATTTCATTCTTTTTTATGGCTGAGTTATATTCCATATATATATATGTGTATATATATATATATATATATATATATATATATCCCCCACATCTTCTTTATCCATTCATCTGTTGATGGACATTTAGATTGCTTCCATATCTTGGCTATTGTAAATAATGCTGCTAGGAACATTGGGGTGCATATGTCTTTTCAAATTAGTGTATTTGTTTTCTTCAGATATGTACCCAGGAGTGGAATTGCTGGATCATATGGTAGTTCTATTTTTAGTTTTTTGAGGAAACTCCATACTGTTCTCCATAGTGGCTGCACCAACTTACATTCCCACCAACAGTGTATGAGGGTTCCCACATCCTCGCCAACATTTATTATTTGTGTTCTTTTTGATGATAGCCATCCTGATGAAGGTGATATCTCATTGTGGTTTTGATTTGCATTTCTCTGATGATTAGTGATGTAGAGCATCTTTTCATGTGCCCCTTGACCACTTGAATATCTACTTTGGAAAAATGTCTATTCAGGTATTGTCCCCATTTTCCAATTGGGTTGGGTTTTTTTTTTTTTTTTTTTTTGTGGTACGCGGGCCTCTCACTGTTGTGGCCTCTCCCGTTGCGGAGCACAGGCTCCGGACGTGCAGGCTCAGCTACCATGGCTCACAGGCCCAGCCGCTCCGCGGCATGTGGGATCTTCCCAGACCAGGGCACGAACCCGTGTCGCCTGCATCAGCAGGCGGACTCTCAACCACTGTGCCACCAGGGAAGCCCTGGGTTGGGATTTTTTGATATTGAGTTGTATGAGCTGTTTATATATTTTAGATATTAAGCCCTTATCAGTCATATCCTTTGCAAATATTTTCTCCCATTCAGTAGGTTGTCTTTTCATTTTATTGATGGTTTCTTTTGCTGTGCAAAAGCTTTTAAGTTTAATTAGGTCCCATTTGTTTATTTTTGCTTTTGTTTCCTTTGCCTTAGGAGACAGATCAAAAAAAATATTGCTACGATTTATGTCAAACAGTGTTCTGCCTATATTTTCTTCTAGGAGTTTTATGTTTTCCAGTCTTGCATTTAAGTCTTTAATCTATTTTGAGTTTATTTTTTATATGGTGTGAGAAAATGTTCTAATTTCATTCTTTTACATGTTGCTGTCCAGTTTTCCCAGCACCACTTATTAAAGAGACTGTCTTTTCTCCATTGCATATTCTTGCCTCCTTTGTCACAGAGGAATTGACCATAAGTGCATGGGTTTATTTCTGGGCTCTCTATTCTGTTTCATTGATCCATGTGTATGGTTTTGTGCCAGTACCATGTTGTTTTGATTATGGTAGCCTTGTAGTATTGTGTGAAGACAGGGAGCATGATACTTCCAGCTTTGTTCTTTTTTCTCAAGATTGCTTTGGCAATTCAGGGTCTTTTGTGGTCTTTTGTGGTTAAATTTTAGGATTATTTGTTCTAGTTCTGTGAAAAATGCCATTGGTATTTTGATGGGGATTGCATTAAATCTGTAGACTGCTTTGGGTAGTATGGACATTTTAACAATACTAATTCTTCCATTCCATGAACATGGGGTATCTTTCCATTTACTTGTATCGTCTTCAATTTCCTTCACCAATGTCTTATAGTTTTCAGAGTATAGGTCTTTCACCTCCTTCGTTAAATTTATTCCCAGGTATTTTTCTGTGAAGGTTAATTTTATGTCAACTTGGCTGGGCCACAATACCCAGATATTTGGTCAAACACTAGTCTGGAAACTGCTGTAAAAGTATTCCTTAGATGTGTTTAACATTTAAATCAGTAGACTCTGAGTAAATCAGATTACTCTCCATAATGTGGGTGGGCCTCATCCAATCAGCTGAAGGCCTTGAGAGAAAAAGACTAATGTCCCCAAAGAAGAAGGAATTCTGCCATCAGACTGCCTTTGGATTTGAGCTGCAACATCCACTCTTTCCTGGGTCTCCAGCTTGCCTGCCCTACCCTGCAGATTTGGCCGCTTACCAGCCCCCACAATTATGTGAGATAATCCCTTAAAATCAATCATTCTCTCTCTCTCTCTCTCTCCCTCTCTCTCTCCCTTTGCCCCCCACTCCAAATAATAACACATCCTACAACGCATGATTCAGGCACCAAGTCCTGGTCTATCCTGTGGCTCTGCCATCTTCAGTACATGTCTCTCAATGTTTCTGCAGTTGTCTCTACCATGCCTGAAGGAGAAAGATCAATGAGAAAGGTATATGGAAATTGTTCATAGGCTATTCTACTCACATTCCGTTTAGAAGTTAGTCACATGACTACTTCTACCTATAAAAGTGGATGGAAAATGTAGTCCAATTGTGTGCCTAGGATAAAAAAGAGAAGATGGATTTTGGAGAGTAGCTAGCACTGCCTTGCTTGCTACCATCCTTCAAATAACTTTTACCACCCTAATACCCTGAATCTCATTACCAAATCAATGTTATCTAAAGACAGGCAGGTCTAAGGAGTCCCAAAAATCACTGCTTTGGACAACAAATCTTCTCTCTCAGAAGTAGATCAGCCCCAGAAGTGTTCTGAGCACAGTCATTCACCTCGCTAGATGTTGGTGACATTTCTCATCCACCAGGTTCAATCTCTTCTCCAAAGGCCAAGACAGCTTCCTGTAAGAAAAAGTAAGAATGCCCTCACCCTAGTCTCCTGTAAGACAAAGACCTCTCTTTTTCCTCACCATTATATTCACCATTACACTGTGAAATCCACCACAAATCTGAGCACATAGAAATAATTCCATAAGTATTTTTGAATTAATGAATGAATGTCAGACTTCTTATATTACAGAATCTTATATTTAGGATCCAGTAAAAAATTCTAGAAATTATCTACCAATTTTCTCCCTTGACAGAGAAGTGAACTGTATTCTTAGAACATAAATATTTTATTCAAGGTCACATAACTAGCTGTGAATAGAGTTCATACCAATTCCCAGCCCAATGTGTATAGCATAATGGTTTTAGGCAGAAAATTATAGATAAATAAATCAATTTATTTCCTCATTAAATAATTATATGTTATTATGTAACCATTTATTAGATAATACTATCTTCATATACATAATTATATATGAGGATATATAAAAAATCCTCATTTATTTCTCTCTACTCCCAAAAATCTTTATCCTGCCTCTGCCCCACCCTAATGCCCACCTTCTCTGTCTCCTGACATTCTTCTCTGTAGATCTGCATATAACTCCCTATCTGTGTAACTGCACCTGGCAGAGCTAGGAAGTCAGGAGAGAGGGATGGTGAAATGGGGCCAGTGATGCCTGCTCAAGTATAAATCACCAAGTGCAGGTGAACCTGGCCATGTTTTCACCTTCAGACAATCCATCTCAGTCATATTCTCTATGTACCCCAGTACCCAGTGAATCATTTTTCTTACCCGTTGGGAAATAAACAAACAAAAAGAGCCTCTGTACGTGATAAGGGCTTATATAATCAGGACTTTAGGGGGTTTTGTGCTTCTGTGCTTATATTGTCACAGAATGGTGATGATAATGACGGCTACCATCTTTTGAGAGCTTACCACTGGGCAGGCACTGATGAATTACACAAACACACCACACACTATCTTGGGATCACCCAACAGTGTATATTTGCTGATTGGGGATAAAGGGTCATTCTCTAAGGCAGAGGACAGAAGTGGACCACATCAAGACTGAAATCATGACCTTGGCCCAATTAATGTCATAAATATTTCCCTGTGGACCTCCCGGGGGTTCTTAACTGTGAGCCACAGTGCCCCAGGGCATGACAAAAAATTTACACCAGTGCCATGGGATATTTTAATTTTTCAAGGGAATACCTGTGTTATATGTTGTATACCATATGAACTACTAGCTTGAGATAATTCAGTTTTATCATGAGTTAGATCACTACATTCCTTTTGATGACATCATATTTTGCTAAGCTGGGATTTTTAGTGGTTGCTATAAAAAAAAAAGAAAGTATTGCATGAAAATCAATGTGATATAAAAAACGAGGATTGCAGTGTTCAGTGTGACTCTAAAGGTTGAGAAGCTATTTAGTGCCCAACGGGTGCTAAGTTGTTAGAATATAAATACTTATTAAGTTATCTGGACCTAACTCCTTAATAAATGGAACTGTTAGGTATTTGTTTTGGCCTACATGCCCTGTGAAAGAATTACTGAGATTCTAAGGGTGGTGTGAACTGAGAAAGTTAGGGAACCTTTGTGGACATCATTATTTCTGAGGAGAAGCAAGTGTGGGTGTCGTGGCATGAGCTTCCTCCTGCTGCTCCCTCTGATAATTGCTTTAGCCCAGAAGCAGCAACCCTGTGAACCCAACCTACACATGCTCAGAAACTAAAGCAGTGGCCTGTTTTATGGACACTATGCTTTCCTAACATCCACTTATATCAGAAGGATTTCCAAAGACTATCTGAGCTGATATCTACTTGCTACAAATAAATGCAAATAATAAAAGTAATGAACTTCCCAGAAGTCCCAAAGATGTTATTTCTGATTAAAACTGCCTCACTGCTTTCCTAGCACGTTTCCAACAGTGTTCAAGCAGCAGTATGCTCAGTGACTTTGTTAACTGGCCTTCATTCCCTTTCTGCAGTGTGTTTTTCTCCCAGGAGTTACACTCCATGCCTAAGAGCACTGGGGCTCACACTTTCAGAGTCTTCCAGCTTCCCTAGTTGAAATATATTGGACTGAATGGCTGACTATTTAAACCAATATTTGGGTAAAGCTTAAAATCAGTCATCATAGAAAGAACTTCTGGAGCACAAGAATTACATCTTAAATGTTTCAAATAAAATGTAATTATGATAGTAAAGATGAAGTCCTTCCAACAGGTAAACATTCACATTTGTTTTCTTGTAGCTTCTTTTGTTAGGAGGATTGTTGAAGTTTTGGGGTAGGGCAGAATTGGGAGAAGACTAGATAAAATTTTAGCAATAAAATTTTCCTATAACATTCACTCTCTGGGGCAGTTGTAGACCTTTCAGTAACTGACTGCAGTGGCTATGATGTGACCTGTAAAATCTTCCAAGTTTCCTCAAGCCAAATGGTTTTTAAACTGCTTGCAATTCCTCTGGCACTCTTAAAACCCAGCTACTGGCAGAATGGGTCCTGATACTAGTAACGTCAACCACTCATCAATGTTTACAAATTTATTTGCATGCTATTGACTGTATACCCTTTGAAAATTTTAACTTTTATATATTCATTCATTCAACAATAATGTTTTTCATACCTGCTCTTCTAACCATTTCTCATTTCTAATTTTCTTCATTCTTGTTTTCTTTCATTTTTTTCCTCAATTATATTTACCAGAGATTTACCTGGTTTTTGTTGTTGTTGTTCAGTATTTTTGTTTTATGATTTATTGTTGTCGTATTTACTTTCTGTCTCTGAAAAGAGTATAATTAAGAATCTCATAAATTTTAACAAGTATTAAGTTTTAATTATTTTCTAATAGTCTGTAACTTTATTTTGAAGTCATCTTTGTTCCAAAACTATTTAGCTGAAGTTGTTCATCTCTCTTTGGTCTTGTCTTTCCTTTATACTTTTATTAATTTCTAAAAAATTTTTATGGGATCATGCTCAGAGAATGTCACCCATGCAATTTCTAACTTGTGCAATTTTTATAAAAAATTTATTTTGTAGACATGCATTTAGTCACTTTTTGTAAATACCCCATGGATATTTAAGAAGGAGGAGAACATCTCAACAGATAATGTCTGTTATCTTTGTAGAGTACAACATCAAAAACTCTTTAACAGGGCTTCCCTGGTGGCGCAGTGGTTGAGAGTCCGCCTGCCGATGCAGGGGACACGGGTTTGTACCCCGGTCCAGGAAGATCCCACATGCCGCGGAGCAGCTGGGCCCCTGAGCCATGGCCGCTGAGCCTGTGCGTCCGGAGCCTGTGTTCCGCAATGAGAGAGGCCACAACAGTGAGAGGCCTGCATACAGCCAAAAATTCCCCAAAAAACAACTCTTTAATAATTCCTTTTTCTTAATTATATTATTGAAATTTTATATCCTTATTTATTTGACTACTTTGTCACATATTGATAATAGACTGTCAATTGATTGTGTTCCTATCAAGTTATCTTGATATTTACAGAAGTTTTTGATTTCTATACATTAATGCTATGTTATTCATTGCACAAAGGTTCATGACTATTATATCTTCATTGTGTATTATATCCTTTATCAAAATTGTCATCCTGTTTCTCTCACTTAAAGCATCAGGGTCTATTCTCTGTCTCTAAGAAGAATTATTCTCTCTCTCTCTCTCTCTCTCTTCCTCTCCCTCTCCCTCTCCCTCTCTCATCTGTCCTGCTACAGTACCCTGTTTACTCTTGATAAAATTTAGGTCAATTACGAAAAACATGGTTATTGAGGAGAACACACAAGAAGGGATCTGAAGCAAACCTGCTAAGTTTGGTATGACCAGGACTTCAAGGGCTGTAGGAGCTGACCCTATGGGGAGCCATATAATCAAAGCAATGTCCAAAAAGGCCATTCAGGCAAGTTTAAGTTTAGAATTCAGGAACAGGAAATCTTGAGAGTTGAATTAAGTGGGAAAAGTACTGCATGAAGGAAACCAGGCTGTGAGCAATGCAGCCACTAATGTAGACATCTGTGGAGCAGAGTGACTAGTTCATAGGAGGCATCAAACAAATATTTGTTGAATGGCTAAATGAATGAATGAATGATATATGAACCTGTTCATAGGTGGTAGGATCCCAGCAGTTGAGTCAGGGTGAGACTGAGGACTTCAGTAAAGTAACTATGTTCTCCAGAGTTTAGGGCACAGATCAAGAAAGGGTGCTTGGCCCTGGAGCAGAGTATCTTAAACTTCTTGGTGAAAAATAATTAGAATACATATTCTTGGCTTAATTTCAAAGAGTCTAGGATAGTAGTCCAAGAATCAGCATTTTTAGTATACATCCAGGTGTTGCTGATTCAGGATGTTACAAATTTCACATCTGGTAAACACTAGCCTAAAAGCAGGATAGACCTGTAAACAGGATGATGGGTTAGGACCAGAGAGGCTACAACTGGTGTACCATAAGACCAGTCCAGCAGGTGGACACATGCAGCCATCTAATGGTGCTGCACACCAGATGGATAAGGATGTGAAGCAAGAGGCTTAGAGGGGAAAGATAAACAAGCCACAGTGCAAATATTATTCTTTCACTCAAGCCTCCACTGCCTGCTCCAGACTATGTGATCTGTCACTCTATGGTGTCATCAACCCTAGACTATAAGCCAAGAAACATGGGTTTTTATCCAAGCTCTGTCACTGCAATGCTCTGGGGTGCTGTATAGGCCACTAGTCCAGGTCTCAGCTGCTTCAGGTATTTTAAAAATGGAGCTAAGATTGTGGTTTCCGTGTTCTTCTGGGACAATGAGAAGCCTGTGAATTTCAAAAATCAAAACACCTGAGTTCAAATTCCAGCTGAGCCCTTTACGGACACTGTATCATTGTGCAAGTTACTGGGAAAGAGATAATTTTTCTGGGCAAGATAGCAACTACCTTACTGCATGGTAGGTACTCAATTCTTGAACTACCTCCCCAATATTCAATATTTTGGAAAACTTACATAACAATGATTTGTACTAATTTTGACAGCATGCTGTTATCAATAATTGTTTAATTATTACTTTGTTTCTAAACATTTCATTGCACATATCTCATCTCTCCTAGTAGATTAGATTTCTTGAGAGCAGGATTTTACCATGCATTTTTGCTTTATTTAGGGTGACCAACCATCTCAGTTTGCCTGGGACAGAGGAAGGTCCCAGATATGGGACTTGCAGTGCTAAAACCAGGAAAGTTCCCAGGTAAACTGATGAGTTGTTAACTCCACTTTATATCCACCTTCATATTTCATTAAATACCTAATAAATATAAAGTGAATAAGTGTATTTTCCCCACCTCAGTTTTAATCACTGCTTTTGTTTTAGTTTATAATTACTTAATTAAGACAACAAATCGTAGAGAAGTGTAGTTAATCACAATAATAGTCAAGTTATAGTTATTTTCTATTAAAGAAAGATTCAGTTTTTGTTCACAATATATTTGCTTTATCTTACTAAAGGGGTAATCTTTGTGACAAAAGATGTTAATAAAAAGTGGTATTCTCGATCATATAGCCCAACTTGTAGTTTGCTCCTAAAGTTCAGGGATTTTGTTGTTTGCCAACTATATAAAACAGTCTCTAAAGATAAAGCCCCAAAGCAACATAAGAATGAATTTTTAAAAAGAAGTTAGAATTATTATAATTTTTTGCATTAAATAATGTAGACTTCTGAGTACCATCTCTCTTAAGTACTTTTTTTTCCTCCAAGAATGCAATTCTTAAAATTTTAAAACTGGTTAGGCAGTTTGGGATTCCTCTGGGATTTTCATGCCAAAGCCTCCACTGACATTTTGAGGAGTTAATGGTTATAATTATTTTGCCTGTAGCAATATCACTGCCTTTAAAATAAAAACCTCGGGACTTTTTTCTAATGTATTAGATTATATTCTATTCAAAAGGACAGGATTTATTTATTTATTTATTTATTTATTTATTTTTTGCGGCACGCAGGCCTCTCACTGCTGTGGCCTCTCCCATTGCGTAGCACAGGCTCCGGACGCGCAGGCTCAGCGGCCATGGCTCACGGGCCCAGCCGCTCTGAGGCATGTGGCATCTTCCCGGACCGGGGCACGAGCCCGTGTTCCCTGCATCGGCAGGCGGACTTTCAACCACTGCGCCACCAGGGAAGCCCGGACAGGATTTATTATACAGAAAAACATACTAAGTACACTGATCTTTCTTCCAAAATCTATTTTTCTAACATGAATCTTAAAACTATTATCACATATTTGTGGAAAAATTTATTCCTCTAATCCTCCATTTTTAAAAATCAAAGATTCTCGGGCTTCCGTGGTGGCGCAGTGGTTGAGAGTCTGCCTGCCAATGCAGGGGACACGGGTTCGTGCCCTGGTCTGGGAGGATTCCACATGCCGCGGAGCGGCTGGGCCCATGAGCCACGGCCGCTGAGCCTGCGTGTCCGGAGCCTGTGCTCCGCAGCGGGAGAGGCCACAACAGTGAGAGGCCCGCGTACCGCAAAAAAAAAAAAAAAAAAAAAAAAAAATCAAAGATCCTCTGGTATGTGATTCTTTAATTTTAATTTTCGTTTTTCAACGAGTCATTATTTGTGGTACAAAATCCTTGCTCCTTTGGCAGGGTGGGGGAAGAATTGCCCAGACCCTGTTGAGATAAGATTTGCGACACTTAGTCACAGCTGATGACTAACAGCAGAAAGACCAAGTGCTCCCTCACAGTGGCCAGCGGCCTTGTAGAGTGGCCACCATGGCTGCTGCTCAGGAGAGAGACCAAAGACTGTGGAAACTGTGGCACTTAGGGTCGAGCTGCCCACACAGAAGGAAGAACATAGTGCCTGGAAGGGGGTAATCATGGATAAAAATGGCACATCCCAGGAGTATTTAGGTGCTTGAATAGAGTTGGCCTTGGCAATGGTTTGAATAAGTGGCTGACATACAGGATAATGTTAAATGCTCCAGAAGGAACAGAGGTAGGACACATGGCAGCCAGAGGGGCTTCCTCCCAGGTCAGGTGGGTCACTAGGGGAGACTGAGGCCGTCTGTCAGCAGACTTTTACATCAGTCAGCACTGCAGCTTGAAAGCAGACTGGAGTCCGTCTCTAGGCTCACCCCTTCCTCTCTCCAACTATAGGCTTCATCCCTCTCCGATTCTTTCCCCCTTATGGTACCACAGTTTGCCAGCATTTTGTTTTTACACTACTGGATAGGTGTGTGTGTGTGTGTGTGTGTGCACGCATATGGCGGGAGGCAGGGGACAAGGAAGCTAGTGTGTAAGAAATGCCTAGTATGTCCCAGCCACTATGTGAGATGCATCATGTACACATAACTTCACTTCATTATCACAAGGTGCAGAGGCCAGTATGGTGGAAAGCATTGTTCAGATAGAGAAACTGAGGATTGGAGAAGTTAAGGAACTTTCTCTAGGTCACAGAGCTAGGCTATGCACCCAAGACTGACTCCAAAATAGATTTTCTTCCTACCACACCACACTGACAGCATTAGGATCTTTATTTCTATGAAAAATTAAAGGTCCTGTTTCCCCAAGACTCTGTTAAATGTGTAGTGCATTGTTATACGCCAATAGATAAGGGTCTTCAAGCAACAATATTCATCTCAGATCAGAGAAGTGGTGTTGTATAATGGAAAGAGGGTTAGCATGGGAGAAAGAAATGTGAAGTTGTTATCTCTAGCTGGTAAATATCTAAAGCCATTTAAGCTCCCTGTGGCTCTGATTCGTTATTATCGGAAAAATTGAAATAGCCATATTTTCATAATAGGATGTAAGTGAAGGTAAAAGAGCTTTTGTAAGCTGTACACCATCATGCAAAAAGAAAATATTAAAGTAAAATGAGGGAAACAACCCAGATGTCCATCAACTGGTAAGTGGATAAACAAATTGTGGTACATCCATACACTGAGATATGTGGTACATCCATACACTGAGATATTGTTAAGCAAAAAAAAAAAACTGATACAAGCAACAACACAGGTGAATCACAAACGCATTACTCTAAGTGAAAGAATCCAGACTCTAGAGGCTAGATCCTGTAGGATATCATTTATATGACATTCTGGGAAAAGCAAAACTGTCAAGACAGCAAATAGATCAGTGGTTGCCAGGGACAGGAGAAAGAGGAAGGGGCTGACTGCAAAGGGGCATGAGGGAACTTTCTGGAGTGATGGAAATATTCTTTATCTTGCTTGTTTTATGTTTGTCAAAATACAGAATTATATACATTAAAAAGAGTGAATTATGCCTCAGTAATCCTGAATTTTTAAAAAAATGTAAAATGAAGTTACCAAATAATTCTAACTAGTTATAAAATTCTGATTTGATTACTTGGGGAGCCATTTGCATCCTGATAAACAAGGTGCTTTAGTTCCTTTGGAACAAATGTTTGCTCTGAGTTAGAGAGCGTCCTCATGATCATGAATGATTAATATGGCCTCCTGCTCCAAGATCTCTGCAGATCCTTTGCTCAGAGCCATATTCCCGGTCAGCTTCTTTTTAAAGCAATCTCCATTTGGCAAGGGTTGTACCTTTACTTGATGCTGCGAAAGTGTTCCAAGCTGAACTACTTTCAAACTGCAGGATGTAGCCAGACAGCAAGCTCCTACTGGCATCTTGTAATATGGGAAGACCCGACCTTGTTATCTCCCAAAGAGAATATCCAAGAGCTCAGCCATGATTACCCGACTCTGGAGTCTGGCTTGCCCTTTCTTAATGCTAAGCAGGCTGCTGCTGAATCAGAGAAAGCCTATAGAGGCTTTTCTATTTGAAGCGGCAAAAATTTCCAGGGTAAGCCTTCAACTGACATTAGCAGGGTTTCCCATCTCAGAATCAATTTGCAACATTTCAGTTTTGAAAGGTAAAGGCCAAAGGGATAAGAGCTTGTTTTTTTGACAACAAAACTACATTACCTATCTGATCTAAAGTAGACTTTCCAAAAATAACACACAGACATTCCAATGGAAGATTTTCATTTTTGTTTTAACTTGGGGAAAACTATGTCAATTTTTTTCTACAAACTTTTCAAATATTCATTTTTGAAAGCCTTGATAATGGCTATATTTGAAGTTATATATTTGAAATCCTTAACCGTCAACCATTCTTAAATGAAACAGTTGGCATTTTTGTTAGATGTCTAATCTGCACCTTTTTTAAGTGCAGCAAATACATGAGGCAGTTAGATTGTAAAATATTTATAAGAAAAGCTCCAATCTTAAACCTTTTGAGACATCTGATTAGCAACTATGACAATCTTGAAACTGAAGACAATAAAATTCCTTTTATTTTCATGATCCTTTAAAAAATTTCTTAAAAATTCATAGGATCTGCATCTGACCAGTATTCTGCACATTAATTTCATGTGTTGAGGGAGCACCATTCCCTTCAGTGCAGAGAATTCCCTTTCATTCCTGTGGATTTTGTTAATTCTCCAAGCCACATTCCACGCAATTGGCAGTATCAAAAATGTAAAGCTTCCCTCAGAGTTCTTTGCCAGGCACACAGGCAGTTTTAAGACTCAACCAAACAATGAGACAGTGTTCCCACTCTGGAGAAATGACTGATTGGATGGATTAAATGTGCTTCTGAAGTGATTTCCAAATGGCTATAAAAAAAGGAGGCTAATTAAATATAGTCATTGAAGAGCAGTACTTAACTCATCGAGCTCCTGTATTATACATTCTTCTCAAAGAAGCCATGTGCTGTGGAATTTTCTACAAAGGGGGAAAATGAAAAAGAGCATAAATGTCCATTGAAAAAGCAAAGGTTTAGCAAACTATGGGACACGAACCAAAAGGACTACAGTGTGGTCATTTAAAATAATCATTAGGAAGACTTTATAACTATATGGGGACCTTCTTATAATACATTAAAGGAAAAAGCAGATTGTTAGGTGGTATGCACATTACAATTGTAATCGTGAAAAACGTATGCTTGTGAATAATTGCAATCTAATAAAATATACAGAAATTTTAATTCCTCTATTTAAATGAGGGGTATATAAGTGAGTCCTGTTTTTTAATTTTCTTTAATGCTGTGACTATACCCTTTTTAAAATTTAAAAAATGCTTTTTGTCTGCACTCTTCTCACTGGAGATAGATAGGAATATGAGTCGTGAGTTTATGTGAGGCATTCCGATCACCGTGATTTCAATTCAAGCTGCAGTGTTGCCTAGCAACAGGATAACTTTTCTGCAGTGAAATTCCCCAGTAGCAGCAACCTATGAAATATCCTGCGAGGAATTCCCTACCTTAAGTGCACCCCATACTCTGTTCTCGTATTCCACTGCTCTGGGGGAATTTCATAATCTGATCATGCCAAGATATTAAAATTTGGAGGGCTGCATTTTAAGATCCACATCCCTGGATGTTTTGCCTCTCTGCCTGGAAGAGGAGAATGGAGTAAAGGATTTTTCTAGATTTCTTCCAGTCTCTAATATTCCCCAGATAAGAAGAACAAGGAAGGAAAATGGTGAGAGCTTTGATTTCTAATCTTTACGGATGGTGGCTTGACATGGCTCCAATCAGACGTAATGTTTCTTTTTTTATTATTAAGAGTTTCTTGAGATATAATGATATAATTTACTATAAAACTCATTCTCTCACAGTGGTTTTTAGTATATTCACAGAGATGTACAACAATCAATTTTAGAACATTTTCATCACCTCAAAAAGAAACCCTATAATCATTGGCAGTCTTTCCCCATTTCTTTCCAACTCTTCCCCCAGTCCCAGGCAACCACCAATCTACTTTCTGTCTCTATAGATTTGCCTAGTCTGGACATTTTATATAAACGGAATCATACAATATGTGGTCTTTTGGTTCTGACTTCTTTCATTTAGCATAACGTTTTCAAGGCTCATCCATGGTGTAGCCTGTATCATGACTTCATTCCTTTTTATTGCCAAATAATATTCCATTGTGCAGATAAACCACTCTCTGTTTATCCATTCATCCACTGATGGACATTTGGATTGTTTCCACTTTTGACTATTATAAATAGTGCTATGAACGTTTGTGCACAAATTTTTATGTGGACATGTTTTCTTTCTCTTGGAGATACATCGAGGAGTGGAATTTCTGGGTCATATGGTAATTCTAATGTTTAACATTTTAAGGAAATGTCAAACTGTTTTCCAAAGTGGCTGTGCATTTTACATTCCCACCAGCAGTGTATGAGGATTCCAGTTTCTTCACATCCTCACCAACACTTGTTATTGTCTGTCTTCTTGATTATAGCCATTCCAGTGGATGCGAGGTGGTATCTCATTGTGGCTTTAAGTTGCATTTCCTTGATGACGAATGATGTTGGGCATCTTGTCTAATGCTCATTGGCCATTTGTTTATTTTCTTTGGAGAAACATCTATTCAGATTCTTTGCCCATTTCTAAATTGAGTTAACTTTTTTATTGTTGAGTTGCTTTTTCTTTTCTTTCCCTTTTGCTACTTGGATTCTTTGTGGAAATGTATTGATGTCAAGACCTTTGCAAACCCCCAAACATTTAGACCAAGACAGTTACCACCAGTTACGGAGGAGAACAGAGGGCAGTCACCATACGTCAGTGTCAGTGAATGGAGACACAGCAGGCCCCAGGGAATGATCCCAGTGAACATGATGATATCTGTCTGGTGTCCTTACATCACCCCCGAAATCAGAATCTTGCTGTTCGGCCTCCACAGAGCACAATGCCTGCTCTTGCTCTCAAACAGCTCTGGGGGATGGGGGACTTTCCACCGTAAAAAGAAAAGAATGGCTGTAGTCACCACCCACCATCCCCCACCCCTGTGGTCAGGTTCTATGCCTTTTATATTCCCCACTATTTACCCTAGATCCAGGCAAACAGTTGACAAATAAATGAATGTGAAAACCTCCAAGTAAGAGTGAGTTAGTTCATCTTGCTTGCAAATTTCCTGTATATGCCAATTTTGTGTTTAACATGTATTTAGCACTTAGTGCTCTAAGCATTTTATGAATAATTTTAGCTAATTATTTACAAATATTTTTAACACTTTACAAATAATTTTAAACCAATTTAATCCTCATAACAATTCTGTGAAGTTAGTATGTTACTGTCTCCATTTTAAGGATGAGGAAACTGAGGCATAGACAGGCAAAGTAACCTTCCCAAGGTCAACAGCTGATGAGTTGTGGAGCCAGATTCAAAACCTCGCCTGGCTATCTAATCTGTGCTCTCAACTGCCACGCAATACTCCCTTGCCAATTATGTGGGGTTTTTTAAAATTTTTATTGGAGTACAGTGGATTTACAATGTTGTGTTTGTTTCAGGTGTACAGCAAAGTGAATCAGTTATACATATACACATATCCACTCTTTTTTAGATTCTTTTCCCATATAGGCCATGACAGAGTATTGAGTAGAGTTCCCTGTGCTATACAGTAGGTCCTTATTAGTTATCTATTTTATGTATAGTAGTGTATACGTGTCAATCCCAATCTCCCAACTTATCCCTCCCCCCCATCCCCTGGTAACCATAAGTTTGTTTTCTACATCTGCAACTCTACTTCTGTTTTGTAAATAAGTTCATTTGTACCCTTTTTTTAGATTCCACATATAAGCAATATCATATGATATTCATCTTTCTGTGTCTGACTTACTTCACTCAGTGTGACTATCTCTAGGTCCATCAATGTTGCTGCAAATGGCATTATTTTGTTCTTCTTTATGGTTGAGTAATCTTCCATTGTATATATGTACCACATCTTCTTTATCCGTTCATCTGTCAATGGATGTTTAGGTTGCTTCCAGTACATTTCTTCTTATATGAGAATACATTTCCTTTCATATGAGACAATAAGCTTTCTTTTTCTTTACCCAGTTGAGAGAATTTTCTGTTACTTACATCCAATATATTCTAAAAAGGTAGTGAGGATGAAACGAGGAAGTGAAAAGTCAGGGTAGTAGCCGAATGAGTGAGGACAGGATAGAGCAAGGGTCAAAACTAAGGCATGTGGTGTAGGAATTCCATGTTGAGTGATAGCTTAAAGGGACTGTAGGCTACTTACTTTGGGTGTTATGTGCAACCCCCTCAGCTTTGCCCTTATCAACTATTTAGACTAATCAGTGCACTTGACCTTCTATTGCATCTACTTTATGCAACCTCAGCTTTAGATAAAACCCCCAATTATTTCTCCACCCCAGCTCCTAGGCTGCCAAGCACAGCTAGAGGAAAAAATGTGTCATTGTACCAATAGGTTCTACTACAAATCCAGACTTCCCAAACTCCAAAAGGATATGTTCCTTTTAGATCAAAACCATAGTTTTGTATACCTCTATGGGGACCTCATCGTCTAAAAATGTTTTATGTTGTAATTATTATTTTCAATTGAAAAATTAATATTTGCTTCTTGTAAAGTAAAAAAGTCAACAAAAATGAAAGGATAAAAAAATGTGAAGATTAATGAGTATACTTCTAGCTTTTTAAAAAATTTTTATTGGAGTGTAGTTGATTTACAATGTTGTGTTAGTTTCAGGTGTACAGCATAGTGATTCAGTTATACGTATACATATATTCATTCTTCTTCAGATTCTTTTCCCATATAGGTTATTACAGAATACTGAGTAGAGTTCCCTGTGCTATACAGTAGGTCCTTGTTGGTTATCTATCTTATATATAGTAGTGTGTGTATGTTAATCCCAAGCTCCTAATTTATCCCCCCCCCCAACATTTTCCCTTTGGTAACTGTAAGTTTTTAAAATCTGTGAATCTGTTTCTGTTTCATAAATAAGTTCATTTATATCATTTTTTAAAATTAGATTCCACATATGAGTGATATCATATATTTGTCTTTCTCTCTCTGACTTACTTCACTTAATATGATAATATCTGGGTCCATCCATGTTGCTGCAAATGGCATTCTTTTGTTCTATTTTATGGCTGAGTAATATTCCCTTGTATATATGTACCACATCTTCTTTATCCGTTCCTCTGTTGATGGACATTTAGGTTGCTTCCATGTCTTGGCTATTGTAAATAATGCTGCAATGAATATTGGGGTGCATGTATCTTTTCAAGTTATGGTTTTCTCCAGGTATATTCCCAGGAGTGGGATTGTTGTATCATATGGTAGTTCTATTTTTAGTTTTTTAAGGAACCTCCATGCTGTTTTCCATAGTGGCTGTACCAGTTTACATTCCCACCAACAGTGTAGGAGGGTTTCCTTTTCTCCACACCCTCTCCAGCATTTATTGTTTGTAGACTTTTTGATGATGGCCATTCTGACCAGTGTGAGGTGATACCTCACTGTAGTTTTGATTTGCATTTCTCTGATAATTAGTGATGTTGAGCATCTTTTCATGTGCTTTTTGGCCACCTCCTTCTAGACTTTTTTTGTGATGCATATATACATGCATGTGCAAATACACACACAAACACATAGACATATATTCACACACAGAGGTTTTGGTTTGGTTTGGTTTTGATGGAAGACACAAAGATACGCTCTCCTGGAAGAAAATCATTAGTATCTTTTCAGATATATCCTACACATATACAAATCTTTAAAATTACAAATATGCATATATAAGTGTACTTGGTTTTGTTACATTGTATTTTTTCCAAAAAAAGGACATGTCGTACACATTATACTATAATTTAATTTTTTCACTTTACAATGTATTGTTTCTATCTTTCTACATCAATGCTTATCTGCACCCCATCTAAGACAGACCTCATCTGAATAAGATCCCATTGCAGGGATGTACTGCAAGTTTTTCAACCAATTGCCTATTGAATAGGCATTTGTGTTATTTCTGATTTGGTGTCTGTTTTAAGCAATTCTTCAATGAACAATTTCACACATTAATTTCTGTGGAATTATTTCTACATGACAAATTCCAAACTTTTAATAGTTTCCTCAAGTCTCCAACCAGTCTGCTTACTCTCAACAACCTTTTACTTCTCTGAGGAAATGGGGCTCACCCAACAAGTTCTGCCTTATAAATTCATCTCTCTTCATTTTCATCCATCTTCTGCTTGTTCTACCAAATTACAGATGGAACTACGTCTTTTCCCTTGCCAAGGCTAAGACTTTCACCAGTGCTGCCAAGCCTGTCCTCTCACTCTTCTCTTCTGGATCATTACAAGTGCCTCTGAACTGGGTTCTCTTACCCCAATCTATCCCATCTAATCCAGCTTCCATATGGTTGGAACACTGATCAAATGATGTCTATCTCCTGCTCAAAATCCTCTCTTGGCTTCCTAATGCCTATAGAAAAGCGTACAAACAACTGGTCTTTTTCTCTTTGTGTCTTTGCTCATTTTGTTCCCTTTTTCTGTAAAGTATTTCTTCCTGCTTCACCAGTTGAAGCTTTCCTCAGGTTTCAAGGCCCATTTCAAAAGCTTCTCCTCCCTGAAGATTCTCGAAAACACCCAGGTGAAATTGGCCCATTCTTAAGTTCTCAGAGCCACACATTTCTGCCTTATTTTGGCCCTTGTCCCATCACACTGCTGATAATAGCTATGTACATACATATTTATCTCCATGGCTCTATATATGTTCCTTTTAGATCAGAGCCATAAGTTCTGTATACCATAGCACCTGGCACAGTGAGACTACATAAAAAGCCCTCAAAAATCGTTTAATATGTTTATTAGTACCACAAAAATAAAAAGAACACTGACATTTGTTCAATATCAGATAACCAGATTGTATATTATATAAATAAAACCTATTTGATAAAATCACAAAGAAACATTTAAATATGGAATTATGTGAAAAATACAAAACAAATGACCTCATATGTTTTTAATACTACAACTTACAAAACGTGACCCATCTCCTCTCAACTCGATCATGACACCTTGTTTTGCCTCCCAATCACAAGAATGGGGTACTCATATACACACTACTACATATAAAATAGGTAACTAATAAGAACCTACTGTATAGCACAGGGAACTCTACTCAATACACTGTAATGACCTATATGGGAAAAGAATCTACAAAAGAGTGGATATATGTATGTGTATAACTGATTCACTTTGCTGTACACCTGAAACTAACACAACATTGTAAATCAACTATACTCTAGTAAAAACTAATTTTTCAAAAACCCACATACATTCACACATGATGGCTTAGCCTTATGAACAAGAACTAGAATCTTGATAACACAGTACACCCTCCTTCTTTTTCTGTGCCCTCACCATCATTGCACCTCCAATTAGGATTAAAGAAAAGATAACAGAGATGATCTTGAGTTTTTGGTCAGAAACCAAAAATATTCTCCTGGTCAGGTCCTCTATGAGTAGGAGAAAAGTTATGAGCCCTCACCTCATTTCTTTGAAAGTATAGATAATTACCACATCTAAACCTATTAATTGTTGAATCCACTAAATAACCCAAATGTTTAACATTGGATAAAATTATAAAGGATATAGTCATAATGAAAAAAGTAGTGAAAAGCAGTAAACAATAATATTTACCATTTTTCAAGCACTTACCATAGGCCAGACACATTGTGCCAATACTTTACACATAGTCTTTCATTCAATCCTCATCAAGTGCAGTAGATATAATCATACCCTTATAGCAAATTAGGAAAGTGAGGGTTAGTAAGAGTAAGTAATTTGCTCAAGAACACGTAGCCACTAACTGTCAGGAGACCAACAAAGATTTGCCTCAGACCCCAGGCCCTGCTCTTCGCCACCACTCTGTACTACCAGCCACCATGAAGGAAACACGTCTTTCTATAAAACACTCTGCAAAGAAGTTTCCAAAAGTTCATATACGTCTCCTTTTTTTGACCAAGGAATTCTAACAGATCAGGAATTCATTCTATGAAAATAATCTTTCTTCCCTCTCCAACACCCCTGCTGTTGAAGATTCTGTAATGTTCTCTAATACTCTATTTTCTCCATTCGATTTCTCACCTACCCTTACAGACTAGTTCTGGTCAAAATGTTGTGAGCAGAGGAACATGTGTCACTCCCAGGTAGAAGCAGTGAAAGGGTTGTTCATAATTTTCCATTATCTCTTCCTTTACCATGATAATTGAGCAAGACGTCTGTTCCAGCTGGCAGCTACAATAGTGTGAAATCTCCATCAAACTCGGTCCCTGAGGACTGTGTGCCCCTCCCCCCACTGACACATGATGGACATGTAACATGAGTGAGAAACAAGTTATTACTGTATTAAACTACTGGTATTTTGGGGTCAATTTGTTACTGAAACATAACCCAGCCTATCCTGACTAATACATCTGCCAAATAACAAATAGTATAGAGTAGGGAAAAAAAGTTATGTAGGAGAATTTTTATTGCAGCATTAAAAATATTTAAGATCAATGTCTAACAAAGAGTCAAATAAACCATCATGCAAGTTACCAGACAGACTGCCACTTGTAATTGTGACACTTAAGATATAGTATTAACTGGAGAAAGCAGATTACAAACTTTATCTTCTTTGGTATGAATTCTAAAACAAAGTGTCTATATGTATATATGGGAGTATAAAGAGACATGGAAAAAAATAAAAGCAGTGTGTTGATAAATAATGGAATAAGAAGGTAGGAGAGAATGTTATTTTATGATGTTGCTATTAAAATTGATAATTTTCCCCTACATAGCACATCCAATTAATACTTTCCTTTAACCAATGCATTTCTTAAGGCAAAACATTAGAAAACCAAAATAGGATAGTTGAATTCAAGGAGTTTTAAGTTAATAATATTTGCTTTTCATATTTATGCTTAATACAAAGAAAATCAGACCCTGACAAATTAAACATTCATTTCTCTTCATATTGGCCAGTTGACCTATTTCTCCAGGTCAGCTCCCTCCTTAGTGTCGTGGCCCTGCTGAGATCATTCTAAATCCTTTACTATTCTGTTCTTTACATTCCTCCTCAGTGTGATAGTCACCTGATCTAGTCAGGAAGGATCATCCAGAAATGACACAATAAACATCCTGAGGAGGAATTTAAATAAATGCAAAAAATTTTCTAGCTCTTATCATCACTGGAAAAAACCCCACCTAGCTTGTGATTATAGAAACTTGATTTTAGGTTAGAAGCATTATCTGTGTTCCCCTCCCTAAAATGCTGTCTAACTAGATTTTGGCTTTTGAAGCAAGATTTTAATTCTCACTTGTTAGAATCTTCTTTGTTAATCCACCAAAATAGAATGACAAATCCAAGAGGTGCCATAAAGGGAAAGCTAAGCACAAGACATGTTTCTCATGTGCTTCCATAGAACCCATGCGGCATGACTCACTTGCAAATAAAATTACTAGAGAGAGTGTCACCTGTTTAATTATGAACAGCTGTTATTTCCAAGCTTCACCATAAGAAAAATTCCTTAACAGCGAATCTTATCCCAAGTAGAATGTATGACAGCATAGCACTGGCTTCTTATACCTAATATCCCAGTTCTGCTTGAACCATTTGAAATCAGAGGCAATCTTTGCTTTGATCAAAATGTTCACTGTGGGAGGAGCTTCAAGATGGCGGAAGAGTAAGACGTGGAGATCACCTTCCTCCCCACAAATATATCAGAAATACATCTACACGTGGAAATGCTCCTAGAGAACACCCACTGAACGCTGGCAGAAGACCTCTGACTTCCCAAAAGGCAAGAAACTCCCCATGTACCTGGGTAGGGCAAAAGAAAAAAGAATAAACAGAGACAAAAGAATAGGGACGGGACCTGCAACGGTGGGAGGGAGCTGTGAAGGAGAAAAGGTTTAGGTTTCCACACACTAGGAAGCCCCTTCGTGGGCGGAGCCTGCGGGTGGCGGAGGGGGGAAGCTTCGGAGCAAATAACTCAATTTCATTAGAGAAATGCAAATCAAAATTACAATGAGGTATCATCTCACACCAGTTAGAATGGCCATCATCAAAAAATCTACAAACAATAAATGCTGGAGAGGGTGTGGAGAAAAGGGAACCCTCTTGCACTGTTGGTGGGAATGTATATTGATACAGCCACTATGGAGAACAGTATGGAGGTTCCTTAGAAAACTAAAAATAGAACTACCATACGACCCAGCTATCCCACTACTGGGGATATACCCTGAGAAAACCATAATTCAAAAAGAGTCATGTACCACAATGTTCATTGCAGCTCTGTTTACAATAGCCAGCACATGGAAGCAACCTAAGGGTCCATCATCAGATGAATAGATGAAGAAGATGTGGCACACATATACAATGGAATATTACTCAGCCATAAAAAGAAACGAAATTGAGTTATTTGTAGTGAGGTGGATGGACCTAGAGTCTGTCATACTGAATGAAGTCAGAAAGAGAAAAACAAATACCGTATACTAACACATATATATGGAATCTAAAAAAAAAAAATGGTCATGAAGAACCTAGGGAGAGGACGGGAATAAAGACTCAGACCTATTAGAGAATGGACTTGAGGACACGGGGAGGGGGAAGGGTAAGCTGAGTCAAAGTGAGAGAGTGGCATGGACATATATACACTACCAAATGTAAAACCGATAGCTAGTGGGAAGCAGCCGCATAGCACAGGGAGGTTAGCTTGGTGCTTTGTAACCACCTAGAGGGGTGGGATAGGGAGGGTGGGATGCAGGGAGACACAAGAGGGAAGCGATATGGGGGTATATGTATATGTATAGTGATTCACTTTGTTATAAAGCAGAAACTAACACCATTGTAAAGCAATTATATGCCAATAAAGATGTTAAAAAAATGTTCACTGTGGAATTTGCATGTAGTTTTGGAATATGGCTCCTGATCTGGCTTTACTGAGTCAATAGGAAAAATAATAACTGAAGAAAAACAAATAAGCCTACGTAGACTAGGCCACTGGGAAACTTAAGTGTCATTGGGATTTAGTTACCCATAGATGAGCTTGTGAAAAGAAAGAAATCTCTTCTTACAGGTAAAATTCAAGGGTCGTCTTCAAAGAAACAAATCACAACTGGAAAACGCCCTCTAGAGAAAATCAAGAAAATGCATCCTGTTGTCATAATCATTTCATCAGTGACACTGTTTTACTTTCAATAAATCTGAGTAAAGAAATCCACGTGTCCATCCAAAGTTAGAACCTGGATTGAAATGTCAATAAAAATTACTCTTGTAGACACTGAAGTACCACTTATAATACAATACAGACGTTCCCTGACTTACGATGGCTCAACTTAGAATTTTTCAACTTTACCGTGCAAAACTGATGCACAGTCAGTAGAAACTGTACTTCAGATTTTGAATTTTGATCTTTTCCCAGGCTACCAAAATGTGGTACAATACTCTCTCATGATGCTGGGCAGTGGCAGCAGCCTCAGCTCCCCATCAGCCATGCAGTCATGAGGATAAACCACTGATACACTGACAACCATTCTGTACCCATGCAGCCATTCTGTTTTTCACTCTCAGTACAGTCGTCAATAAATCACAAGATATTCAACAGTTTATTATAAAATAGGCCTTATGTTAGATGATTTTGCCCAACTGTAGGCTAATGTAAGTGTTCTGAACCTGTTTAAGGTAGGCTAGGCTAAGCTAAGCTATGATGTTCAGTAGGTTAGATGTATTAAACATATTTTCAACTTGGGATAATTTCAACTCACAATGGGTTTATTGGGACAAAACCCCATTGTAAGTGGAGGAAGATCTGTATTTTGATAATACTAAAATTAGAAGATATAATGCTAAGAGTTTGAGAGGGCTTGACATTGTTGTCCATGTTTAGGACCAAATCCTAGAAACAAATGTTGAAACTACCTGATGATATTTAGTCATTTGAAATAAGAGGTTTGTGGCAGACACTATTAATTGCCTACCCAACAAACATTTCCTCTTTCACCTTTGCCAAGAAAACCTCAGTTGGATTCCTTTAGCTACGTGCCGTTAAGAAATAGTATCCCAAACTTGGAAATAAGGTATAATAATGACTGTCCAACTTTCAATGTCTTAGACTCAACCAAAGAGTATCTAATTCTCTAGGGAGATGTACATTTACTTGACATATAACTTACTCTTGATTCTGTAAAGATATATATTAATTTGTAGAACATTAATAAAGTGTGAGGAATTTCTGTCTGGTAAAAAAGATAACCCGTAAGGTTACAGTTTTATAGTCCTGTAACATATTAAACCTATCTATCACTTTCTCCTAGTCAGCTTTGAACCAGCTTTACTATTTTGATGGCGCCCTCGTTAAGGAGTTACCTTTGATATGTGTTCACTCTATGCTTATATAAGAGTCATGTTTTTAACCATTTGAAATTTAGAATTTGACAGTATCTGGCCCAAAGGAATGAATTGTGATTAATCTCAGACAATTGTGGCATTCCCATACCGCTTTGCCAGTAATTGTTCTAGGACTGCACATATGGACCCATTGTGATCAATGACACATAAAGAGAATTATTCTGGGGCCTTTTAGGAAACGAAGTTGTTTTCTCTGAAAGAGAGATGATGAAGAGAAAGTCTCTTTTTCTACCATTTTCATGTTTCTTGCTTAGGATGGTGTCATAGAAAGGTGAGGCAGCCATCTTGCAAGTATGAGAGGAGACATCCCTGAATACTGAAGATAAAGAGTAAATGAATCCAAGGATGACCCCAGTCCTCAACAATATCACAAGTTGCATAACGGACCCCGACCCACGTAGTTCTGGGCTTCTGGTTGAATAAACAACATAAGTCTTCATGCTATTAGATATTATTAGATGACTATTCTGTCACTTGCTGCTAAAAGCTTTCCTAACTGATATAGAAAGAAACAGGAAAAAATGCAATACAAGGATATATTATTTGAGTTCTTAGTTGCTACAATAAAAATAATTTCTAGAATTACTTGATTTTAACTTCATACTACACCAGAGTACAATCAGAAAACCCAGAGGCATACCTGAATCTACTGCACTATGGCAGTGGGCTGGGAGCTGGGGAATTTTCTTGGCCCATTTCAGGAAGGATATTTCTGAACCATTTCTTGCAATATGAATATTTACTTGGTTGGCTAGTTTTCCATCCTCAGTTGTCTAGCTCACACTGGCCGTAGCAGCTCTACAACTCTCTGCTCTGACACACAGACCTTACAGGCCCTCATTTATATCACTGCTGTTTCAACAAAAGTGCCTTTGCTGGTATTTTATGAACATTGACATCCCATTACTTTAGTTAGTTCAGAGTTTGCAGATGTAAATTATATTGTACTCTCTGTAATAAACTTAATCACAGAAGCTTCTGATGACTGTGATTTACTTCTCAAGGGCGACAGAATTCTTTGAATTTCCCAGCAATGGACACGCATTCTGATTAAACAATGAATATACTCTATATTTTTGAACATTGTGAACCTGCAAGTATCTTTACAAAAGTATCAAATAATTTTGATTCATGCTTAAGTGAAAAATGTATACAGAGATAGAAAGTGTCTTTGAGAGATCATTCACCCTACTCTTGGTTTACAGATAAGGAAACTGAAGCCCAGGGGAATTTTACCAGTGATCATTAAAAAATGCAAGGGCTTCTATTTTTTCTAAACCAATAGAAAAAAGAGTAACTTTAAGAGAAGTTATTCCTTATCCCAAGCCTCTAACACCCTCTCCCAAATACTCCAGGAGGGGAGAGGTGTGTTGCAGAAGGAGATGGGTAATAATAAGAGCTTTAGTATATGCTGTTGGTATCCCATTTGTGTCTTCCGCAACATGGGCCCTTGATACATAAAGTGTGGTCCCTGGACCAGCAGCACTATCATCACCTCGGAGCTTTTTATTAAAATGCATAATCTCAGGTTCCCCCAAACCTGCTAAATCATCCTTTATTTTAACAAGATCCCCCAGGTGATGTACATTAAATTTGAGGAGCACTTGTGTTATCAACTTCCTTTATTTTACACAAGAGGTCATTGAGATCCAGAAAGAGGAAATGATTTGTTCACCTCTTAGACTTCATACATTTTCCAAAGAACTCCAGAAAGAGAAGTGACCCCATTAAGGTAAAGAAGAAGTGATACATAACAGGAAGTTTCCATGAAATGAAATATTATGGAAGTAGCAGAAAAATGAAAGGACTCTAATTTTGTTTTTTTAAAAATACCAACTATGTCATTCTTTGTTCATTGGATTGCTCTTTATTTTCAATTGTTATCTGAATCATGGTCAATTGTAATGAGGGTATGTCTTAAAATATAGCTTTTTCTCCTTACTTCTATAGTGCACACATTATACAAATGTAGCAGGTTTAAGAATATCCAACCACAGACTCAGGCATGCAAGAAATGGAATGTTATTCTTCCTTATAATTCAACTTAATTTCTATCTTGATCCCCACCTCCCATCAAAAACTTAACCATAGATAATTTGGTGTACCTTTTCTCCTAGGTTATGTCAAAGTTATGACAGCTTTTCCAGCCTGCCAATGGATCCAGGGGCAGAGGGACTGGCAATCTGGCTCTCAAAGTCATCTGTCTACATGAGATCCTCAGAGACATCCATCATGCCACCTGGTCCTTAGTTACAATCCATATGGGTCATAGCTGAGTGTAAGGTAAGACCTCATTACAACCTGTCTGCCCTCTTTCTCCACCAACCTGGGCACTGCTTGCAGGCACCAGATTAATTCTGCTGCTTGTGTGTCCTTTCAGGCTAAGATCTTGTCTTACAAGAGTAGCGGTCACACACTCAAATGTCCCCAAACTGCAGGCAGGCACATGGTGACTGAAGTAGGCTACAGCAAACTGAAGAATTCACACCCCATATAAAGAGGGAGGCTGCTCCTTATTGCTCCAACCGCCTGCTGGTTTCAGTCCCAGTATGTCAACATTTAGGATCATTACTAGCCAATAGGTCTCCCTTTCTGGTCTGTGTATTCCCTTAGTGCAGGAAAGCCTGCTTCACTCATCTTCATACCCCAGTGTAGTGCCCGATATTCATTCATTTGTATTCATTTATTCAATAAATATGGATTGAGCACCCACCATGAACTAGGCATGTGTTAGGCATTACAAAGTCTCTGCCATCATAGAGTTTGCATTACTAAGTGGAAAAAACTGACATTAAAAAAGTGACAAACTGATGAATAAAGCACTTACATGCACTGGTAAAATGAAGAGCCATATTATTGCAGGTTTAATGAAAAGTTTAGGATAAACCTATGTAGCCAGCCTGCCAGGAGTTCAGCTGTGTGATCTAAATCTGTCCTGATTCAGGCCATGTTTTGGCATCTCCTCATTTCATTGTCTACTAAATACCTCCTGGGAGTGATTCTAGTCCTTATGAGTACATAGAATAGCAGCATTTCCAAGCATTTTGTTAGACCAATATGGAGAAACAGGCCAGGAGAATACAGGAAACTCAGGCACCTACGCTCCACGTCAGGGTAGCCTGCCAATTCTCACCAGTCCTTGCCCTTGCCTCCATAACAACATCCACCTACCCCCACTCTAAAGAGAATAAGAAATTTAGGCCATCACTAGGTGAGAAACAAGGCTGGGAGGAGGATGAGTGCCAGTCATTAATTCAAATTCAAGTAATTATAAGTCTAGGTGTCATGAAGTTTACTGTATTTTGTTCCCGGTAATTTTCAGTAGTTCTTAATAGTCCTATGGCTTGCCTTTTACCCATTTAATCATTGTCAGTCATGCCCCAAAAGTATGGTAGAACCAACTGAGAACAAACAGTCACTATTCACCTTTAATTATAAAATAGAAGCTTTAAAGTTTTTAGCAGGGAAAATGGCCTAAAAACCAAAGTGCTTTTGATTTGCAAGAGCTAGACCTCTGAAGGAAAGGAGATTGGCTTTCAATGTCAGGATCCAAAGCCTGACAGGGAAGACCAGAGTTTTTATCTGAATCATAAGTTGAAGACTGTGTAATGATAGGAGCATTTTCCAGCCACATAAAGAAGAAATAAGGTCTTAGAGAATGAAGTTGGGTAAGTGTAGGGGGAAAGGGCAAGAAAGTTTGGAGCCAGAGTGGGATTTTGTTTTCCAGTTTCTTCCTACCCTCAACTGCTTCCCTCCCCGCACCGCGAAAAAAATCTATAAGGAAAGGATGATAAAAATCCCCAGATTGATTTAGAGAAATGAATGAAGAAAAAGGTTTATGTCTCACTTCACCTCATTTTGAGATATGCTTTTTGCAAAGCTCCCTGGACCAACAGAAGGGTGGAAATTTCCAGAAGGGTGGAAATTACGGTAGGTTGTGTTTAAGCATGGCTGCACTCACCTCGTTCCCTTTCCCTTCTTCCCACTCCCAGCAAACTTCAGCCTCCTTGCTTTCCAGTCACAGTGTATGAAAGGAGATCCGTAAATGTTACATTGTTTAAGAATAAGTCACAAGAGCCATCTGAGAAGAGCCATCCAGACCTTTCAGGGTGTCACTTGTTGTGAATTGAGAAGAATTCAAGAAAAGGGGGGTGGTTGTTTTGGAGGGAATGGCCTAAGCTAGAGTTAGGATGGAGGTAGCAAATGACCCTATGAGAACCATAGGGCCAACTCTAGCCAATAAAATAGGAACAGAAGTTGGGAGGGTCACTTCTGTACTGAGACACTGAAAATGCCCATGCTCAATTCCCTCATCTTTGCTTTTGTGGCATCCGCCAAAAAGTCCATGCATTCCAGACGATACAACTATAAGAAGGTAATACTTCTATGAGCCTGGATCCCTGAGTGACTGAGTGAAGCAAAGCCCCCTGTTGACCTGTATTGGAACACGTAGCATGAGCAAGAAATATATTTTTATTGTGTTAAGCCACTGAGATTTGGGGGGGCGTGTTTGTTGCTGCAGCATAACCTAGTCTATCCTTACTAATACAAGCTAATTTTCCTAGTTAGAAATAAGGAGAGTTATAGCTTTATCTCTCTGAGTTTTATAATCTCTAAATTTTAATTACTGTCACACATATTAGAGTGAACCGTATGAAACTGCCATTTTACTAGGTCAAAATGAGTTGAACATCAATAGTTCAACCATAGTATTCCTGGGAATGAACTTGCAGAATCCAGATGTACACGTTCACTATGACTTGGTATTTAAGTTTATTTTGTTTGATGATAAACTAGGGCATGATTTTCAACACTAAAGCAAAAACAAAAACTGAATTCTTCCATTTTGTTCTCAGACAACTTGAAAAATGTTGGAACTGGCTTCTCTTCAGCAATTGACATTACATTTATGTTGTTCAGGCAGAAGATAAGTAAATTTAGGAAAGGGAGGCAGAGAAAAGGAGTTTTACTCTCATATAAAATTCTGGTTTGAGCAAGTATCCAGGGATGGTTCTAGACAAAATAATAAACTGAGTGAAGATTTTTCTTTGAGATATTCCCATATCTCCTATCAGTTTCTCTTTCCCTACTTTACTCTTTTTTCACTTCTCTCTTTCCCCCGAAGACTTGGAGTCAAGCCATGCATCCCAGTTCTGGGAATCTCAGCTAAGATTTACACCAACTACCAAGAAGGGGACGAGTTGGCCATGATTAGCGGTATTAGCATTCCAACGAGAGCCTCACAAAAGATCCAAAGTCCCACAAGACTCAAAATCCTGGATAATAATAACAATAATAGTCATTGTGTCAACAAATATTTATTGTGCACCTAATTTATCCCAAGTACTGAACCATGGCGAACAAAGTCCCTGCCTTCACGAAACTTACATTTGAATGGACCAAAAGATTGTAAACAAATAAATACATAACATGATGTTAGGTACCAATAAGTCTTGTGAGTAAAATAAGGTAAGGTAAGGGGCTAGAGACTAATGGATGAGAGGTAGGGGCCATTTTACATATAGTGGCCAAGGAAGGCCTTTTTGAGGAGAAGACATTTGAGGGAAGACCTGAATAAAGTGTAGGAATAAGTCATGGGCAATGTGAATATGTGGGATCAGGAGCATTCCAGTGAAGGAATCAGCATATGAAAAGTCCCTGAGCCAAAACACGCCTGCATAGCTGAGGAACCACAAGAAAATTATGACTAGACAGAAGGGAAGGATAAAGGAAATCATTAAGAGAGATCAGAGAAATAGGCCAAGGCCAAATCACACAGGGCCCTGTAGGCCATAGTAAGGACTTTGGACTTTGTTCAAAGTGTGATGGAAAGCCAGCGTAGGGCTTTGAGTGAGGGAGTGACAAGACCTGATTTATGTTTAGAAAAGATTCTTTAGGGTGCTGTGTGGTGAATAGATTCTAAGCAAGCATGCAAGCAGGAACACCAGTTAGGAAGCCACTGCAGTCATTCCAGAAAGAGGTGATGGTGGCTTGGACTAGAAAGGTTGACATTGTTTGGTTTGTGATATAATCATGGTTGACATTTATTGACCATTCACAGGCTAAGCGCTTTATAAACATTATTCTCATAACACTCTGTGGAGTAAGTATCATCATTTGCTCCTATTTACTGAGGAGAAAACTGTCCTCTAAGGAGGATAACTTGCCCCATTTCCATCAACTAGCCCTGATTTACCAAGGAGGGCTCTGAAATTTAGAGAGGTGAAGTAACATATCCAAGGTCACGGAAGTAACATGTGCTCTGAGCTCATACAAATTTGTGTAACTCAAGACCAAGCCGTTTTGCCTGCAAAGAAACTATACAGGCCACAATTACTGGTGTTGGGCTAGTTATATTTGAGGCAACTCATTATATTCAGGGTAAGGAACGAGTCCTAGCATATGTTCATCACGGACAAGGGAATACTGGAAAGGACTGGGGCTGGTGTTAAAATTGGGGCTAGGCAATCTTATTTTTGGAATGGGCTACTTAATAGAGGCCCTGGAGTAAGAGCTTCTTGGATTCACACAAAATAAGATTTTTGAAGGCCTTTAGAGGCCAAGAAATGCATTAAAATGAATATAACTGTTAGACTGTACTCTCTTCCTTTTGGACACAAGGAAGGTTTGTGCAGTTTGAGTCATCTGATTTTGAAAAGATTGGCCTGTGAACCATCTGAGTCTTTATGAGAAGACAAGAAGGTGGGACACATTGGAACATACTTCCTTGATGGGTTGGCTTGGAGGCCTGAGTAAGAATTGACTCTGGGAAAACCAGCAGCTGACAGGGCTGTTCCCCACCAAGTGAGAGTTTAATAAACAAAATCACAATTCACCCCAGCTTGGCTTCAGCATTTTTGAAAATGACATGCAAGATGGCATCACCACTGAGGAGAAAATCACAGCCTGGTTTGCAGTTGGAAATTGCTAGCTTGGTGGCAGCTGCTGTTTGCTCATAGTTGAACTGCTCTGTCATTAGATCTCAGGATAGGGTAACACAAAGGGAGAGGATGATGCCATTGTCTTCCTAGGCTAGTGAGCAAATAAGAGGTCAGGACAATCTTATTTACAGTCAACGAAGTACTTAATACATGTGGTCAGAACTGTGTTAAATGCCATATAAACCGTTGCGGGGGGCGGGCAGGGGGGAGAAATGTGACATTGCCCTTGCCCTCAAGGGGCTTACGGTATTGCTAACATTCAAGAGAAATTACAAATACAAAGGTGTACCAATTATTAATGTATTGCCCCTCAGCTCCAAATCCGCCCTTCTTTGCTCTGCTTTGTGATACTGGAGCTGGACCTTGTAAACATTTCTCCTTTGCCAGATGGTGCATTGTTAAGATTTGTCAATAGAAGGTGCTAAAAATACATGGCAGGGCAAAGGGGTACCTCTTCCTAATGTGCTTTGTTTCTTCCTTGCTTCTGCACCACACAGTGCAGGCAAACACCCAGTGCAGGCAAACACCCAGAGGTGCTCACGCCTCAGTGAGTTTCAGAGCACCCCCAAGGTGGCTTCCTAGCCAATTTCAGTGGCATTCTCACAGGCAGCCTCCCAGCATATTCCACTAGTAACTCAGAAGGCCACTTCTCAGAGTGTTTCTGTAGCACCCCCCTGGGCAACTTCCTATGAGTCTCATCAGCACCCCACCAAGAAGCTTCCTAGTGAGTTTAGCTGGCACCCCAGCCAGCAGTTTCCTGTTTACCAGCCTGTCTGCAGAAGCTCAGTGAAGCTCTCCACTATCCAGTGGGCCATGCCAACACCCTCTCCACTGAGGTCTGAATCCTTCAGCCTTAGTGGGGGTCTACAGAGCTCTCCCAGTTTGCTCCTGCCTTAGGTACACTGCTTCAGTCCTAGAGATAGTGGCTGCCTCCTATATCTGCTGTCCCTGTATTCTTTAGAATTATCCTTTACCCCTTGGTAGTTGATCTCCTTTCATTAGTTAATAATTCTTTATGTTAAACTCCCCCTGTTCTAATTACTGTGTGGTTTCTGCCTCCTGACTGAAGACTGGCTGATACAAGCAGTAAGAAAATATAAGTACGAAACTGGGGGATAACAATGAGATGTTATAGTAGTTCAGAAAATGTAGAGTTCAATGTGGACTTTTGAGTCAAGGGAAGGCTTCATGGAAAGCTATAACCTGAAACTGGACCCACTCTGACAGGGGAAGAGAATTCTAAATTCGGAGAGCATGTGTGTCAGGTGTGTGTGTGTGTGTGTTTGAGAGAGAGCAAGGGAGGGTGGAGAGAGAGAGAGAGAGAGAGAGGGAGGGAGAGGAAAGATAAGATGAGGGGCTAGATTGGATGATTCATTTTAAATGGTGGGAAGTAATTTCAGAGCATAAAAATAGATTGATTAACCAACCAATTAATGAACTCAACAAATGTTCATTGAGCACCGACTGTGTATCAGATTCTAAGTGTAAGTTTATAGCAGTGGCCAAAATAGATGAAGATATTTGCCCTTGTGGGGTTTACAATATGGAGGGGGGCAGAGGGTAAGGCAGGAGAGACATAACAAACAATAGACATGATAAGCACTTTGGTACAATAGAGGTTGGTAAGTGATATGAAAAAAGAAAAAAAGTAGACGGAGGGGTGTATTAGTTTCCTCTTACTGCTGTAATGAATTACACTGATAATGGTTTAAAACAACATAAATTTGTTATCTTATGGTTTGGAGGTCAGTAGTTCTAAAATGGAGGTATTAGCAGGACTGCGTTCCTTCTGGAGGCTTTAAGGGAGATGCCTTTCCTTGCCTTTTCCAGTTTCTAGAGGACACTTTCAATTCCTTGACTCATGATCTTTCTCCACTTTGCACCTAGCAGGGTAGCATCTTCAAATCCCTCTCCTTTCTTACCTCCGTTTCCGTGTCACATCTTCTCTGACTCTGACTCTCCTGCCTCCCTCTTATAAGGACCTTTGTGATTACATCAGGCCCACCCAAATAATCCAGTATAATGTCCTCATCTCAAGATCTTTAACTTAATCACACCCGCAAAGTCCTCTTTGCCATGTCGGGTAATATATTCACAGGTTCTGTGGATTAGGATGTGAACATCTTTGGGGGGGCCATTATTTGTCTACCACAAGGGGGTTGCAGTTTTAAATTGGTGGTTATGATAGGCCTCATTAAAAATGTAAGATGTGAGCAAACACTTAAAAGAGGGAGTTACCTATGAAGTTACACATGTGGAGAATGTTATGGAAAGAGGTAACAGCCAGTGCAAAGGCCCTGAGGCTGGAGGGTTCCTAGTGTGTTGAAGGAGCAAGGAGGCCAGCACAGCTGGCAGAGAATGAGGCAGGGAGAGTACCAAGAGATAAAGTCAGAGAGAGAAAGACAGATCATTTGGGGCGAATGATTTGGATGAGGACATTGAGCAGAGGAGGACAGTGAATGCTGGAGAAGAATGCTGAGACCAAATACACTACAGGCATGGGAGGAACGAAAATATAACTGGCATCTTGGGTCCAATGTTTTCCACCCCTGTAGTAGATATGGGGTTCTTGGAATGTTAGACTAAGGGAGCATGTTTCATGTATTTTATAGAGAATTATAAGAAAAAGGTTTTAAGCAGAACAATGTTAATATGTGTCTAAAATTTTTCACTGAGGCAGCAAGAAGAAAAGCTGTCTCACTGAACTAAAATGCAAATGTGCACATTTCTCATATTATTGATACCTCTTGCAGTGTACTTGGTAGAACCTGAAATGTCTAACATGTGCAGGACTTGTGATAATGGCTTCTTGGCTGTGCAATTTTATTTCTAATTGCAAACACCTGACAGTTCAGATGGTCCCTTTCCTCAATCGACCTGATGCTATTTAAATCTATGGACATGATGCTTGCGGTAAAGTGAGAGGCTTTCATGTGGTCTCAAGCTGATCTTCATAAAGGACCTACCACTTATTGGGGAGGGGAGAGGTCCCTAAGGGCTCGATTTCTCCTCTGCACCTCTGCAAACCTGAGAAACTTCCTTTACCAAACACTCAAGATGATCAGTCCTGCGGAAGCAAGACTGGGATGGTACACCCAAGTGCTAATTAATTGACTTGAAGTGTGAGGTTTAAGATGGTCAGTTTTCTACAGAGGAAACTTCCTCCTGATAGTAACCACTTGAAAGGCTAAATTACAGATCATAGAAAATCATATTAATAAAAGTTTAAATTTGTGTATTTCTTCATGCCAGGCACTGTTCTAAGAACATTTTTTTGCTCAGCAAATAATTTTTGAGCACCTACTTTATGCCAAACATTGTCTTAGGCACTTGGAAAACATCAGTTTTTTTTAAAGGTTCGTGCTTGATATATTTTGAAAGTAAAGCCGAGAGGATTTCCTGATGGATTGGTTATAAAGACTGATATAATGAGAAGTCAAGGATGAGGCCAAGTCTTAGGGAAGGAAAGGTGGTCAGTGAGGAATTCTTCATGAAGAGGGTAATACCCTGAGTTCTCTTGGTTGTCTCTAAATCTTCAATCACAGTCTACTGTACCCAAGAGCTTTATCTTAGTGACACATGGAGAAAACAAAGGTGAAACGGAGGTGCCTGTGCAAGGGACAGGTTTCAGGAAGCAAAATCATGGCCTAGGGAGTGTGAATCAAGAATTTGCATAGAGTAGGAATTCAGAAAGAAAAATGCCCAGGAAACCGTAAGTCTCCCCGCCTCCACAGTCCTTATAAATGCTGCAACAGACCTTGGGCATCTCACAACATAGAGGTGAGAGCTTGAGAAGCTTGAGAAAGTTTACATGGGACTCATATAAAGAGGGGCTCAAGAAAGCTAGAAGACTTGGAAGTATTGGGGCATTCAGAATGCATTACCATTTATTAAATAATTATCGATATAATTATCATGAGTTAGTAACGAAGATAAACATATTAACCCTTATTACAACGTTAGAATATAGGTACTTAAATTATTCTCATTCCATAAATGAGAAAACTTGGACCTCAAGAGAGAGGGTAAGCAAATTGTTTGCCCATCCACACCCAGCAAGAGAGAGGGACAGGTCTTAAACCTTAAGCCTTAAAGATGGGTCTTTTTGACCCCATGAAATGTACTCTCCTTGGACTGACAGTTAACAAAGAATATGCCTCTATATGGTATCCTTTTTATGTGTATACATGCCTAGGTTAACCATTGACACACTTGTGTATATTTTAGCTATTGTGATATTTTGATGATTCTCAACAGATGTTTTTCTTTGCTTATAAAACTCTAAATTAAATAAGCCCTTCAGCCATGGTATATTAGTCATCATCAACATGGTGTAACCTTCAAGGGGCAGGGATTTTCTCTGCTTTGTTCATTGTCTCCTCAGCACCGAGAACAGTCCTGGCACATCGTAGGTGCTCAATGAGTGTTTGTTGAGTGAAAAATTGGCAGGCTGATCCCACCATCTGGTTTGGTATGGATGACCACAAAATCTGATCCTTGACTGGGAAGGTGAATCAAATGGTAACCAAAAGGGACTCTTTCTCATTTGGAAGTGCTTGAGGGGATGCCAAGATGAACAAGAAGGAGTCTCAGAGGACATACTATCTGGGGGACTAATGTTTTCTGTGTAACTGAAAATTCCACCTTCTAAATGAGTATTGGGTCACATCCAAGAGCCTGTGTAGGATCTCGGACACTCTGTGAATTGGGAAGAAGAAATCCACCCATACTTCCTCTGCTGCCCAGATGAATGTTAATTTCTGCGGAACTCCTTTAAGCAATATTCGGTGATCCTGTTTCAACTCCCTTCGAGTTCTAGAATCCTGATTCACTATGCCCCTCTCCACCATTAGCTACCATCCCCATCTCCCCTCCAGCCTCTCAAACTTTCCTCTAGAAGCTCTGGCTCTTGGCCTGGTCAGGCCCTTTTAATGTCTCCTCTCTGCATTTCCAGTGGCATTATCCTACCCTGGCCCTTACCATGGCTTTGCCTTCATAACACCAGGTAGCTGGACCACCTTCACAAACTACATGTTTCGTTTTGTTGTTTGTTTGTTACTTTTTATGGAAACGTACGTCAAGAAAAATGTACTGATAACAAGTGCAAACCAAACACACCCGTAATACCTGCACCCAGATCAAGAAAGGGAACATTGTCAGCATCTCAAAAGCTGCTGTCATGCTCTTTTCCATCACTACCCCCATCTCACTGCCTATTTCCCTCCTCTTCCCTTTAATCTCTGATTGATTAATGTGTTCAAACAAGAGAATTTGTTTCGGGAGATTTTTAACTCTTCTCTGAAGCTTCTACTTTAGAGATCCTGGTCAAAAATAGGGTATTCTCATCTCTTGCCTCTTGTGAAGTAAGGTTCAAAGGATAGAAATAACCACTGTTGCTTCTTATTATTATCATTGCTTATTTAAAAAAAACCCACATTCAAATGACAGTCTAGTCTGTGACAATGTCAAATGGACAAACCAGGAAAAGAACCCATAGCAAAGAGGTGATTAAAATCCCATGAATAGTTGACATGCCAAAACTTGGGCATACTCATCCCAGATTTCTGTTATTTCAGAAAGGTTTCAATAAGCTTTAGCCATGCCCCATCCTATCTAAAGATGAGCATGTATCTTGCTCGAAACCACTTGATAGCAATAAAGATAATTTCTCTCTCAAGCAGATTTCGTACTGGCTTTATGACAGATGTCTACAGACATCTCTGTCTCTGCACCCACACCTCCCCCAGGGTCTGAGTTCGCATACTGAAAGATAAATGACATTGAAAAGATATATGTATCTCAAGGGGTTTCTGAGATTACCTTTGAGGGAATTTTATTTGTCTACCAGAGCTTAGAGCATCTGAGAACTTTTATGCCAGGAAGAGTTAATTAAATGCAATGCATCCTGGGGCTTGAGAGCTGAAAGCCTAATGAGATCCAATGTTTCAAGAGAGACTACTTAAATTGGAACAGTGGCAGGATTATCTAGAAGCTTCAGATGAACTTTCAAGCTTGATATGTTCCTCATTTCATTTTTTGGTCTGATACAACACTCAGCCAATTGCAGTGTACATTTCTGCATTTATGCCTGCCAGAATCTCCTCGGTTCACTTCAGGAAGGCAATTTGAGATGAGAGTTATTTGATGGCATTTTAGATGTTGTTGTGTCTAATAATGATAATGATGGTATATGGAAGCTGGCACAATAGAAGTGCATAAGCTACTGGGGAGAGAGAGGCCCAAAATTTCATAAGAAAATGCTCATTATCTTTCACCAGCAGCAGATAAAGTTGAAATTTATTTCTACTGGTGGCTTGCAGCCCAAAACACTCGACTATTTCCAAGGCACACAGATTACAGTACTTTGGAAATCGCCCAATATGGAAGGCCAGGGGAATGTCTTTGTTTTCTGGCTAGAAAGCCAGAGTTCTCTCTCTGCCTCAGGTTTTACAGTTGCAGCAAGCTCTCTGGGAGCTACTGTAGTTTCGGTAGGCAGCATGAGTGAAAGGCTAGGGAGACTTAGCAGGAACTGTAGGGGAGAAAGTGACAGCAGTGGTAGATTTGGCGAGCGATTTTGAATATGCAGCTCATAGAGCTTTGCATCATTTGCACACCCCACCCCTTAGCCCCCTTGCCAGAGAATGAGATACCCACTCTTTGCTCCTTTCCTGCAGTGGGGACAGGATAAAAAAATGAAGGCAGTGAAAATCAGAAGCAGGCATCTGGTGATGGCTCAAATAGCCCCCAGACATGTAGGGGCAGCCCCCACTTCTGTTGCTCACACTGGGGTTTTTGATGGAGACACGATTTTCAGTCTCCTGGTCTACAAGTCCTATTTATTTGGTAAGGGAATGAGCCTAATTGAAGTGATGTGTCCTTTTCTTCTAACATCGTTCAATTTTATTGTAACTTCCCTTTCGTTTTCAGTCTGTGACAGTCAGCCTAATGTGTAGGAGATTAGAGTTATCATATCTAGATTTATGCAAATAAGTACACATCATAGAGATCAGAAATAGAGAATGCCATAGCTGGATTGCAAGTGTGGTTCTCTGGTCTGCAAGTTACAAAGATGGCAGAACACACTTTGTTACCTTCTCAAAGTGTTGATACTCTTCATTAGTAACTTTTAAATTGCAAATATGACACATATCATTAACCATAACATCGGTTTAATGAAAAGATCATATCTTATAAAATCAGATCATTTGAGAATCTATAAATAAGTTCAATGGTAAGAAATTACTTAATGGAAGGGGAAAACCCTTTCTCATTGATTAAAAATGCTTCCCCCTGTCACCTTTAGCCTATTAATAGGCCCAATCCTGAATTAAAAGCTGAGCTGCACACCATATGTGCCAGGGACACAGAGAACATTCCAGCGCTTCTCAAATTTTCATGTCCGTATATATCACCCAGAGGTTTTGTTAAAATGCAGATTCGGATTCAGCAGGTCCAGGGTGTGGCTCTGGGCGGTGGCTGCTGGCCTGTGGGCCACACTTTGAATGTGGAGGACATAGGGAACCTTCTGCCCTGTAAGGAGGCTCCGTTCAGTTTCAAAGTATTTCCGGAAATGTGCCCAACCTTTTGAAACACATAAAAAGTTTTGGTTGTTGTTATGATTCACTCTCATGATTCTTTTTGCAATTGTGTGGAACAGAGTAAACATATTTGAAATATCAACTGATGGAGTTTTTGTCCATGGGTTCACGTTTTCCTTCCACCGCCTTGCCCCCATTCAAACAATAACTGACCCTTTGCCCTCTGGCACATAAGAGGGAGGGGGCAGGAAAGAAAGGAAGTGGTTTCTTTCTAGTTTTGAGTGCTTCAAGGGCCCAAGGCCAGTTCTCTGCCACCCTGTCACCTTATCACTCTCTATTTTCTCTCAGTCACTGAAGCCAGTTGTTGGTTTGCAATTGTTACTGTACTTGTTCTGTTGCACTTGTAATAGAATAAGGAGGATCAGTAAATAATTCTTGTACCCACTATCTCTACGACAGATTAAGAGGGTAGCCTACTTCAAGATAAATGAGAGAGAGCATATTTCACGATTATTTTGCAAAACAAGTATACCTATGTCAAAAGTATACAACTGAAGACACCGTTATGAAACAGACCACAGTAAGAACTGTCAGTAGTATACAACAGGGTTTCTCAACCTTGGCACTGATGACACTTGGGGCCAAATAATTCTTTGCTGCGGGACTGTCCTGTGCATTGTAGAATGTTTAGCAGCATCCCTGGCCTCTACCCATTAGATGCCAGTGGCACTTCCTGCACGCTTCTACACACATACACACAACCAAAACTATCTCCAAACATTGCAAAATGTCCCTGAAGGGCAAACTCACTTCTACTGGGAATCCCTGGCATATGACAATAATAGCACACACAGAGTGCATATTGTGCAACTGGCAGGGTTCTAGGTATTTACATGTATTCACACATTTAATAATCAATACAACTTTATGAGATAGGTACTATTACTTTTCCTAGTATAGATGAGGAAGCTGGAACACAGGTTAACGAACTCACCCAAAGTCACAGAGCCAGTAGGTAGAAGAGCTGGGGTTTCCATCTAGCCAACCCTTCTAGTTTAAGAATCTGTGCTCTTAACCAATATACTGTGTGATGAAACATTGAGTAAACTAGAAAAGGAGTGCAATTCCAATAGGATTTATTTTGAATGTGAATAAAGTCAGCAATGCTGCTATGAGATACAGTTACATATTAATTTAATTGCCTGACACCAAACCATTTACATTTGGGGATTTTATAAAAGACTATGAATTAAATATAAGAGGCCCTGGGCCTTAGGGCTGCCTTCCTGGAGACTTTCTAAGTTCCCCTCTGGCACTGGTACTGGCCCAACCAGCAGTGCTTCCCAGGCAGTATGAGCTTTGCCCGGTCACCGGTTGTCATTCCTCCCTTCCAATTACTTTTTGAATCACTACCCTACCCCTTGCACGAGGTCGACCAGATGCCCCAAAGAGCTCTGGAAATCAAATGTGTGGGCTGGTCTTGAGGTCCCGGTTCCAGGAGAGCAGTCTGGTGAGAACAGTGCTGCCACCAGCCAGCGTGGTATTTCTTTCATGAAAGTGCACAAGATTGGTGCTGACTCACTGATTTGGAGTGGCTCTCGCTCATATCACACAAGTATCTCTAAGCTACCAATGGTCCACCACCAACCCTTGGGCAATGCTGCTTCCAGTCTACAGGACCTGAAAGTGAAAGGGTTGACGGCAGGCACCCATTACCATGTGCATCCCCCAGCTGGCACCCAAGGTGATCCCCTTCCCCTGTAGCCTCTAAAGGTGTTGGTGACCCTCGAAGGGAGGCCGTGCCTGTGTCCTCAAGGGCTTCTGAGGCCATCGCTCTACAATGCCAATGCTATATCCATGTCCTCTCTTGCCTCTGATCAATGTGGTGACTCTGTGCTCTCCTAGATCAGACTCAGGCCACGTGGATCTAGAGACAGACATTCCTTGTGTAAATGGGACTATTCTTGTCACTCAGCCCTTGGCTATCCTCCACTCTCCTCCCCTCTAGTGACTGTGAGTATACTGCAGGGGTATAGTCAAAATTGAGAGAGGTTGAATTCTAGGAATGCAGTGATGATGGCCTGAAGGGTTCAAGAGAAGACATGGTTAATTCATGTGCTGTTCCACCTTTGTACTATAAAATTCTGGGTGGTAAATTTAACATGACCAGAAAATGGCTCGTTCACATTTTCCTGCATACTCTAAGACTAGCATTTGTGATCGTCATCAACAAAGCACAGTTACAACATCTGAAAGAGTCATGGGCAGCAGGATGGATGATGCATTGTTAATATGTAATCATGTCACCGACATCACATAAATGTTATCAGAGAACTGTGGGGGCAAGAAGTGCTGTATTGCTTCAATAGTTTCCTAGTTTCCTGAGATGTTTTTTAAAGTCATGAATGGGTGTTGAATTATTTCTTTCAATGATGATATCACATTACCCAAGGAAACATGCCTATCTCAATTTAGCAGCAAAAATTCGATCAAGGACTTGACACTATGACCCTTCTAAATATTTTGAATATTTCTCACCAAGGGCATTATCAAATGGAGAAATTTGTTTTGTTCATTAATCATAGAAAAATGAATCTTTAGGAGTTTCATTTGTCAGAGAATAATCTCAGCTACTTTCCTTTATTAACAGAAGTCAAAGCCATAGCCAGATTTACATTCCCAAAAGTGTGAAATAAAATCCCAAATTCCAAATGTATTTTCTTGATCTGAAACTTTATGAAAATAAACTAGCTTTGTTCAGTTCATCTTCCCCAACTAGTATTGATAGTATGAATTGGGAGCTCCAAAGAGAAGTTATTGAACTGTAGCACAATATAATACTGAAAGTGAGATAATGACATTTATTTATCCTAAATATAAAAACACTGTGCAAGGATCCTATCCGTGTTCAAATGAGCTATCATTTTATGAAGAACTTCTTTCTGTTATGAATCTGAATTTAATTAAATATCAAAATCAGTTAGAAGATTAAAGGCTGAATTCTACCCTGCACCTCACAATGTGAAATACAAGACCTGACACTTCATGTTTTCACAGAAGTTAAGGTACCTGCTTTCCAGTTCCAAATCAAAAGAGTAATGAAACATGAAAGAAAACAATTAATAGTTAGCTCTCTCTATTTTCAATTTGCATTCCCCATGTATATAGTAACATATGATCACCATTAGTCTATCTGTGTTTATTATGTTATCTCTTTACCCTGTATTTCAGTAAAAACAAAGAAGGCTTGATTACATTTCTGGTAATTGATTTTCCATACACCTGGCCTGCTTCACTAATTTATCTGCTTGGTCTGTAGACACACTTGAGTTCATGACTCATTCAGCAAGTATCTGACACATGATGGTTGAACTGAATGCATTGCAAACACTCCTGACGTTATGGTTTTTTCATTGAATTTTCTTTTGATTTCTATGTTACCTCGATCCATAAATAGAGCAATAGCAAAAAAATTAGGCCCAAAGAAAGCTCTCAGTAAAGACATACAACAGAATTTCAAACGTTAGTACAGAACAATAAAATAATACCAGATCCAGAGGTGACATTCAGAATATTTAGAATGCTCATTCTCAGAAGGTTAATAAAAATATTATCAATTGATCCACATAAAATAAGTAAAAATACCTAAAAATCCATTGAAAGTCTCAATATTTATCAAGCAATTAAAAAAAATTAGTCTAATCTTGGCTTAATCTATAAGAGCACAAATAGATTCATTTCTGTCATTGTCCTTTTCCTGTAATTGAAACACTCATATGGCACTTTTTCAATTCCAAAAAAAATTCCTATTGCAGACGTCTCTTTATTCAGATTTTAATGTAATGACTGGGGGCAAATATTTACTTCACTTTTTGAAACCTTATTTTTGCCTTACCCCAGTTTACTAATTTTCTCTGATTGTAAGTATACTCTGCCTCAAATCCTTCTCTAGAATGAAGTAGGATGTAAATATACACATTCTTTCCTAGGATTCTTCAGGTAAGAGAAAGCACTTGCTATAACAGGGCCTAAGGCAACTTAACTAAGACTAGTACAGCCTTATGTAAGCAATTTCTGTAAGGTTTTATTTTTGTAAATACATTTCTAGTGGAAAATGTAAAAATCATTTTACTTTGGCACATAGAAAACATGAAGCTATTATCTAGCCTGGGATTAATAAAGAAGCACAAACAAAACCAAGTAAAAGCACAAACTAAAGAAATCAAAGACCAGGTAGACTCTGCAGCTCAAATCTAGTATTTGTCCAAAAGTTTAATGGACGCATCAAAAGTCTTTCAAAATCAAATGCCTGTCAGGACTTCCCTGGTGGTCCAGTGGGTAAGACTCCATGCTCCCAATGCAGGGGGCCTGGGTTGGATCCCTGGTCTGGGGACTAGGTCCCACATGCCACAAGTAAGAAGCCCGCATGCCGCAAATAAAAAAGATCCCACATGCCGCAATGAAGATCCCACGTGCTGCAACTAAGACCCAGTGCAGCCTAAATAAATAAATATTTTTTAAAAAAAACCAAAAGCCTGCCAGTCGATAAAGAGCCACCAGTGGTAGAAAACTTCCCCCCAAAGACGAGAGACTGGAAATGCATTTTCTCCTCAGAGTGAAATGAAAAAGAAGGATTATAAGTGAGAATGGAAAACATGCAGGTGAACTCAATCACTCGTTTAACACCTATGATGGAGCAACTTCGTGGGTCCGTCTTTGATCAAGGTGCTAGAGACACGAGTAAACACATCAGTCCAAGTCCTTGTCCTCATAGAGCCTTTATGCTGGTGAATGAGATAACTATGAATGAATGAATGAATCAATCAATAAAATACAGGGTTGCGTGTGTCTGTAAAGAAAATGAGAGGGTAAGGAGACAGAATCATTCAGAGAAGGGTACTCTTTCAGACAGGGTAGTCAGGGAAGGCTGTATAAAAAGAGAACATTTGAGCAGAGACCTGAATGAAGTGAAGAAGTAAGGTATGCAAATGTCCATCAACAGATGAATGGATAAATAAAACGTGACAGATATATATAAGTACATGCAAATATTATATAATGTATATAAAATATTGTTTGAACATAAAAAGGAATGAAATTCTGATACATGCTACAACATGGGTGAACCTTTTGGAAAGTTTTGCTGTAAAGAGTAATAGAGAAGTGGCGTGAAAGAGGGACGGAAGGATTAGGGAGGGCTTTTTGGTAATGAGCCTGTTTGCCACTGGAAAGTAAATGTCAGTTGAACCAGATGTGACTTTATGTCAGATAAAGACCTAATTTCCATAACAAATAAAAGGCTGAGCAGTGCACACTAAAAGCAAGCAAAACACTGAAATTATGACTAGTAAGAACTGTGAACTAATCCTTCCAAGTAGTCACAAGATTTAACGCCTTTCCAAAAGAGGGGATCCATTCCACACTTCATAGTTAAACAGGTGGAAAATTTGGAAATGACACAGGGAAAATCACAAACATGAGAAGTTTTGATAAACAGGAAATAGAGAAATGAAAGGAAAAGGAAAGAAGAGAAAAATAAGGAAATAATTACTAATTCTTTTCATGTTACTGTAGAGCTTTCTCACAAAGAATTTGTGAATATGCTGCACCATATACTCAGAGGAATAATAAAAAAGAAGCATTAGTAAAATGACATAGACAACCTTGGGACTGGCAAAACAGAGCATATTACACATTACATGCATATTACTTATTGCAGCATAAAATTTGAAACATTGGAATGACCTTCTGGTTACAAAACCTCTTTGCTATATATATATTTTTAAATTTATTTTATTTATTTATTTTTGACCGCATTGGGTCTTTGTTGCTGCACGCAGGCTTTCTCTAGTTGTGGCGAGCAGGGGCTCCTCTTCATTGCGGTGCACAGGCTTCACATTGCGGTGGCTTCTCTTGTTGCGGAGCACAGGCTCTAGGCATGCAGGCTTCAGCAGTTGTAGCTCGCAGGCTCAATAGTTGTGGCTCGTGGGCTCTAGAGCGCAGGCTCAATAGTTGTGGCGCATGGGCTTAGTTGCTCCATGGCATGTGAGATCTTCCAGGAGCAGGACTCGAACCCATGTCCCCTGCATTGTCAGGCAGATTCTTAACCGCTGAGCCACCAGGGAAGCCCCAGCGGGGGCTACTCTTCATTGCAGTGCGTGGGCTTCTCATTGCGGTGGCTTGTTGCAGAGCATGGGCTCTAGGCACGGGCTTCAGTAGTTGTGGCATGTGGGCTCAGTAGTTGTGGCTCGCAGGCTCTAGAGCGCAGGCTCAGTAGTTGTGGTGCACGGGTTTAGCTGCTTCGTAGCATGTGGGATCTTCCCAGACCAGGGCTCGAACCCGTGTCCCCTGCATTGGCAGGCGAACTCAAGCACTGCACCACCAGGGAAGCCCCCTCTTTGCTATATTGCTTGCAAAACCAGACCAATTCTATCTAATATTGTTTTGGTATTTCTGGCCAGTACAATAAGATGTTAAAACCAAAAAAAAGAGGTATGACTCTTGGCAGGCAGAAGAAAGAATTTTTGTTATTTGCAGACGTTAAGATTGTACACTGAGTTAAGGCAAGAGAATCAATAGGAAAACTATTATAATTAATAAGCACATTCAAAAAATGGCTGGATACAGGATAAATATCAAGAAATCAATACTTTAGGTTATAAGCAGCTAGAAATATAATGAAAATACAATAACACAGCCTAAAATAATATCCTAGAAGTAATAAGAAATGTTTGGAATATATACCCTAGAAGTAATAAGAAATGTTTGGTGTATATATATATATATATATATATATATATAAAGATTCTTTATATATATATAAAGATTCTTTTACTAAGAGAAAGAAGACTTGGATACCATGTCCCTAATTGGGCAGACAATCTTGTAAAAATGGCCATTCTTCCCAAAGGAAGGGTAATGCAGTGCTGATCGTAATCTCATGATGATTGATTTTAATTTGACAATATATTTCTGAAGATCATCTGGAAGAATAAACAGGTGAAAAATAGCCAAGAAAACTTTTGAAGAGAAATGATAGTGGGCTTGTTCTTCTAGATATTAAAGCTATTTATAAATCTCAAATAATTGAAATAATGAATTATTTGGAAAAGACTTATAGAGAGAGCAATAAAACAAAAAACTAATACAAGATCGAAACTCTGGAATGCATGAGTATTTACCATATGGCTGAGTAGGTATTACAAATCAGTTGGGAAAGTATGAAGTTTTCCATAAGAAGTGTAGAGTAGCTACACTATATTGACAGCTATATTGACAGCTATATAAGAAAATCATATTAAACTATTACCATATCATGCACCAAAATAAACTTCAATAGATTAAACAAACATAATCAAACCACATAGAAAATATAGGTATCTGATTTTCTAGTGAATAAAAGTTTCTTAAATTTAAAAGTAATTTTTTAAACAACAAAGAAAAATATATACACAACATGAAAAGTAAATCAACAAATTGAGAAAAATATCTGCAACAAATATGATAAACTAAAATTAATATCCATAATATATGAGTTCTTGAAAATTGGTAAGATAACCCTAAAACATGATATAAAAATGGCCAAAGGACAATCTAGAAAAGAAGAAATGCAAATGGCTAGAAAATAACCTCATTCACAATTGAAAATAATCAAATTGAATAACAGGTGATAAAGAGTGATGATAATGGCCCCCCCCAATGAATCACACCTCTCTGAACCTATCCTTTGCAGTATGACTTTGATACTCCTTTCATGAAGAAATGCAATCTATTTCCCTACCTCTTGAAGCTGGGATAGCCTTATGACTTACTTTGATCAAAAGAATGTGGTAGAGGGCTTCCCTGGTGGCGCAGTGGTTGAGAGTCCGCCTGCCGATGCAGGGGACACGGGTTCGTGTCCCGGTCCGGGAAGATCCCACATGCCGCGGAGCGGCTGGGCCCGTGAGCCATGGCCGCTGAGCCTGCGCATCCGGAGCCTGTGCTCTGCAACGGGAGAGGCCACAACAGTGAGAGGCCCGCGCTACGCAAAAAAAAAAAAAAAAAAAGAATGTGGTAGAAATTACTTTGTGCTAGTTCTGGAGCTTAGGCCTTGTGGGGCCTCCGTTTTCAATCTTGCCACTGCATTGGAACCCTGAGACTGTGAAGAAGCTCAGTCTAACATATCTTTCAAGATAAGGGACCATGATGGGAAGAAAAAAGGCGACTCAGCCAACAGCTAGAAATCACTTCCAGACATTTGAGTGAGGCCATCTTAGCCCCTTCAGCTCCAGCAAGCTGTCACAGGACTACAGGTGCATAAATGACCTAAGTAAGACCAGGAGAAGAACCACATAACCCCGGCTTGCCAGCCCATAGAATCATAAGAAATAACAAAACATTGTTTGAACATACTAAACTTTGGGGTTGTTTGTTACATAACAATAGGTAAATGATACAGTAAGTTTCCACTTTTATCTACCAAATTAGCAAAGAATTAAAAGAAAAAAGACGCTAATTACTAATGAAGGAACAGTTAGCGAAATACCATAATTCTAGGAGTGTTAATAGATACAAACTGGGAAATGATGTTGCAATATTCGTCAAGTTCTTAAGTATATTTAAATCCTTTGACCAGCTAATTCTCCTTGTAGAGTTTTATCTTACAGAAATATTAAAAGGTGGACAAGATTTATGCCCAAAGATGTTTGTTACCCATAATTTTTTTAAATCAGGGCAACTTTCCATTTAACAATAGAATAATACATTTTTAAAAATTAAAGTATATCTGTGTGATGGACTGTTATTTCATGGAAACCGGTCCCTATTGTCAGAAATCACAGATATAGACCTAAGTACATAGTATGATCTGTCTGAGTTTGTGTTTGGGATAAGCAGGTAGCAAAGACTAAAACAAAGTATATCCCAAAAACTTAACAGTAATTATTTCTGAGTGTGTTATGTGAGTTGTTATTTTCTCCTTTAGTTTTCCTTTTATTTCCCAAATTTTCAACAGTAACACTGCATTATTTTTATAATAAGAAAAAAATGTATCTTATTTTGAAGCTAAGGCAAGTTCTTGGTTGTCTGAGAAGATTTAATTATGGTCCTGTCTTAACGAGATAATGAACTAACAAACAATTACTGATCACCTACTATGTACAAACTACTGTGTCAGATGTTGAGGTGGGCTTATTGAAAGAGTCTTGAAACCACAAGCCTGTAACAGATAAGCCTCCAAAAAGTGACCAACTATTCCTACTATTAGTTTACAGATTGTATTACATCAATCAAAACAATCAGGGAAAACTGTGACAGCAATTAGAATCAGGAGGTAACTTAGAGACAAGTTTTACAAATCTGAGTAGATTCAACACCCCAGTTGAAAAGTTCTTATAAACTGCATATGGTCCAGTGGGATTGGCATGTCTTAATGACCCTGAGGTAGCCTTTGGCCCAAAAGTTCCTTTTTCCTGCCCAGTACTGGATTAGGAGGACATTTTCTCTTAAATATCTTCATCTATCAACCAGAGCTCAAGCTAGATCAAATGGACCAATCCAACTAGAGTGTTGAAAGGGCTGTAGATCTGGGGATTGACCAGAGGCTGGGAATTGGAAGAGGATCCCATATACTGTAACATGATGACTCAGTCTCTGTTCACCAAAAATGGAAGATTCTAGATTATACAAATCGGGAACAATTTTAGAGAGCTGTAATTTGTTTCAGTCCTAGAGACACCATAATCAATTAGCCACCACCAAAGATCCATGTGGTCAAGCCATTCTGACAAACATTTGGGTTTTGCCACCCACCCACACCCATTGCTGTCTAGTGACTAAGGGCTACTATTACTCAGCCTCTGCCTCAACCACCCTATTTCAGTGGTTGCATTTCCTGTCTTTGTTCCCTGCCACCAATACAGTGCTTTTCAAGGATGCTGATTTATATTCACCAATTTATTCTTTATTGCCATAATGAAGGGAATATTTTGTAGGCCCTCTCAGAGGACCTGGTTGTGGGTTGGACAAATCAGTTGCACGTGATAAATCCACTTCAACATTCTCATCTCCCTAAGCCTTTGAATTCCTTCTTTCACATCATACTAAGGTATTTCTGGCATCCCAACTTTATTTCCTATAACACTGTTGAGTACAAATTTTAGTTAAACAACTGAGCAAACAGAACCAGCTGCTTGAATCCAGAATATATGGCAAAGGCATTCTTGTTAATTAACTCAGCTCAATTTAAAATTGCTTTGATCTCTGTTTTGTTGTTGCTTTTGTTTCTGATTTTGGTTATTGTTGTTATTTCTATTCACAAAAAAATCAAGTCACACTCAAGATTTTGTGAGTTCAGTCACTTTATTAAAGACTTCAGGAATTACAAGAGGGATTTCAGGGCTGCTATACAATCTTGCACTATTCTCCTGTCTTCCCCTTTATACTCCAAATATTTTTCAAAAGCCCATGTTCCCAACAAATTGGATAACTTAGATGAAATAGACAAACTCCTAAAAAGGTACAAACTACCAAAAAATGACTCAGAAAGAAATAGAAAATCTGAACAGACATGTAACAAGAAAAGAGATTGAATTGGCAATCAAAATACTACCTACATTCCACACAAAAACTTGTACACAAATTTTCATAGTAGTATTACTGATAGTAGCCCAAAAGTGCTAACAATACAAATCTATGAGCCAATGAATGGACAAATAAAATGTGGTATAATCATTCAGTGGAATATTATTCAGCAGTAAAAAAGAAACTTATACATGCTACAACATGGATGAACCTTGAAACTATTAGGCTAAATTGAAGAAGCCAGTCACAAAGGACCACATATTGTATGGTTCCATTTATATGAAATGTCCAGCCAGAATAGTCAAATCTATAGAGTGGTTGCCTAGAGCTGAAAGAATTGGAGGAAATGGAGGTTGACTACTAAGAGTATGGGATTGTTATTTGGAGTGATGAAAATATTCTAAAATTGATTGTGGTGATGGTTGCACAATTCTCTGGCTATACTAAAAAAACATTTAATTGTTCACTTTAAATGGGTGAATTATATGGTATGTGAACCACACCTCAATAAAGTTATTACCAAAAAAAAAGAAAAAGCCCACATTCCCACAGGTGACTTTTTCTGCCTCAGTCAGCCTCTGGAGAAGTACAATCCTGGCCTCTGTTCTAATTGCTTCTCTTTCTCCTTCCAGTATTATTAAAATATCAGATGTCAGAGAGAAAAATATATTGGTCATAATAAAGAGGTAGAGGCAAAATTGACAGCCATAGGAAATACTGTTTATGTAAAACACAAGACTCCCTTGACATAAATATTGTTTTAGGGCTTCTGTGGTGGCACAGTGGTTGGGAATCCACCCACCAATGCAAGGGACATGCGTTCAAGCCCTGGTCTGGGAGCGTCCCACGTGCCACGGAGCAACTAAGCCTGAGCTCCACAACTACTAAGCCTGCGCTCTAGAGCCCGTGCGCCACAACTACTGAAGCCTGTGCACCTAGAGCCCGTGCTCTGCAACAAGAGAATCCATAGCAATGAGAAAAGCCCGCACATCGCAACAAAGGGTAGCCCCCGTTTGCTGCAACTAGAGAAAGCCTGCGTGCAGCAACGAAGACCCAACACAGCCAAAAACAAAGAAAAAAAAAGTTTTAAAAATTAGATAAAAAAAAAATTCGATCAGTTAAACTTGAAAAAAACCTTAACTTGAGAAATATCAGAAAAAATTCAATATTAGATATATAAGAATTTAGTAATTTAAACATATAACTTAAAGTTTAATCTTTAAAATAATTCCTTATTATTCAAGTTCAAGTTTTTCATAAATTAAATAGGTAATACAGATAAGCAAAAAGAAAACATTTTTTAAAAATCGGAGTAACAGAATACTGTAACAGAATATCAGAGAGAATACTGTTATTATTTTATCACTTTTTCTATACCAGTATATACATACAAGCCCATGGGGTTGTACTCCAGAGTACCTGGAAATTTGTGAGTTGTATCCTTTTTTTTCAGTTATACAAATATATGTATATATTCTTTTTCATATTCTTTTCTATTATGGTTTATCACAGGATGTTGAATATAGTACCTGTGCTATACATTAGGACCTTATTGTTTATCCAGCCTCTGCTTATCCCAAACTCCCAATCCTTCCCTCCCCTACCCCAACCTTGACAACCACAAGTCTGTTCTCTATATCTGTGAGTCTGTTTTTGTTTCATAGATATGTTGATTTGTGTCATATTTTAGATTCCACATATTAGTGGTATCATATGGTATTTATCTTTCTTTTCTGACTTACTTCACTTAGTATGATAATCTCTGGATCCGTCCACATTGTTGCAAATGGCATTATTTCATTCTTTTGATAGCTGAGTAATATTCCATTGTATATATGTACCACATCTTCTTTATCCATTCATCTGTCGGACACTTAGGTTGATTCCATGTCTTGGCTATTGTAAATAGTGCTGCTATGTACACAGGGGTGCATGTATCTTTTCAAATTATGGTTTTGTCTGGTTAGTTTCCCAGGAGTGGGATGGCTGAATCATATGGCAACTCTATTTTAGTTTTTTGAGGAACCTCCCTACTGTTCTCCATAGTGCCTACATCAATTTACATTCTCACCAACAGTGCAAGAGGGCTCCCTTTTCTCCATACCCTCTCCAGCATTTGTTATTTGTAGACTTTTTGATAATGCCCATTCTGACCAGTGTGAGGTGGTGCCTCATTGTAGTTCTGATTTGCATTTCTCTAATGATTAGCAATGTTGAGCATCTTTTCATGTGCCTATTGGCCACCTGTATGTCTTCCTTGGAGAAATGTCTATTTAGGTCTTCTGTCCATTTTTTGACTGGGCTGTTTGTTTTTTTGTTGTTGAGTTGTATGACTTGTTTGTATATTTTGGAAATTAAGCCCTTGTTGGTCACATCATTTGCAAATATTTTCTCCCAGTCTGTAGGTTGTCTTTTCTTTTTGTGAGTTGTATCTTCTACTCATAATTTATAAAGAAAACTTTTCATATTGATATGCAGCTTTATCATTATTCTTTTTTTTTTTTTTTTTTGCCGTATGCGGGCCTCTCACTGTTGTGGCCTCTCCCATTGTGGAGCACAGGCTCTGGATGCACAGGCTCAGCGGCCATGGCTCACAGGCCTAGCCGCTCCATGGCGTGTGGCATCTTCCCGGACCGGGGCATGAACCCGTGTCACCTGCATCGGCAGGCGGACTCTCAACCACTGTGCCACCAGGGAAGCCCTATCATTATTCTTAATTGCTGCATACTATTCCATCTTAGACACACCTTAATTTAAGCCATCTCTTATTGTTAGACATTAGATTATCCCCTATTTTATTTTGCATAAACAGCATAAAAATAAACATTCTTGTTTACCCATCTTTACATGTATGTGGAGTCATTGTCTTGGGATAAATGATGAGATGTGGAATTTTTGAGCTAAGTAATATATACATGGATATTATATTCCCAAACTTCTCAGCAAAATAATTCTATCAGTAACAACAATTCTATCAGTAATTTCATAGCAGTATATGAAAAAGTGACTGCTTTCCCACATCTCAGCCAAGACTATGTGTCTACAATCTTTTTATCCTTGCTAGTCTGACAAAGGATATCTCGTTATTATTTTAATTTGCATTTTTTTAAAAAAATTTAATGTTTCATATGTCTTGTCATTAGTAAGTCTACTATTCACAAACTTAATCTAGTTTTTATTAGTTTCTATTTTTAAATTGATTTATAATAGCTTTTTAAATGCTAAGGATATTAATCTTTGCTCTGTCATGAATGTTACAAATATATTTTTCCAGTTTTACATCTATCTTTATGGTGCTTTTTCCATATAGAACCTCTAAGCCTCTTTATGGTCAAATATTTCAGTCTTTTTCCTTCTGATTTCTTCTACTGAAGTAATGCTTAGAAAGTCCTTCTCAACCTAAGACATGTACCTGTGGTTTCTCCAACAATATATTTATTTCACGTGTTCAAATATTTAATCCATCTAGATTTAAATAGAGCTCTGAATTAATTTTTTCCACATCATTAACCAAGTGTCGTAGCATCATTTGTTAAATTATTTCTTCTTTCACCACAAATTTGAGAGGCTGCTTTTCTCATATAGTATTCCAATTCCTGTGTACACTGCGGTCTGTTTCTCGACTCTTCTTTCTCCCCTGGGCTGTCTGATTCTTTCTTGCAACAAGACCCTTGTGTTTTTCTGGGCTGGTCATCTGCCAACACTGGCCTCCCCCTGCTGAGCAGTCTCAGCATTGGCTGCAGTCCCCACTGACACTTCCAGTCTTTCCTGAGGTGAGGCAAGGGATGGCTTCTCTCCCTGTGATTTTTGCTCTGTTACATGGCAGCCACAGACAGGTTACTTGAGCCCCAACAAATTATATAGTTTAGTGCCTGTTTTTATTTTGGCCAACAATCATAGTCCCTTGTTCTTCCCAGCATAGACTTCATTCATTCATTCAACAGAAGACCACTACAGTACCTGGATCAAGACATTGTCAAGCAAGGGACACCATGCCATCTATACATGAAGCCATTGCTCTTCAAACATTAGCCCTTGTTGCTGAGTCTGGCTTTCCATGTCTCCCAATGTGGAAGGCAACATTCTTATCATGCCTTAGAAGGCCGTAGAAGGCCCTTTGTGATCTGGCCCACTCTTCTTTCCCCTCTTCAGTCTCATATCCTACAACTCCCTTGACAGCCTCCACTTCAGCCACACTGACGTCTTCACTCTTTCTTGAACATTCCTGTCAGGGCAGGCAGGTTCTCCTCAGGACGTTTGTACTCACCATTCCTTCTTCCTGGAATTCTCTTCCCTCAGCTAGCTACATGGATAACTTGCTCACTTCCTTCACAGTTTTGCTGACATCACCTTGTAAAAGATGCCTACCCAAAACACCTGTTATGGACAGAATTGTGCCCCCTAAATTCATATGTTGAAGCCCTAACCTGCAATGTGACTGTATTTGGAAGTAGGACCTATAAGGAGGTAATAAAGGTTAAATGAGGCCAGAAGGATGGGGCCTTAATGCAGTAGGGCTGGTATCCTTATAAGAAGAGGAAGAGACATCAGAGCTCTCTGTCTCACCACGTGTGTGCACAGAGGAAAGGTCATGTGAGGTCATAGCAAGAAACAGCCATCTACAAGACGGGACGAGAGCTCTCACTAGAAACTAAATTTTCTGGCACCTTGATCATGGATTTTTGGCTTCCAGAACTGTGAGAAAATTAATGTCTGTTCTTTAAGCCACCCAGTCTGTGTTATTGTGTTATGGCAGCCTGGGCTAACTAGGACATGATCCCACTCACGTTAACTCCAAGGCCCTTTTGCCTGTACTACCAATCTCCCTTACTTATTCTACCCTAGCCCTTAACTTAAAAAATAATCTAAAATTTACTTCTTAGTATTTTAATTGTTTATTCTCTGTCTTCGTCCACTGGAATATAAACTCATGAGTGTAAGGATTTCTCATGTTTTCATTCATTGATGTATCCCTAGCTGGAGCATAGCAGACTCTCAATAACTGTCTGAATGAATTGCAGCAGACTCCTTCTTCCTTTAAGGTGAATTCTCTCTCAGAAGCCCTAATCCTTGCCTCAGTCCATTAGGAAGCATCTTTGTAAGTCTATCCCACCTTGAGGGCACAATTTGAGCCCTTTGTTCAGGTGGGTCCTCCGCCTCCACGACAATTAGTGCAAGGCAATAGATACTAGAGTTGGAATTGGGGGACCCCTTGCCCGGGGCATATCTGAATTTCAGGTCCAGCTCTTGGTGTTTTAATTTGGGCTCCCCTCAAAGCAGAGCCTGAAACAAAGATGTGGATGCAGGTGGCTCACTTGGAAGGTGATCCCAGGCATCAGGAATGAAAGAGCAGGAGAAGTAAGGCAGAGAAGAAAGGAAGCCAGTGAAGGGTATGTTATTGAACCAATTACTGCTGTGGGCAACTGGAGCTCACTCCTGCCCGCGCCCCACTGGCAAACGGTGTAGAATGTGCCTTGGAATTATTCCTCCATCAGACAGGAAGCATTTTTGGGCCCACTCCTGTCCCCCTTTGTTTCAGAGTATCACGCAGAGGTGTTACTTCCCGTGCCCCACTCTGCGCCATACTCTCAGGCTGCCATATGTACCAGCTGAGCGAGACGCAGCAGTAATGTGAGAGAACCCTTCAGCACGCATAAGAAATGGTACCATGGCTACCACTGAAATCATAGGGAAGCAGAGGGAATGGGGTTTGGGGCACAAGAGCACCAACTACATTTGGTTACAATAAATTACATTTTAAGAACTGCTTTAGTATCTCACTATAGAATATATAGAAATATTTCTATTTCTATTTCTATATATTCTATTACTAAGTTTTCATTTTTCATGTAGGTAAATGAACTTTGCTAGAAGGATGTGATCTATTAATACAATATGGCACACTGAGCCCATAAACTGAAAAGAACACAACGACCTATGGACAGAAAGCTGGCTTGCAGTTCTCAGTCCACCGTTATTGGTTGTAGCAATGTTGCTTGTTGATTTGTGAGAATTTTCATCCACAGTAGCTCTTCCTCCCAGTAATCTTTAGTATATAAGTAAAGATATTACCCATGATCAGTGCTCCTCCAGGGGCAAGGTATGTGTGGTATTTCAGCACAAACTGCTATCTGCCATATCAGACTCTCCAGACAGCCTCCTCAGAAGGCTCATCCTTTTCACGGATTAATTGAAACTGTTACACCAAGTCACCGAAATGGTACAGTATCTAGGAACTACTGTTCTTTGCTCAGAGATAAACATCTCCAAATGAGGACTTCATCTAAGCACAGAGTGTTCCTCATTTTTCCAGAAAATTACAACTAAATCAACCCTATGTTTTAAGGATGCAAGAAGCTTAATAGACCTAAGAATGGAAAAATAAAATACCTGCAAAAGCTGCAGAGAGAAGAAGAGTTCAAGTATGCACAAAAAAATTTCAGAAGTTCACTTCTGGACACTATTTATGGTTGGAGGAAGGAGAAGATGCTTAGAAAATATTTGTGCCCATAACTGCCTGAAATATCATGTCTGGTATTTTGGGATGCAAGTCTAACCCTTGAATGAGGAATGTCCCTGGCCAGGAGGACATGTCTAGCATGTAGTAGGCATTTAATAGGTTACGTGTATATTTGTTAAAAGCACAATACATCTTCCAGCTTAATCCCTGATTCCACACCTGAGAAAAATAACCCCTACTTCAGGCATGGTATTCCCCAAGCATTCTTCAGATTTAGGCTCAAGCAATAGTGAACACATTTTGTTCTAGGTAAAATCTTCAGTATAAGTTTATCTCATTTAGTCCTCACCCAAACCCAATAACATGAGCACCTATTATTTGGGAGATGAAAAAGCAGAGGTCAGAGAAGTTGAGACTTTTGCCCAGGGTCACATAGCTAGAAAACATACAGCCAAGATTCCAACTGCAAGTTCAGGGAGTGGGCACTTTGTTTGTTTAAAGGCCTCAAGTTCTTTGCCACTCCTCCCATCAAGAGGGGGCTGCTCTAAAACTCCTTGCCTTGAATCTAGGCAGCCTTATAAACTACTTTGACCACAAGACAGAGGTGAAAATGATGCTATGTGATTTCCGAGGTTAGGTCATAAAAGGCCATGCGGCTTGCCCTGGCTCTCTTGGAACACTCGCGTCATCCACGGGCTCCCTCTTGGGACTTCCCCTCTCAGAACCCAGCCGTCATACTGTGAGAAGCCCAAGCCACATGGAGAGGCCATGTGTAGGTCCTCTGGTCAACAGTCCTGCTGCACCCAGTCATGGAGTCATCCCAGCCCAGACCCCAGACATGTGAGGGAAGAAGCCTCCAGATGATTCCAGCCCCCAGCCACTCTAGTCCTCCCAGACCAGCTGAGGATCCACACAACATGGATCAGAGACAAGCCATCCTCACTGTGCCTTGTCTGAATTCCTGACCCCAGAAGCTGTGAGCATAATAAAATAGCGGTTGTTATTTACACCACCAGTTTGGGATGATTTATTAGGCAGTGATACTAACTGTAACAGGGACCTTTCCCCAAACTTCAAATATCCCATGCACTTATGATGACATATAATCCCATAAAGTCCCACAGGCTCATGGAGACCCATGAGTGCCACCTAGATCCCTTGAAGTTACAGGGGAGCAGGAAGTAGGGACTCTGGCCCAAACTCTGATCTGGGCTTTGTTTCTAAAACTCTAGCCTCAACAATTTCTCACTCCTTCCTATTAGACCTTTCTAGTAACTTTTTCTGCCTGCTACCTTATTTCGGTCACACAAAGCATCCTTTGCCTCTCTGAGCCCACCTAGCCCCTCTGACCCTTCCTAGCACTAAGATTTCTATCTTCATTCTTCACAGCTCTCCCTCTGGTCCCTAGAAGCAGGGGGAAAAAATCTACCTTCTCTTACTGTCGGTCTCAAGACCTGATCACCAACCCTATTTTGGTGGAAGTCACTATTTTCCACAGATATCCCAGCCCACTCACACTAAGTGTGACGACCAAAAGGCACCCATTCCTCTCTCCTCTAGGCTCCTGTCCACTGGAGAGAGCATAAGTGCCAGATCGAGGGCCTGTCCAGACAGGAATAGCAGAGCATCCTCAATAATCATCAAGGTTTAGTAAGAATTCGATTTTATCAAGCCCTTACCTTAAACACATGTCATCATTTTAAAAATGAAGCAAGTGTGGATTGCATTGGAATCTCAATCAGACCAAAACAATTAACTGACTGTATAAAACAATTCAAGATATCAAATATATCTTGTCTGAGAGGCAATAGGAATTTCCCATCCCTAGACCCAAAGTCTAAGTACACAGTAGCTAAGGCCTGAAATTCTACTCTTCAAGGTTTATTCCGTTGGCTTAAGGCTTTGTTCCCCTTTAAAATTCAAATATCTTATGAGTGTCTTACCACTTAGTGACAGTGGCTGGTCTTGCTAACTGACTACCTAATATCCATTCTCCTCCCCTTTTTTTCTGGTTACAGAACTCCAGTTTGGGGGTTGGGGTAACAGTATATACAGATTCCATTTCAGCTAAGGGTGGTTGTGCCACCCAGCTCTGGCTTCTGAGGGTCTAGGTGGAAACCGTTGAAAGGGGCTGCCTGAAAAGCTTGTTTAAAAAGGCAGATTTCTAAACACTCTTCCATTCTTGCTTCATGAAAGATGGAGACAATTCGGGGAGGCACAGCAGCCATATTGCAAACCTAAGGACGTGAGTTACATGTCACAAATAGCAGAGCCTAATTTGTTGATGGCATCACAGAGTCACTGCACTAGTGCTATAGTCAACCTATCCCATTCCAGATGGGCGACACCCTATTGAGTTAAGGCTGGAGAGAGAGGTTTCTGTCTCTAATGGATGCAGTGTTACAAAGGTTTGGGAAATCATCCAGGAAGTGAGTTTTGAAACAAGCAAGAAGGCAGAGGCATTAGAGGCTGTAAGTACTGTACAGAAAAAAAGGTTCACTGGAGGAGAAAACTGTGGAAGTGGGGCCCTGAAAGTCAGCCTATCATGAACAACTTGACTTAGGTTTTACCCTGCATTCTTTTTTTTTTTAACCCTGCATTCTAAACTAACTAAGTGGAGAAATCATTCCATGACCTTCCATAAGTGGGAGAAAAGAAAGCATTTCTTTGCAGCGTCTTTATGAAACAATAACGTGAATGCTCAACATGCAAATGCTTCAGGAAGATTTTTCTGGGACGAATCTAGGTGAATCACAATTCTAGTCAAGAGGTTTTCATAAGCAACATAGAAGGCCAGAGGTTTCCCTAAATGATGGCTCCACAGGAGCTGGTCGTGGGGTATGAGCTCACTGACTAAAATGAACGTTGAATTGGTGTTTTTGTTCTCCTGAAATGCAGTTGTCATTGGCTGGACTTGGCAGTGCATAAGTTAGTACAAACATTACATAGGACCATTTGAATATTTTACCAAGAACTTTGTTATTTGAGAGCTGAGATGTCAGAGCACTCTAAAGAGAAAACTATGGTCCAGTTTTAACCTTTAATCTAAAATATTCATGCAAACCTCAGTTTCTTTCGTGAGGATTTCATGCATAAAATCAAAGACAAGCTAAGGTTGAAACTGGTGGAGAGTTTCCTTTAACTTGGAATTATCTGTACTGTTTACCACTTCTCCTTCAGGAAAACGTCGCCATAAGTTGTAGGTACATTTTGTGAAATCCCACCAACAGTTCAGTAGGTGGGAATCAAGTGAGTTACAATGTTTTTAGCTTAACCCCACAAAGAATTTTCCCATTCTATAGCATTGGGGTGGAGCGGTGCCTCTCGAACTGTAACGTGCAGTATGACTCATCCAGGGATCTTGTTAAAATACAGGCTCTGATTCAGTAGGTCTAGAGGTGAGGCCTGAGCCTCTGCATTTCTCACAAGCTCCCAGGCGATGCTGATGCTGGTCCATGAGCCACACTTTGAGTAGCCAGGGAGTAGAGCATGGGCTAAACTGGCTGTTCCTCGGGATCATTTAGGGATCTTGTTTTTTTAAAAAAAAACCCAAAAAGCAAAAAACCACCAAGTCTTGGGCCATATCCCAGCTCTACAGAATCAGAATCTCCGGGAATGAGGTGCAGGAGTTTGTATTATTAACCATCTCCCCAGGTGATTCCTATTCAGCCGTGAGCTGCACCTGGTCTGCAATGAGGCGAGCAGCAGGTCTCAAAGAGTAGCTGTGCGCCCCTAGATCAGAATCGCCTGAGGAGCTTGACGATTGTGCGGATCCCTCTCTGCAGATACCTCCCTTCTGCTGCCTAGGAAGGAGGCAAAGGGTGGAGGGAGTAGAAAAAATCAGGAGACAGTATAAAAAGAGAGATTGACGTCACTTCAACTCCCAGCTGGCAGGAGTGGAGAGGGCCAATTCTCCTGGAAGTGACAGCATGCGACGCGCCTCCCGCTGCCTGACCACCTGCACCTCCTTCCTTCCCTTCCTCTCCCTGGCAAGTGCCACAGCCAAGGCTGCCCCTCGGGGGCTGCTGGGGGGCCTAGTTAGAGAGGAGAGAAGAGGAAAGAAAGGGGAGGGCTAGAAAAATAGGCAAAGGTATAGTAAGTATGAACAGCCTTAGGCTTCTGTTCAAGCCAATGCAAATAAATAAATACATATTTCAATATCTGTACTTGCTGAAATGGTAACAATATATTATTTGGCCAAAAGAGTGCATTCCAGTTGCGTAAAATTGTGTCTATGTGTAGAAAAGGGTCTGGAAGATCATGAACCGTATTAATTTCCAAGCGGTGAAATTTCAGGTACTGCCTTCCTTGCTTCTGTACACTAATCTGTATTGTTTGAATGTTTTACACTAAGCATGGATTATTTTTATAATGAAAAATAAATTAAAAAGCCATTTTCATTGGGGGAAACAAAAACAAGTGGTCACAGTGCTAACATACTGTAGGACACAGATTGAGGAGGAGGATACAGGCCCTTCAAGAAGCTCTCAGACTCAGCAGTCAGAATCATGGATGCTTTCTGAGTTGCAGAGATATACAGCTAGGTGGCCCACAACAGATGTCAGGGCTGGACTCTCCTGCAGGGAGTGGCATGTGGCCCAAAAGTCCAAGATGGAATCCAAGTGTATGTTATTGAGTGCAGATCTGAATAGGAGTTTAGCGTATTAAAGGAGAGAAATTTATCAAGGTTGATTAGTATGAATAAAGTAGCTCTGGAGGAAAATGTATGAGTCAAGGGATCTCGAAAAAGCCACTATAATGCTTCAGAAAGATGGCATTCTTGTGGCTATAACAATGAGCTGAGCCAAGAGCTCAGCTAGAGATTAAGCAAGCAAAGCTGAGACCTCATCAAAGGTGGAACCACTCCTGCTTGCCCTGGGACTCACTCCCCATGGTACTGATATAATAGAATTGCCACATGCAAATGAACTAAATAGCAACTAGGTGTGGAACAATGATCTCAGTAGAAGTTTGGGCAGGCTTTGTACATCGGACAAAAGATGAGTTCATGAGGGGAAGAAGCTAAACAGGGTCTGCTTATTTGGAAATTTCTTGGGTACTGCAGACCTGTGGTATCTCCCACTGATTTGAACTCTGGTCATGGAAAATCATAATCTAAATGTTTGTAGGTCCATGTTGCCTCGGTCTCCTGCTTCAATCATGGGGAGAAAAAGAAAAACATAAAGCAGCCTGGAGGGAGGGGAGAAGGTCAACCAATTAAATCACCCCTAGGATTCTGAAAGCTGGGTCAGCAAAACTCCCTGAAACTCCTAATTTCTGAACTTGTACTGCCATCCACAACTTAAAGAGATTTTTCTCTTTTAATTTCCTATATCTATTGCTTTCTATTAGCTCAAGCTTCAGGAGGGAGGACTGGGTCATGGAAAGAGAAATATGAACCTAGATACGGAAACACAAATGTTTAAGTGAGTATGAGGCACCTTCTAACAGTGATAGATAAGCTGAGAAAAGGGGCTGCATGAATCATTTTGCCTCACACAATCTCAGGCACCTTCATCATCACAATCTGAGCCTGGCTTCATCAGCACACTTTCATCGAGTTAGTTTCCAGCCACTGTGCTATCTACAAGGGTTAAGAAAATGAAAGATAAATGTTTCTGGGAGATGGGAATGGGATGAGGAAAGGGGGAGGAGGGACATGGACATGGAGACAGCTGCTGATAACACACTGTCATGACAAGCAGACCCTGTGGCCAGCTTGGGCTCATAGCCTGCCTTCGCCTGTTACTTCCATTGCTTCCACCTGGATATTGTAGCCAATAGAGAGTTGCCCGGGCAGTTATCATGCCACAGGCTAATTTTACTGCTAGGAAAAGGTAGGATTTAGGTTCCCTGCAGTGACTTAGAAAATATCTGTGATACAGCATCAACAGCTGAAATCAAAGGAGGTATCTCAAGTGGGGGGGAATGAGTGATCAAAAATAGGAGATGAGAAATTGTCACTGACTTGTTTGTCACCAATGTTAACTACACAGGAGTGCGTTTACAGTTTGAACGCATGCTGCATCCAGGAAGGTTTGACTGGTGCTGACCATTTCTGGGCCTCTCAGGGTCTCAGATCCAAAACAACTGAACACACCCCCTGAGGAAGCTGCTAGTTCAGCTCTAACTCTCCTGGCCACATCAACCTAAAATATCCCTACAGACAGAAATGGTTCTGGAGCAAGATTCTGATTTTTTTTTTTTAACAAACGTATTTATTTATTTATGGCCGCGTTCATTGCGGTGCACGGGCTTCTCATTGCGGTGGCTTCTCTTATTGCGGAGCACGGGCTCTAGGTACACGGGCTTCAGCAGTTGTAGCATGCAGGCTCAGTGAGGGGCCCAGAGCACAGGCTCAGTAGTTGTGGCGCACGGGCTTGGTTGCTTCGCAGCATGTGGGATCTTCCCAGACCAGGGCTCGAACCTGTGTCCCCTGCGTTGGCAGGTGGATTCTTAACCACTGCGCCACCGGGAAAGTCCAAGATTCTGATCTTCTTTTCTCTTTTTCAGACCCATCAGAGGAGATCTCCAAGAAGATGCGTGAGGAAATTTGCCAGTTGGCCAGGATTCCTTCCAAGGTGAGGTACATTTAATATACATGCTTGTGGAAAATGCTGTATCTCAAACGCAACCTCCATTAACCCAATTATTCTTCATTAATCATGGCTGAAAAGTCTGGCATCAAGAGACACGTAGAGCTTTGTGCCGTGGCAGTATCGTAGCCAATGAGCTTTATCTGATGGGTGATTATTGCAAGTTGAAAGAGACACTTAGATCCTGGCTCCTCAAAATGGGGTTCCTGGAGCAACAGCAGCAGCGGCATCTGGGGGCAAATTGGAGAAGCAGACTCTCAGGCCCCAGACCTACGGAATCAGAATCTGCATTTTAACAAGACCCCCCAGGTGATCTGTGTGGGTTTTCAAGTTTGAGAAGCGCTGCTTGAGATTCTCTTGAGGAGGTCATTTTCATTCATCAGGTTCTAAATAGGAAACCAGTTGAGAAGTAAAATGTTCAGTAGGGCTGCAAATACTAACACTGAAGTTGTTAGTGAATATTGAAAACAAGCCAGCAAAAGACAGTTTTGAAAAGCTAGTATATACCCTGTTCTGAGGTCAGAAGGTAGGTGCTACAAGGAGAGTGGCCCTAATTATGAAGATAGGTGTTTCAGCACAGCCAACCACTGAATCCCACACCCTTCCTCTTAATCCTTTCAGTCTTTCACAAAAAATGCCACATGACTCTTTTGGCAGAATTAGCTCCCAAATTCGCAGTGGGAATTAGAGGAGAACATCTTCTCCTTCCTTTCCTCTGAAATGTGGGGATGGGGGCTAGAGCAGGCACTCCTGAGGCCAAGAGTAAGCAAAACAGACTGGAAAAGCGGTGCTAAGATCCAAGTGCCAGAGGACACACAAGGCACAAAACTGCAAGAGGGGACAGGAGAGTGATGCCTTGTCGGGCACCTGGGACTAGAGAGGCAAGAGGAGGTGGAGACTTGATAAGGAACTAAGGATAGGAGTAGGGAATTGTCTTGGGGTGGGTGGCTGCTCTAGATTAAAGCCACTGTTTTTATTTTTATTAGCCAGTGCCCGATGGGCGGGCCCAGCTAAAGAACCGGGGGAAGATCAGATAGATTCCACATGGGAGGGAGATGATGAAAGAGGTTGAAAAAGTATGGAGATAAATTAGTTCAACATTTCTGGGCAGTTCGGTGAATTTGAAAGGATAGAGCGATATGATCTTGAAAAGCATAAGCCAGGGTGGGATGTTAACACATAGAACCAGACCTCATCAAAAGCGTGAAATCGATATTTTGCTGCCAGCATCCTCTCTCTGCTCCTGCCTTTCTTTCCTTCTTGCTACTCCCTCCTCCAACCCACACTGAAACCCTTGGTTTAATGTGTCCACCAATTCCTTTAAGCCTGTGGATGTCCACCAAAAGATTTGTCCCCCTTTTAAAAGGAAGTTGAATTTGTATACTCTTTTTTTTTTACATCTTTATTGGGGTATAATTGCTTTACAATGGTGTGTTAGTTTCTGCTTCATAACAAAGTGAATCAGTTATACATATAATATGTTCCCATATCTCTTCCCTCTTGCGTCTCCCTCCCTCCCACCCTCCCTATCCCACCCCTCTAGGTGGTCACAAAGCCCCGAGCTGATCTCCCTGTGCTATGCCGCTGCTTCCCACTAGCTATCTACTTTACGTTTGGTAGTGTATATATGTCCATGCCTCAGACCTGTAACAATGATGTCCCCTGAAACCCCTCAAATCCATGTCAACAGACACGTGCTCATCTATCCCAAGGCAAGACTTATGTACATGACATTCTGAAAGGATAAGAAAGATGAACTCCGTAAGTAGTTAGGGGCTTAAAAAAGATGGATGACTCAAAATTTCATCCCTGAGTTCTTGAGCAATTGATAAGGCCACTGAATAGACTGGGGGCAAGAGAGAGAATGGATTTTTACTAAATGTAGGGTTGTTATTTTAACAAAATTCTTTATCAATATTGTAATTTATTTTAGGTCTAATCTCAGATTTCTCTTTCATACTTTCTAGCCCTTTATCGTTAGGATATTTATAATTTTTTCCCAGATAATTGTCATAACTCCTTTTGTTCTAGAATTTCATACCACTCAAATGCCAACCAATTATCCCAGTTGGTTCTAAGAGAAGAGAATTGGCAAGAAACAAACATCCCAATGTTTGAGAGCAGAGGGTGAACGATATTTTTAACAATGGTAATGAGAATTCAGTTTTCTTCAAGGATCATGCAGTTTAACCAATTACATTGAACTATTAATCTGAGGGGGAGGGGAGGGGGAAGAAATACTACTCTCTCATTACTTTCCTAATATCTGTCATCTTCATAAGGTTTTCTTTGGCACACACAGATGATCCTCGTGGCAGTGCAGAACTGAACTCTGCAGCATGTATTGGCCAAATGGTACAGTTCCCATTTGGTGTGTGCCTTGTACATTACTTGTCAAATTAGACATGCTAGTGACATCCGTAATTACACGTTGCAAGCAGCCTGGCTGCAGTTTGAAGTGTACCTAGATGCTAATCAGACTTCAGGGAAATCCCTGTGAACAATGCATTCAAACCTCCTCTAACCGCGGGCTTGGAGGCTAGGCATAGGTTCTTTTATAATGCCAACATAATTTCTAACTGTCTCTGATAATTTAGAATGCTTTTTAAAAGGGTAGAAAGCTAATCCCCAGGGGGCCTGGAGAACCAATTTTCCAGTTTTACCAAGTTTATTTTGTGTTAATGGTGTCTTCGCAGGCCACGCCCATCGTGGGGGTGGGATGGGGGTGTGGACACAGCTTTAGATCTAGGCTATCATCAAAGATTCTTGTGCTTCAACTTCCCATCCAGCCTTTCTGAGACTCTCCTCCACCCATGCTCCTTCCCCGACCCCAAATACTTCCATTTGTGTTGGCGTCATAGTCTCCTCCCTTGTGCTTTAAATCTATATGCATTTATCGAACACCTATTGTGTGCCTGGACTGTACTGCAAAGACAAATGATTCCTCAAGGTGGTCACAGTAAAATGAGGAACACAGATACACAAAGACATAATTCTAAAACATGGGGTGACTGTACTGATGGTAACAGAGCCAGTGTATTATAGAAGTACTGACGAGGGGAACCCAAACCAGCCTGAGGGGTGTGTGTGTGTCCACATACATACATCTGTGTTTTGAAGACCAGGGGATATCACAGGCACTGTCAGTGCCCCACCCTTATTGCCTGGAACCCCTTTGCCATTTTCCTGCACATCAGCTCAGGCCGCTTTCACTCCCAGCAACCAGCGCTGTGTCTCTTTGTCGAGGACAGCTCTCAGGCTGCAGGAGCCCACTTTGTGCACATGCACAGAAAACTGAAGAGTCTGGGAATTTACTTCCCCAGAGGCAGCCCTATGACTGACAGCTGTGGGTTTACAAGTGCCCCAGCCCCTTTCCCCCTGATCAAGGTAACTCTGATGTGTACCCTCCCCTGCTTCCACAAGTCCCTAGTGGGATGGAGCCCAAGTTACTCTCCATAGCTCTCCATGGCAGTAAGTCATCCTTGCTTGTTCTCCTTCCCTTTCCTGTCCCTCTGCCCTACTTCCCTATTACTTTTTCCTGGAACACCTACTAATAAATGCACATGAATCCTCATCTCGGGGCCTGCTCCTGGGCTACCCAAGTTAAGACAGGGAGAGTAAAGGAGAGAAGTCTTCCTTGGGGGTCCATCTAAGCCAGGTCCTGAAGGAATGGAAGAATTTCTCAAGATGGAGATAAGAGTTTCACCGCAAGAGAGGGTGAAAAGGGAGCGCTGTGGAAAGCATTTCAGATGGCATGAAAGAAAAACAGCCTGGAACACAGAGAGCTAAAACCACATCCTAGAGCAGAAAGTCTGAGGACAGGATTGGCCAGGGATAAGCCTGGCAGACACCACATCTTCAAGGGCTTGATGCATTTGGTGGGCTCGAGCCAGCTAGCAACCACGTGTTAAATATTCAGAAATGTTGTGATCTGGCTGTTAAATGCGGTAGCTTGAAATGGGCCGTGGTGGGAGTATTTACACTATGGAAATTTGCAAACACTACAAGCTAGGGCCTTATTTGAATAGAACTGGTTTACCAGCACACTACTTAGCCATGCAGAGGAGCTTGCTTTTCACTTTATAGGCAGCAGTGGGGAGGACACTTGCTGTTTAGCAGTGGAGTGATAGAAGCAGATTTGTATTTTTTATCTAAGAGTTTGATAGCCATGTAGAGTTTAGAGAAGGCAGAGGGCCTAAACCAAAGCAGCAGTAGCAGACGTGGAGTATGGGGGAGAGAGAGAGTGAGGAGTTGGTCTTATTGGATGTGAGGATTGACGGACAGGCTGACTGGGCAGATGGCTGAGCCAGCCACCAACAGAGCTGGAGAATACAGGAAGAAAAGCGAATTTGGGTGACAAGTTTATTTCTGGAAATGTTGAATTTCAGAATTCTGAGAGATTGCATGGTGGAGCATAGGCATGAGGTCCAGACAGACCGGGGAGTCTCCACAGCTCCAGTCACTTAAGTGAGTCCTGGCCAGACACTGCCAGCCAAATCCGTTCTCTCCTTCTTGGGGTGGCTGTCTCCGTTACTGACTGCCTGTTCTGTCAGTTTCTACCTGCACTCATAACTCTTTATGCCTCAAGTAGAATGACAGCTCCTCTGAAGACAGGGCTGCTCTGGCCAGCAGGCCCTGGGTAATTCCATCTTTTCTGAATTTATAGTTCTCTCTCTCAGGCATTTAAGCCAAGGCTCCCAAGATGTCATGTAGAATGTTCTTTATGTGGCCCCACCTTGTATCCCCAGTTAGGGGCCCTCCTTCCCCAAATGTGACCTTGGATCACAAAGTCAGATGTTTATCCTTTAACTCTTCCCTCCCTCGGGTGACTTCCCAGCTTTCCAGAAAGCTGGCCCCGACAGATAGAAGACAACCTTAGCTTCCCTTTCTTGGGTGAGGGAGTTGACAATGCCAGTGTGTGGAGAATTAACCTCCGACTCCCAAGTACTCATCCTATTTCCTTTCCAGGACCTAGGAAATCTAAGGAAAATGGTATTCTTGGAGGCTGACCATGGCCTCTTAGTTTCATGAGGAAGCTTTGACCTTCACTCCACTCCTTCATTGCACAACATAGATTATGAACCTTTGCTTGCAGATGTAGATTTCACTCAAATTCCATAGGCATTTCTAAGTAATTTTTAAATGAAGTGACATAATAGACATGCTTCATTCCTGTCAGCTCTATCACCTCCACGCCCCTACCTCAACAGACCTGGAAATGACAAACCAAACAGACATTTTGAGAATGAACTTTTAAGGCAAACTTCAATGCCTGCTTCCTATAAATATATTCATCAAAGGAACTCTGGAAACTGCCATAAATTTATGCCATTATACTCACGTATGAATTAGATCAGTTTTCCTAAACTAATACAATCTAGGCATATTATCATTTTTTGGACGCAATAAAAACTGTGAGCTTGCAAAGTATGTAGCTGACCAAACAGATAACTTCAGTAATGGCTTCACTGTAAAGTTTGAATTTTATCCTTAATGCTCCTTTTCAGTGTAGCACTGACATTTAGTCACCCTAAGAAAAGCATAGAGGGAAAAACACTCTAAGAAATGCTTTGTAATCTAGAAGGCTTTCATTTAAAAATCCAAAATCCCTGTACTAAGCAAATTTATATAGAGAATTTTTCCATTTGAATTTCTACATTGTTTTTAAACATGTTGGGAAAATGTGTAGGAAAAAATTCAACACCTAGCTAGCTTTCAAAATGTAAATACTAGTTACTTTCATCTCCATACTTAGCTCAGGAATAACTGGATTATTTTTTGCCAACATTTCTCAATACTCTCACATGGGAGCTAAGATAAATCATGGCACATTTAATATCAAAGAGTTCTTTTGGTGTTTAGGAGTGGAGAGGAGATTTATTTATGAGCCATTAGCAACATAAATGGAGACTGCTCTTGGGACATAATTATCTACTTTATATAAATAGGATATGGCTACATGGCAATAAAAATACAGCATTCATTTAGATAAACATGAAAACATTGACATATTTGAGTTTTTCTATTTAAATATGTATTCTATTAATTTTCAGACTTTTTAACACAAGAAGGTAACTTGGATTGAAGTGATTCTCAAAAATATAAGCATTGAATATTTGCATTTGAATTAAGGGAATTTATTGATCAACTACAAACTGGTTTTGGCTTTGGCTTAATGTTTATATTAAATAAAGAACAAATTGTTATTTCATAGTCATATATACCAGCTTAATGAAGACATATGCTTTCTCTTATTCAAAAGTAAAATGAAAAGGCACAAACCAATCTGATACCTAAGATGAATCATTTCACACTGAGCAAATTGCATCCCATTTCTTCATATGTAGAGAATTCAAGAAAAGAGGTAGCCATGGCATAGTGAAAAGACCACTGGCTTCAGAGCCAACACAGCTGGGCTTGAGGGCTGGCACAATTCCCTTTTTGGATAAATGGACAAATTAGTATTAAATATTAAAATCATGAAAATAATGCTGTGAAGATTAATATTTATGTTAATATAGTTCAAGTCCCGGGCATTGTGCCTAATACATAGTAAATGCTCAGTGAATAGTAGCTACCCTGCTTTAAAACACCAATGGCTCCCCATTGCACTCACATTAATTAACACGGCTCCAAAGATCCTTCACGATCTGGTGCCCCTGACTTCTGATGGCTTCACTTTATAACATGTCCCTCTTGTACTCTTCACTGGTGGTCTCCAAAGTGATGTATGTGAACACCAGAAGAGGTAGAACAGACCCTTTTTGTGCACTAGCTATACCCTACAGGCCTTACCACTTCAGCGTGCACCAGCCAGTTCTAAATGGCAATGTTTACATCTCTGTGTCAGAGCTTTCTCCAAAGTTGCAGAAGGTCACTCAGCCTGTTCATGCAGAAAGCTGGAAATGTTGGAGGTCTGACACCTCCTGGGAACAGCCTTCAACTAAGGACTGAGGGTTGTTAGATACCCCAGCTTCACCATCCCTCAGGAGGGATAAGTCTGAGAGATCTTTCAAGGATTGTGAAGAGTCTGAGATTTTCCCCTGCCTGCAAGCCAGCAGGTCAGCCTGCCACCGTTTCGTGGATGCTGGCAGAAGACATGAGTCCCCTGGGTCAGAGAAAAAGAGCTTTATTACTCACAGCCAGCAGGCAGCATGAGCTTCACGTGCCCATTGGTTTCCCTTGACACCCAAATCCCGCGGGGGTGATGCGGAGTAGTCCAAGTGGGTGCTATGCACACAGTGGGTCTGTGTCATAGCAGAAGGACCCCAAGCTTAGAAAGCCCCAGTCTTACAAGGGTCTATTAGCAAACTTGCACAACTTTTGTCCCAGAGAAAGATATCTTTAATTATCCTGATCTGGAAACAAATCTGTCCTCTGCCCCTGGAGGGAGACACTATATATTCCAAAGATGTTTATATAACAGACAGCAGTACAAAAGCTGTCACAAGATGGATAGAAACCCCACTGAGAATTGTCTGCCAGCAGTGTGCCCTATACCATCATCACACGGCCCCGGCCGCACTGAGCACCACAGCGGTAACTCACTTGATAATGTTCCCTTCATTGCTTCCTTCCCTTCTCTGTCTCTTTCTCCACTCTCTAACAGTGTTTCCTGAGATCACCTCCCAAATAAATGACTTGCAGATACCTGAACAAAATTGGAATGCTATTAGGAAGGAATAAAAGAGAAAATGGATGGCGGATCAGTCAGCAAGAAAGTCCACTATACCTTAAATTTCTCCTGCAGGATGTAGAAGCATTTGCTTTAGGCATTGTGGTTGAGCTAACCTAAGAAAGTAAACGAACTGTCTATCTTGCATTAATTCAAAATACATACTTTTAATTGAAATGCATCTTGCAGTGTTACCTGAGCAACTGATTGAATTACCTCATGGGCATAGTTCAACTGCTAAGAAATTCACTGGTCCCAATCGTTATCCAACAAGATGACTCTGTCGAGGAAGAAAACGCACTTTATGACATAGTCTGATATATATGTTCAGAATATAATTTGGTGACCCGTGATCACTCAGGAGAAAACAAGATTTATTTCCTCATTCCAAAAAGTAGGATGTTCTTTATTTTTAAGCCATAGTGGCAGAATTCATTTTAATTGTTCACATATGAAATCCAGAAACACCATATTTTTAGTGGAAGGCTATAGTTCTAGCCACAAACAAAAATAAGGATGTTTTCCATTTGTCTCCCCAGATGGCATCTAGCTTTCTTGACTTTCAATTTTCGTTCCTTTTACATTCTTCAATTTTAGTCATGAGGTGCTAAATGGCAAGGTCTGTTCTAGGAAGAGCTGTGTTACTGTGTCTATAAGACTGCTCAAGGAGAATGTTATTCTAGTCCATTCTTTCTCAAAGTGTTGTCTCGGGACCAGCAGCATCAGCATCACCTGGAGTGGGAATTCTTAGGCCCCACCCCAGACCTACAGAATCAGAAGCTCAGGGGTGGGGTCAGCCTCTCTGTAACAGGTCTTCCAGATGATTCTGACACACACTCAAATGTGAGAACCACAGCTCTAGGGTTTACCCCAAAGTCCCAATTCCAGTAAGGAATCCCTCGTGGCTTCTGTGTCAGGGAAACCAGTTACCAGCAGCCTGATCATACAAATTGAAGTAGCTTCCAAACCAGGCTTTGATTGTGCTGAGGGTGGATTACCTCAGAGACTATATGCTAAAGTCTTTGAACTAGAACATGGACATTGAAGCATCCAGTTTTGACCTCCTCCCTTTAATGAGCACTTTGAGTTGTTTTGGTTTCAGTTTTAGTGTTTGGGGCTTTTTTGTATGTTTTAGAAAAGTGACATTATCCTCACTTCAGAAAGTGACATTCACATCTTCAAAAAGGTCCTTCCTGATTAACCCCATATTCCTTTGATGTGGCATTTCACTCTGTGACTCAGTGTCCTGTTAACATTTGCATATTCGCTTTGCGTGGCATTAATCTACATTCAAGCCATGTGCTTTGCAAATGCTCCTGAGTATGTTACATCCATCTGTCAGACTGGAGCTCATGGGCACAGACCAGGATTTTTTTTTCTCATCTCCTCAGAATCTGTTTGACCTCCATGCCTATGTTGGTCAAATGCTATGCCAACCAAACAGTGGTGTGTGTGTGTGTGTGTTTGTGTGTGTGTGTTTGTGTGTGTGTGTTTGTGTGTGTGTGTTTGTGTGTGTGTGTCTTGGCACAACAAGTCTTTAAAAAAAAAAGAAAGAAAAAGAGAAAGAATGAAGATAAACTATTCAAATGTCCTTACGCCATGCACTGAGGATCAGGTTTTTCCAAATTCCCCACCATCTTGACAATGCCTGGCCCTCACTGTCGACATGAATGAAATACTCCTAAGAACTTAACAAGGCTGATTTTCTTCCAACTGACTGGCCAGAAGGAAAAGCCCACTCCTCTGTGGTGGCCACACATCGAGTTCTGGGTCCCTGCTGCAGAGGTGAGGCTGGGGTGCCCAAAGAGTCCCAGTTTGCCTAGGACTAGGAAGTTTCCCGGGATGCATGACTTTCAGTGCTAAAACCAGGACAGTTCTGGGTGAACTGGAACAGTTGGTCACCCTCACTGAGGCATCTAATTCAGAGAAAAATTAAAAAGAGTTAGTAGGCTCAGCTTTCACATCGTGCCCTGCCCACTACTCAGGCCAGCTAGCCAACAAGATAGTACAATCATCAGACCTTCCCAAATCCTCCAAAGCCCTCGGCAAAACTGTACAGTGTGCAAAATGTTCAGCTCCCCCACCTTCCCCACTTTACATCTCTCTTCACATCCCTGCCCTTGGTGTGGACCCCAGTTTTCTGGGTCTTTCACCTCTTGCCTCTCCTCCCTGCCCCAACCCAATCTTGCCCATAGGAGATTTCATCCACATGAAGTTACAAAGGCTAATTAACAGAGCAGTGATTCTCAAACCTCAACACAACGTTAAAAAACAGTCTGCTTTTGAAAAGCACTAAGGCCTAAACCTCACCAGCGGAGATGAATTTAATTGATCTTGGGTGGATCCAGGCATTTGTATTTTTTAAAAGCTCCCTTGATGGTTCTAATCCGCAGCTAGGGTTGAGAACCGCTGGCTTGAAGCATTTGTTCTCAAATGTGGCTGCACACTGTGATCACCTGCAAAGCTTTAACAACTACTTATGTCTGGGTCCCACCCCCAGAGTCTCACTTAATTGGTCATGGGCACAGTCTGGACTTGTGGAGGTAAATACTCCTCAGGAGCGTCTAATGTGCAGCCATATTTGAGAACCACTGATCTGGTCTCGCCACTCAAAGTGCCACCCACCAGCAACTTCGCCTCACCAGGAAGCTTGTTAGAATGTAGACTCATGGACCCCACCCTAGACCCACTGAAACCAAATCTGCAGTCTAACAGGATTCCCCCAGGTGATTCATATGCATGTTAAATTTGAGAAGCTCTGGTTTAGAGTGTTATCCACCTCCCAGAGCATTTAACAAGAGCTAGAACCTTAACCAAAAAAAAAAAAAAACACCCAGAATTCTCTTGCAAGAATTTTAGGCATCAGACAGAAGGGAGGAAAGCATTTTGGTAAAAGGAGGGTTTCCCCAGTCCTCTGAGTCATGTCCCGAGAAGCAGTCACCTACTCCTCCTACTCATAAGAACATTCTGGTGTTATTAAATGTCAGTTGCAGATATACATCTGGCTGTGAATCAGACAAGGGGAAAATAGACACTGTGGAGGGTTGTAGCTGGTGTACAGGCTTCCTGGAAATGGCTGGCGGAGTTCAGGAACTGGAACTGGCATCAGAGTTATCCAGAGCACTGTTATTTCAAAAGAAAAAAGAAAGAAAAGGGAAGGAAGGAAGGGAGAAGGAAGAGAAGAAAAGAAAGAAAGAAAGAAAGAAAGGGAGAGAGAGAAAGGGAGGGAGGGAGAAAGAAAGAAAGGAAAGGAGGAAGGAAGGAAGAAAAGAAAGAGAAAGAAAGAGAGAGAAAGAGAGAAGAAAGAAAGAAAGAAAGAAAAGAAAAGAAAAAAGGAAGAAAGAAAGAAAGTTTTAAGCAAAATGGGCCCTGTCCCACATTGAAAGTGAAGAGTATAAGTTGGGGGGTTGGGGGAATGACACAAACGATAGCATTATAGAGATTGAAATTAACCCAAGTTAGAAATCGTATGTATATCAGTGGGCAAGTTAGCAAATGTGTCTGTGTCTAATATATTGAATTCTACAAAAGATGCTAAAATGAGAGCCTTGGCAGAAAATGGTGATGACCTTTACTTACTTTAATAACAGTTAAACACTATTTAATTCCTTTGTTTTATTCTGAACAGTCAGAGGTGGAGGGTTCCTGAATGTCTGAGCTGGACCTCCATTATAATGCAGTCCCATTCCCTCCTTCTCTATTTAGACTTATTCAGAATTACACTCCATTTCCAAAATAGACTGGTGAGGGGTGAAAATGAAAAACACTGTTGTGAATCACCCCCCAGTGGCTTTATTCTAAAAGACCCCACAAAGGAGCAAGTGTAGCCCAAGTTCTCTGTGGAACCAGGAACAGGGAAAGAGATGTCTACAGAAGTGAAATGCCACCCAGCCTCCCACTGGGTCAAATACGCTAACCCTTGTACTGTAGATTCCAATCCCAGGTTAGTTACCACAACGCATTCCAGGATCTTCAACAGTTCAGTGGTATGCAAGAGGAAAAGGCTGACCTATTTGACAATTAGTCAGATGGGAGGCAGGCATTCTGAACCCCAGGAGTGCGTGCAATCCCACATGGATTTCACAAGGAGCAAAAGCACAATCAGCCCCATGTACACAAGAACCCAAGGAACAAAGGACACCACATTGGAGCTACCAGTGATAAGTTGAAGGCAGAATGCTTTAAAAATCCGGTTTAGCCACAAAGGAGGGAGTTTGGATTCCTCAGTTTAAATATATCTAAGTAAGCAATACTTCTGACTAGACCTGTCACCTAGGCACTCAGCAGTTACTATGAATTCTGACAATTTTTATAGCAACAAAATAATGCAGTCATTTTCTATTAGCATGAGCATCTCTAGGGAGCTTGTTAGCAATGCAGACTCGAGGCCCAACCCTAGACCTGCTGAACTAGAATCTGCATTTTACCAGAATCCCCAGCTGATCCATATGCTCATGGATGTTTAAGAATCACTGATCTATAGAACAGTGATTACCAATCCTGGATGTGCATTTGAATGACCTGGGGAGGTTCTCAAACTTGTGGCTATCCAGGCCCCAGCCTAAATTAATTAAAGCAGCTTTGGGAGGGGGACTTAGTCACCCCTGTGTTTTAAAAGCTCCCCACGGGTCTCTGATGAGCAGCTAGTTTTGAAAGCTGCTGCCAGGATATGTAAAATAAGGAGCAGGGCTGTTTTCCAGGGTATCATTCTCTCTCTCTCTTTCTCTCTCTCTCTCTCTCAATCTCTCTCTCTCTCTCTCTCAATCTCTCTCTCTCCATGAAATATTGGCATCATAATTATGTTAATTAAACTCACAATTAAACTTTAAAGTCCTTTTTCATAGGCACCCACATGGACATGACATGGACCTGTGTCCCTGCCCATCACCTCTTCAGGCCTCTTCAATAGATAGAGCCAAAAAAACTATGTCCTATTGGCTCTACCCAGAATTCCCTGTGTGACCTTGAATGGGTCACCGTCTCTGAGCCTTGGTTTGGTTTTTTCTCAAGCGAATATAATCTTATAGACCCTTTTTGCCTCCCAAGGTGACTATATGATAAAAGGGAGTAGGATGACCAACTGGCCTGGTTTCAGCACCCAAAGTCTCATATCCCAGAACACCTCTCAGTCATGGACAAAACAGGGTGGTTGGTCACCGTAGGAGAAACTAACATGAATCACTAAGACAGACCCAGAGAGCTTTGCTAATATAAGATTGTATCTGGCTCCCAAGACAGGCTTTGCTAAGGAAAGAATAAAATTGCCAAGCTGATCTGAGATGCAAAGAGTGCAAATGGGGAACCTAGCAATTGCTCCTGAACCAGGAGAGCCCCTAAGAAACAGGAAACTGTGTTTGGGAGTCTTGTCCAAATCTGATAAGCCGTATCAGTTGTTATAGACTCAAATCCAGCCTACAAGGCAAAGACCAGGTTTTAAAGGATGTAAGATCCTGGCAGGTAGGAATGTTAATGATATAAAGCATCCCCTGAAGCCTGAAGCCCCATTAGGAGGAAATTGTAAAGCATTAAGAAAAACCGGACTTCCTTGGTGGTCCAGTGGTTAAGACTCTGCACTCCCAATGCAGGGAGCATGGGTTTGATCCCTGGTCAGGGAACTAAGATCCCAAATACCACATGGCGCAGCCAAAAAAAAAAAGAAAGAAAGAAAAGGAAAAGCATTAAGAAAACCCTATAGAAATTTTCCAGTCTTGCAGAAAAGGAAGTCATAAGCTTCACATTTGTTTCAAGCATGCCTCCAAGGATCATGATCTGAAAAGTATAGCTTACTCCCTGAGCTCTCAAGGGTGGTGGTGGTGATGGAGTGTGTACCTACAGGAGGCAGTAGATCTTTGCAGCTCCGAAGAAAATGTGTCTTTAGGTGAATCATTATTACAATGAACTACCTTATGGATTCCACTAAGACCTATTGAAGAAATCTCTCCAAGCCAGCTCTACAAAGAATTCTCATGACCCAATGGCATTGCTAGGAGCATAGTTTTTCATTGTATTCCGTGAGACCAAACCAGGCCTTGATTTGTAAAACAAAAATCCTGTCCTTGCTTGGACTATTGCAGTAGCCTCCCAGCTCATCTCCTGAGCTCTCTCCTGCCTCCCTTTTCAGTGGCCAACCATTGCCTTCAAGACAAAGAGCAAAACTCTGAACAAGGCCCACAGAGCTCTGTATGAACTATCCTCTATCTTCCTTCCCAGCCTCGTCTCTTACATTCCTCTCCCACGTACTTACCATGGTCAGTCAGACACAGTAATCAGTCAGCTCCATCTTCAGCTGTTCAGGGAAGCTCTCCCTGCCCTCCCAACCCCACCAAGGCTGTATCTCTAATACATATTATTATAACACTGTTCCTTACCTTCTGGGAATGTCACAGTTCATAATTACACATCTGTATGTAAATATTCGATTAATGTTTCTCTTCCCACGGACTACGGGCTACAGTAGCACAGAACTGGTGTTTTCTCTCTCCTTTGTATCAGCATATTGGCACATAGTAGGCACTCCAGAAACATTTGTTAAAGTAAGGAAGGAAAACGAGAGGGGAGAAGGAGGGGCAGAGGGAGAAAGTTAGAGGTATTAATATTTTTTATCTTTTGTAGGGAAAAATGTGCTTTAATGGAAAACTATGAATTGTCTAGAGCAGCGATGGGCAAACTATTCCCGTAAGGGCCAAATAGTAAATATCTTCAGCTTTGCGGGCTGTAGAGTCTCTGTGGCAACTACTCAACTCTGCCATCATAGTGTGAAGGCAGCCACGGGCAATCCATAAATGAATGCGCTATGTCCTAACAAAACTTTGTGGACACTGAAGTATGAATTTCATATAATTTTCAGGTATCACAAAATAGTATTATTCTTTTGATTTTTTCAGCCATTTATACTGACCATTTTTAGCTCAAAGCCATACAAACACAGGCTGCAGCTGGATTTGATGCTGGAACCAAAGTGCCAGCCCCTGGTCTGCAGCACAGTCTTCCGGGTTACTGGTTCGGATTCTCTGGAGCTATTCTACAACTCCCCAAGTCATTCTATAACTGACAGAAATGCAAACTAATTCTTGTCTCTAGACATCTGTAGGCCTGCCAATGAATTTTTTCAGGTGAAGGGACAGGCCCTCCCACTGGAAAAAAAAATCAGCTAGCTTTGCAACCTTTTGCAATTCATTTCAACATTCCTTTACTTCATATAAATGTGTACTTCTATGATTTCTCCCTTGATTCTTTATTATATCTGCCTGCATCTCTCATTCAATTTATGAGCTAAAGTCATTAACACATGTTCATTTTATGTATGTATAAGAATGATGTTTTCACCTTAAAAAAATTGCTTTTATCCACGGTCCTCCCCTGACACAGTAAGATCTGTGATGAAGCCTATAGTAAATTCTGTGGACTCCTTCCAAATATACCCCCATGCTGAGGCAAAAGCTCATGGCCTCTCTTTATTGATTCCTTAGGGTGCCTCATTTATTTATACTCCTCTCATATCAGAAAGTAAGGAATTTGAAGGTAATACATGCACACAGAAAATGAAGATAAGAAAGATAAGTTGAATCCAAGAATGAGGTTAGTATACAAAATACTATGGCAAAAGGTGGGCCATAAATTAGACTCTCAATTATCTAGAAATAGACCCAGAGAAGAAACACAATCAGTTCACATTTTTTGTCCATTTTTGTTGGGTTGTCTTATTTTTGAGTTTTAGGCTTCTTTATATGTTCTGGATACAAGTCCCTTATCAGATGTATGACTTGCAAATATTTTTCCCATTCTGTGGCTTATCTTTTCATTCTCTATTAGTCTCTTTCAAAGAGCAGAAGTTTTTAATTCTGATTAAGTCCACGACATATTATAAAGACACAGTATTTGTCTTTCTCTTTCTGACTTACTTCACTCTGTATGACAGACTCTAGGTCTATCCACCTCATTACAAATAGCTCAATTTCGTTTCTTTTTATGGCTGAGTAATATTCCATTGTATATATGTGCCACATCTTCTTTATCCATTCATCTGAAGATGGGCACTTAGGTTGTTTCCATCTCCGGGCTATTGTAAATAGAGCTGCAATGAACATTTTGGTACATGACTCCTTTTGAATTATGCTAACACATATATATGGAATTTAAGAAAAGAAAATGTCATGAAGAACCTAGGGGTAAGACAGGAGTAAAGACACAGACCTACTAGAGAATGGACTTGAGGATATGGGGAGGGGGAAGGGTAAGCTGTGACAAAGTGAGAGAGAGGCATGGACATATATACACTACCAAACGTAAGGTAGATAGCTAGTGGGAAGCAGCCGCCTAGCACAGGGAGATCAGCTCGGTGCTTTGTGACCGCCTGGAGGGGTGGGATAGGGAGGGTGGGAGGGAGGGAGATGCAAGAGGGAAGAGATATGGGAACATATGTATATGTATAACTGATTCACTTTGTTATAAAGCAGAAACTAACACACCATTGTAAAGCAATTATACCCCAATAAAGATGTTAAAAAAAAAAGACACAGTAATCATGGAACTGTGGTACTGGTATCAACATAAATAAATAGATTAATAGAACAAAACAGCGTCCATAAATAGACCCACATGTATATGGACAACTGATTTTGACAAAGGTGCAAAGAGTATTCTTCTCCTGGAACAACTGTATATCCACATGCAAGTGCAATGAACTTCAACCCATAATATGCTCCATATACAAAAATTAACTGAAAATAGATCATAGACCTGAATGTAAAAACTAAAATTCTAAAACTTCTAAAAGAAAACACAGAAGAAAATCTTTGTGACCTTAGATTAGGCAGATTTTCTACATACAACACCAAATATACAAGCCACAAAAGAAAAAAAATGATAAATTCGTTTCCAATCTTTTATATTACAAAAAAATACTACAATGCACAACCTTGAACATATGCCATTCCACATGTGTGCAATAATATCTAAGGGATAAATTTCCAGAATTCTAACCAGGCTGTAGCTAAGCATTGAATGACAGCAAGCTAGAGATTGTTCTTCTAGATGAGCTCTTGGTGTTGGGGTATCCTATGTTGCCAGTTGAATGTAGAACAATATGCTTTAACAATCAGCCAGGTTGATCATAGGGATTCATAATCTTTTATGAAAGTTAAACAATGTGACTAGAAGGCCAAGAGACCACCCAAAAGCAGGACCATCATTCTTCTTGAGAAATAATATTGGGTCACCACAAGCTCACAGAGAGTAGACAGAAAGGTCCCAAATTCTAGACCGCAATAAATTAATCCTGAAAAAATTTAAAACATGTAACAAAACACTACCTTGGCTTTAACAAAAATTCTAAACCATTTAATATGAAGAACCTTAGAATGTTTAAGACTGAGCAACATCATTTCCTACAATAACTTTCAAGATAAATTGGTTTTGAAATGTATGCCCAGATATCTGAGTAAGCTGATATGAAACACAGGCTTGTTACCTATAAATTATTTAGATATTGGTAAAATGTTATCATAAATGATCATTTTGTTTTAAAAGAGTCACCTGTAGTTCTTTGACTTATCAGTTATTAGATAGTATGGCTAAGAATTTATCAAAGCCCCTTTATGACACTAAATCCAGAGGGAATACTTTTCTCTTTTTTTCTATGTAGTGGTCCATGATAGTTAAGAATAAGAAAAAGATGTGTCTTTTATTTTTTTAAAAAAGTTTATTGGTTAGTGGATTTTTGTGTAAAATTTTCATGTGAACTGAAGAAAATTTTCTAATTAGGCACAAGAAAAAGTTGAAAAGGAAAAAAAACACCTGTAATCCCACCATTCCCCCAAATTTTGTCCTGATTCTAAAATTAATCTCACTACTGCTAGCAACAGGAGAAAATTTTTTTTTTTTTTTTTTTTTTTTTTGCGGTACGTGAGCCTCTCACTGTTGTGGCCTCTCCCGTTGCGGAGCATAGGCTCCGGACGCGCAGGCTCAGCGGCCATGACTCATGGGCCCAGCTGCTCCGCTGCATGTGGGATCTTCGCAGACTGGGGCACGAACCCGTGTCCCCTGCATCGGCAGGTGGACTCTCAACCACTGCGCCACCAGGGAAGCCCAACAGGGGAAAATTTTGAATACGTTACTAGAATTTTATTTTCTCAACATTTTGTCTGTAGAATTGGGTGAATTTCTGTTCTTAGTGAGGGACACACAAATAGAGTTGTTTCTTACCCTGGCTACACATTGGAATCACCTGGAGAGCTTTAAAAAGTGCTGATGCCTGGGTCCCACACATATTCTGATGTATGTGGTCTGGCGTGCAATCTGGACACCAGGATTTTTAAAGCTTCCTAGTAGGTTCTAATGTACAACCAACACTGAGAAGCACTGGTCCAAATATAAAGGAAAGGAGTCTGTTATGAGCTGAATTGTGCCCCCTCCAAAATTCATATGTTGATGTCCTAACCCCAAGTACTACAAAATGTGACCTTACTTGAAAATAAGGTTGTTCCAGATGTTATATATTAAGATGAGGTTATACTGGAGTAAGGGTAGGGCCCCTAATCCAATATGACCAGCATCATTATAAAAAGAACTTTGAATACGGTCATACAGACAGGGAGAACACAATGTAAAGACTGGAGTTTTGCTACTTTAAAAGTTGCTGCCCATGGGTCTGGCTTCCAATCAGCCTGAAACTAGGTGCTGACTGAGATCCCTGTCTTTGGAACACTGACACGTATTGGTACACATTCAACAACCGAGACATGTCCAGAATAAATCAGGTTGCTTAGACAATCACAATGGTTTTAGAGACAACCAAGAGCTGGGCAGGATTGAATGATAAGGTTCATCTCATACACAAGTCCACTCCTTCAAGACTGAGAAAGGTGGCTATTTCACCTAATACATAGAAGCAAATCCAGAGAGTCAAGCAAAATGAAGAAACAGAAGAATATGTTCCAAATGAAAGAATAAGATAAAACCTCAGGAAAAAAAATGTTAATGAAATGGAGCTAAGTAATTTACTTGATAAAGAGTTCAAAGTAATGGTCATAAAAATCTCACCAAACTTGGGAGAAGAATGGATGAATGCAGTGAGAACTTTCACAAGGAGGCAGTACCAAACAGAAGTCACAGAGCTGAAGAATAGAACAACTGAACTGAAAAATACACCAGAGGGTTTCAACAGTAGACTAGATGAAGCAGAAGAAAGGACTGGTGGTCTAGAAGATAGGGCAATAGAGCTCACCCAAACAGAGCAGCAAAAAGAAAAAAGAATTTTTAAAAGTGAAGGTAAATTAAGGGACCTATGAGAAAATATCAAGCAGAATAACATTCACATTATAGGGGTCCCAGGAAAAGAGAGAGAGAAAGGGGCAGAATACTTATTTGAAGAAATAGCAGATGAAAACTTCCCCAACCTAGGGAAGGAAACAGACATCCAGATCCAGAAAGCTAAGAGAGTTCCAAATAACATGAACCCAAAGAGATCCACACCGAGGCACATTACAATTAAAATGTCAAAATTTAAAGAGAGAATCTTAAGAGCAGCAGGAGAAAAACAATTTGTTACATATAGGGGAACCCCCATAAGAATATCAGCAGATTTTTCAGCAGAAACTTTGCAGGCAAGAAGGGAGTAACACAATATGATGAAAGGGAAAACCTTCCAACCAAAAATACTCTACCTGGCAAGTTTATTGTTCAGAATTGAAAGAGAGATAAGTAATTTTCCAGGCAAGAAAAAGCAAAAGGAGTTCACCACCAGTAAACTGACCTTACAAGAAATGTTATAGGGTCTTCTTTAAGCAGAAAAGAAAAGGCCATAAGTAGAAACAAGAAAATATATGAAAGAAAAACCTCTCACTGGTAAAGACAAATATGTATATATATATATATATAAAAGGCAGTGGATCAGCCACTTAAAAAGCTAGTATGAAGGTTAAAACACAGAAATAGTAAAAATCAACTGTAACTATATTAAGATGTTAAGGAATACACAAAAAGATGTAAAACATGACGTCAAAAACAAAACATGGGGTGGGAATTAAAATGTAGTGCTTTTAGAATGCATTCAAACTTAAGCAACTATCAGTTTAAAATAAACTGCTGTATATATAGGTCTATATACATGACCCTCATGGTAACTACAAATCAAAACCTGACAATAGATACACAAAAAATAAAGAGAAAGGAACCCAAACATAACACTAAAAAACAAATCATCAAACACAAGAGAAGAAACCAAGAGACGAAGAAAGGAACAGAGAAGAACAGCAATAACAACCAGAAAACAATTAACAAAATGACAGTAGGTACATACTTTTCAATAATCACTTTAAATGTAAATGGACTAAATGTTCCAATCAAAGGACATAAGGTGGCTGGATGGATAAAATAAACAATAAGACCCATCTATGCGCTTCCTACAAGAGACTCACTACAGATCTAAAGACACAAACAGAATGAAAGTGAAGGCATGGAAAAAAGTACTCCATGAAAACGGAAATGAAAAGAAAGCTGGGGTAGTGATATTCATATCGGACAAAATAGACTTTCAAACAAAGACTGTAACAAAAGACAAAGAAGGGCATTTCATAATAATAAAGGGGTCAATCCAAGAAGAGGATATAACATTTGTAATTATTTATGCACCCAACATAGGAGCACTTTTAAATATATAAAGCAGGGACTTCCTTCATGGCACAGTGGTTAAGAATCCGCCTGCCAATGCAGGGGACACAGCTTCAAGCCCTGGTCCGGGAAGATCCCACATGCCACGGAACAACTAAGCCAGTGTGCCACAACTACTGAGCCTGTGCTCTAGAGCCCGCAAGCCACAAATACTGAGCCCGCGTGCCCAGAGACCGTGCTCCACAACAAGAGAAGCCAGCGCAATGAGAAGCCCACACACCGCAACCAAGAGTAGCCCCTGCTCGCCGCAACTAGAGAAAGCTCGCGTGCAGCAACAAAGACCCAACGCAGCCAAAAATAAATAAATAAATTTATAATAAATAAATAAAGCAAATAGGAACTGACATAAAGGGAGAAATTGACAGTAATACAATAATAATATGGGACTTTAATACCCTACCTACATCAATAGACAGATCATCCAGAAAGAAAATCAATAAGGAAAAATTGGCCCTTAACAACACATTAGACCTAATGGACTTAATAATATGAAGAACAATTTACAATAAGCATATACTACTTTAATAATCAGAAATATAAAAATATACTTTCATTTCAAAGGTTAAGCTTATCTTTTCACAAAGGATAGAGAGGCAAAGATGGAAGGCAAGAAGAGAGACAGATATAAAACTACCCCAGAAATGATAATAGCAACTATTGGCTAGACCTGAACTGTCATCTTTCTCTTGTTAAAGATAAAATATTCGTAAATATCCAAAGGACTTGTACTAACAACTCATGTTTAATTTTTTAGTTGAGTTAACATTGAATAACAGTTCATTCCTACCGCCCAAAATAGATTTATGAAATATTAAATTATTGATTATTTTCACAATTCCAAAACATAAAAACTATATAGAGAGTTGTTAAAAAAAATAACAGAAGCACAATAGGGCATGTTTCAGGAGCTGCTCCTTAGGTCTGCCTGCGTGGCTTTTCTGTCCTGCACTGAAATCACCAGGAAGACTCTTGTGTCACCTCAGGACCCAGGACCTATTAAGTTTTTAATTTTAAAACACCCGTATGGAAAAAAAATTAAAAATAAAATAAAATTCAAGCACCTTAATTAGGATTACATTTGCAAAACTCCCTTGTTGGTTTTCCATTTAAGGACTTTATGAAAATATTTTTAGTCATGTACAAAATGAAAAGAACTAGGAGGCTAATTAGCATGAAATTCCACTTTCTGTCTAGGTTAAATACAAGGTGACTTGTTTTAAAGTAACTCAAAAGAAGGTCATCCAGTGTTAAACAGCCTGTCTTTATGGGAACATTCTATTTCAGAAAGATGTTTTATAAAATAATCACAAAAGGGCAGTACCTAGGGAAACAATATTGCATCTGTTTTTTTTTAAATGTGAAAATGAGCAAACTAATTTCAATAACTTTGGAGTAGAAATGCATTGAAATTATATTCATGTAAGTTTGACTTTAAAACCATGTAAATATTATGTAAACCAAAATTAAATTTAAAAGCAATTCCTGGGCTTCCCTGGTGGCGCAGTTGTTGAGAGTTCACCTGCCAATGCAGGGGACGTGGGTTCGGGCCCTAGTCCGGGAAGATCCCACATGTCACAGAGCACCTGGGCCCGTGCACCACAGCTGCTGAGCCTGCGCTCTGGAACCCACGAGCCACAACTACTGGGGCCCATGCACCTAGATCCCGTGCTCCGCAGCAGGAGAAGCCACCGCAGTGAGAAGCCTGCGCACGGCAGCAAAGAGTAACCCCCGCTCACCAAACTGGAGAGAGCCCGCGCACAGCAACAAAGACGCAACATGGCCAAAAATAAATAAATGAAATAAATAAATTTATTTTTAAAAAAATAAAAGCAATTCCTAAAATATTCAAAAGTAAAATTACACAAGTGAACATAACCATATATCTAGTTGTTGTCATAACTAGGCAAAGAGAAACTATTCAAAGTGATTTTAAAACAATAATTTGGCTCTATATCCTTGAGATATAGCCTAATGACAAAAAAAAGTTAAATTTGAATTTCAGATAAGAAACAAAGCATTTTTTTAGTATAAGTATATCCCAAATATTGGATGGTACATACTCATACTACAAATACCTGTTTTTGAAAAGTATTCATTGTTTCTCTAAATTTCCAATTTAACTGGATGTTCTGTTTTTTTTTTTTTTTTAATCTGGCAGCACTACATTGGGGAAAACTAGGTAAAGAATAAAAGGAACTTCTCTTTCATTTTTGCAGCTTTCTACGAATCTATAATAATTTCACAATAATTTTTTAAATTGAGAGAATAGAGTTTGAAAAGTAGTTGGTTCATGAAATGGGAGTCTAAATCATCTCAAACTGCCTATAGCTAAAGAAGAAAAATGATACCTAGAATATTTTTTAATAGTAAATGCAAAGAGGCAGTAGTCCTGGGGTAAGACCTGACATAAAATTATTTAATATAAGGGCCAGGTGAACTGAGGACTTAACAAACTGTTCTTTATAAATGAATGTGTTAGTGCTAGCTAACCAAGAAGGTGGGAAGAGAAATGGACTGGAAGACATTTCTCTGTCCATGGTACTGGACTGACAACGAAGAGATTCTATTTCAATCCAATACAAATATATCTTAATTTAAATCACACCTTGGATCATTGCAATAAAAAGCATGACTTGATCATTTTTTCCTTTATAAAATCCTTCTGCAGACCTGAAGTTGACAGGCAGTAACAGCAGAAAGAATTTAAAAGTGAGTGTTGGGAATGTAAGAAAATCTCTTCCAGAAAAACAAACATTGTTTCTTATCATTGATATAATTTTTCTTTAGTTGAGGAATTGTTTTTACAGAATATCAAGCTGTTTACTCTGAGTCATTTCAACACCAACCTGAAGTGGGGAAATAAAAATAGCAATGACCTCCTTCCTAATCTCGGTCACATTTTCAATTGGGGGGAAAAATTGAAGAATCAACTTTCTTTTTCCCGGCTTTGGGGGAGGGAAATAAGGTAAGAAGGAGAGAGTACTATGAGAGTGGACAAAAATATCACAGCACCAGAACACATGGTGAGTGGGTAGAGTGGGAGAACACTACAGAAATGGATATGCATGACCTCACCATGAGCATCCCTAAAATATCCTGTAAAAATGCAAGGATTAACAGCTTATTCAACACTGTGTGTACAGATGCACAGAGCAGACCCAGAGCTCAATAATCATTCCTTGCCTGACAGATTTTTCATTGAAAATTGGTGCTTAAACTCAAAATAGTTTTGCTCAGATAATTAAATGTTTTAAAAGTATATTTTCCACTTAGCAACATGCCTTAAGCAGGTTTCTCCTCTTAAAACCAGTGTAGCCAAATCCCCTACACAATATATGGGTACTACTTTTCAGAGGACCACCAGAAAGGGAAAGTCAAAGGTTTTCATGGTTAACATTGTACAAAAATTTAAACCATAAAAGTTTATCTAGTGCTTGCTCTTTGCTTAGCACTGAGATAGATACTAGGGATTTATGAAGATGAAATAATGCACAACCTCACCTACAGCAAGCTTATATTCTGTTTGGAGAGAAGACAAAATCGTGCAGAGGTGAAAACTTCATTTAAGAACTTTAAAGATTTGAAAATTGACATCTTCATAAACATTTGCTTCACACTTTCAACTTTACAGAGTACTTCCACATATTCTACCATCTGATATGCACAATAGCCCTATGAGGTAAGGGGTTTTATTAAGCCCCTGAAACCTACAGGAATTCAGCTTTGGAGAAGAAACCAAAATATTCCTAAATAATTCTTCAGATGGTATTAATTGATTTGATCTGGGGACGTATAGGGACATGGAAAATAATTGACCTCCTTGGGTGCATATTCTTATCCCCAACAATACATTGCCCAATCTTTGGTACACAGTAGATGCTCAATAAATGCCATTGAACACAAGTTGCATTAATGTATTAATAATTGTTACATTTGAGGAAACTATGAGAACAGCATATTCCTCAGGGTGATATCTATCTGTGCTTGACACAGTTAGTAGTTCAGTATATAGAATTAAACTAAACTGGTACAAGACTGACCCTAATAATAGAGTGCTTACCACATGCCAGATACTGCTCTAAGCCTTCTGCATTTATCACTTCATCTTAACCTCATGACAATTTTATGAGTTATAGGCTGTTATTATGCCTATTTTTCAGAAAAAGTAAAGTGACCTCTGGAAGGTTAAGTAACTTATCCAAAATAGTACAGGTATTAAGAGCTTATGATCTTTTCATTATTCACCCAGTAGACCATAAAGCTAATAGTCACTTTAGAAATTTGGTGGGAGGTATTGCCTCAGGCTGAGATGGTCAGAAAACATATCATGTCAGAAAAAAATAGAAAACAGGTCATCACATTAGCTGTCAAATTTGATAAAGTGAGAAACGGGCACTGCAGGAGAGTGAAGAGGAATGACCAAATTCACAGAGAGAAAAATCATGCAAGGGAAGTATATTCATTAGGGTCAGTAACATCAGCAACTGTAACAAACAGACCCCCACATCTCAATGGCTTTGTAACTTTATTTCTTGTTCATGTGAAGCCCAAAGAGTATATTCCTAGGTATAAGGTTGCCTTCCACATGGTCTTCAGATGCCCAGACTCCTTCCATCTTGTAGCTTTACCAGCTCCAAAATGTTGGTGTATACTGTGGAGTCCTCTGCACCTTGCTGGGAGGCAAGGGAAGAGAGAGCATGGAGAAGCATTCTAGAAATTTTTATTTCTAAAGCCTGGAAGTTGCTCACTTCACCTCTACCCTTATTCCACTGGCCTGAACTCAATGCTGTGGCCACATACATGCAGGAGAAGCTTGGAAATGTAATCTAGCAATGTGCCTGGAAAGAAGAGAAGGCATGGCAATCTCAACTATAGTATGCAAACTGGACCTTCTTCCACGTCCCATAGAAAGCTCTTATTCTCCTCTCACAATTCTGGTCTAGTCTTAGGTGTCGTTTATCACTGACCATGATGGCAAGAGTTGACTGAAAGGGTAGTAATCAAACATAATACTCACCCTAGAGTTAGCAACCACCTACAATCTGTTCCATGAATATCTACCTTCCTCCAGAACTGTGTTCTCATTTGGGAAAATGCGACTTCTTTTGGCAACATAATGGACATACAAACATTACCTAGCCAAGGGAACTCTGCCCAAAACCCAAGAGGAAAAAGGCAGGAAAAGGAAAGGTTATGAGCACATGGAAACTAACCACAAGAGAGAGAGTTTCATTTAAATTTATGAAAGGAAAGGAAAATGGAAGAACTAAAAGACAATCAAGAGTGTTTATAATATGTATAGAGCATATGCCAAATGTGTATGGAAGCACATACAGAGTAAACATGCCAAAAATGTTTTATTTAAGGGCTAAATGGGAAAAATTAGCAAAGAGGGAGAGGATAGAGAGTTGAAGATTCACCTGTCACCCTAAAAATAAGGTAATGAGAGCTTCTAATACAAATATGATGGACAGAGACACTGGAATTAGTGTTTTATGACAAATATAGCTCAAATGGGGAATATAAATTCTTCCTTTTTACCATACCATTACCCATTCCCCAGGATTGCTCCAAGGTATCCCAACAAACTTTGAAAAGATAACAACACTAGGGGTGGGAAAGCCAAAACTGGTGTCTATATTTGTTTGCCTCATTTCTTCCCCTCCCATTCACTCTTTCACAATGTGGTTTCTCTCCCCACCACATCATGGAAACCACTTCAGTCGAGTTCACCAGTGAGCTCCATCTTGCCAGATCCAGTGGTTACTTCTTGTCCTCAAACATAGTACTGTATCCTCTCAGGGGCACTTAACGCAGTTGATCACGCCCTCCTTCTTGAACTCATTTCCTTTCACAGTTTCAGTGACATCACACTTCCCCTGACTGGTTCCTCCTTTGCCAACTGATCTCTAAATGTTTATAAGCCCCAGAGTCCTCTTCTCTGTCTTACCTTGATGCACTCATGCAGTCTCATAGCTTTAAATACTACTGATGTTCAATACTCCCAAACTCTATCTTCTGCTGCTATGACATCTCCTCTTGGAAGTTAGGTAGGCTGCTCTAGAAGGTCCTCTAAATTAGTGACCTAGACCAAAAACCCATAATCCCCTCCCTCAACAAAATCCATTTCCCCACCTGTCTTTCCCAGTTTAGTAGATGGTACCAGCAGTCACCCAGTTGGTCAAGCCAAACCCTAGGATCACCCAAGTTCCCTTTTTCTTCTTCAACCCTCACAACCAATCTGACAGCTCCTCCTTCCAACTCTACCTCTAAAACATCCCAAATCTGTCCGTCTGCATTGTTTTCCCTTGTCCATGCCACCAGCACCCCTCACCACCAACATCTAGCAGATCTCGCTGCTCTTGCCCCTTTCTAAATTCTTTTCCACTCAGAAGTCAGAGTGATCTTTAAACTATAAATCAGATAACGTTATTACCCCCATTTAAAACCCCCTCATGGGCTTCCCTGGTGGTGCAGTGGTTAAGAATCCGCCTGCCAGTGCAGGGGACACGGGTTCAAGCCCTGGTCCGGGAAGATCCCACATGCTGCAGAGCAACTAAGCCCGCGTGCCACAACTACTGAGCCTGCGCTCTAGAGCCCGTGAGCCACAACTACTGAGCCCACGTGCCACAACTACTGAAGCCCGCGTGCCTAGAGCCCGTGCTCTGCAACAAGAGAAGCCACCGCAATGAGAAGCCTGCACACTGCAATGAAGAGTAGCCCTGGCTCGCTGCAACTAGGGAAAGCCCGCGTGCAGCAGCAAGACCCAACACAGCCAACAATAAATAAAATAAATTTATAAAACCCCCTCATGATTTTCCATTGTTTGTAAAATAAAATCCAAACTGCTAAGCATCACTGAAAAGAGCCTCTACCTTCCTAAACTCATCTCATGAAACTCTTCCCACCTCACCATGTTCCAACCACCCTAGCCTTCTTTCTATTCCTCAACCAGACCAATTCTCTAAACTAGCCACCTCTTCTAAAATAGCCCCTATTGCGTTCTATCTTGTTACCCTGTTTATTTCAGTACTTATAACAACCTGAATTATCTAATTTACATACTAGTTTCCTCGTTTATGTTTTGTCTCTTTCACTAGACTGTAAGGTTCATAAGGGCAGGGGCTATAAAGTTACTACTGTAACTTTCGTATCTAGCACTGATAGCTTATTGAAATGGTCCTCAGGCAGAAATTGTTAAATGAATGATTCAAAGGAAGTAGTAATTTGAACACAATGGAAATGGAGGAAATGTGTCTCCTTGGCCACCTGAATCTTCCACCAGTATTGTCTTCTGACCAGCGTTTGAAATCTGCTGAGATCTCATGAAGGAGAGAATTCTGAACTGTTGTCAGGCAGAGGTGATCCAAATAAAAGTTTAAATAGAGCTATTTTGGTGTGTAAGAGGGTCATCAAGGAAGAGTGGAAAGAAAGAGAAAACTGTTGATATGTGCCACTGGGGATCAGAGAAGCCAGATGGGGTGAGGCATAGAAATCATAAAGTAAAAGTTTTAGAACCACTACTCTCGGCTTTCACTTCCCAGCCCACAATAACCACCAAAGTGCAGTCATTCTATTTCCAGGGTTCTATTTCTAGGCTGTAAGAATGGAGCAAATTTTAGAGTATTACAGACTTTCACAGGAAAAAGAAAAGACTACCTAAAAATATTTTCACCTTTGCTAAGAACTGCTTCCAAACACAAACCTTTGTTTGTCACACCTGCCCCATTTCCCCCCTTTTCCCTTCTTTGCTGGTACCTATTCCCTCATTGCACCAGACACATCTGGTACCATATGAATTAGCTAACATGTCCCAAGTAATTTGAGCTCTTCAAACGGAAAGTGTTCCAGAAATAAAAATAAGGTGCTAAATAGTTACAAGTTGTTTCTACCAGAATTATTGTTGAGATTTTCTATTTTTCTATTTTTAAGTTTTCACCCTTATGTTTTATGGAAAAGAATGCCAAAGCATGTGATATTTCACCATATGATTAGTTCTCAAATAAGGGACACAAAGCTAGTATTATCTGGAGCCACATTTTCTATTTTCTCTTGAAAATATGCACCAACCTAAAAGAAGAACAAAAACTTTTTCTCTGTCCAGAGAGTCTTGCAAGTTGGATTCAAACTCTCTGTAGCATACAGGTTTTAGGTATTAGATTTACATTTCCATTCAGCTAACGTGAACTAAGTACATACTGTGTTCCAGGTATAGTGTTAAATGCCTTTACACTCAGTTTATTTCATCTTCATAACCATCCTCTGAGTGGGATATTATCGCCCCATTTCAGAGATGGAAAATTTGAAAATTAGACTATAAGTAACAACCGTGTTTATAAAGGCGATAGATAGTTTAGATAGGTAGATAGATAGACAAATAAAAATAAAGGCCATGGCAATTGTGTGCTTACAATATGTAGTGGGCAGAATAATGTCCCCCCAAAATGTCATCTTAATCCCCAAACCTCTGAAAGTGTTGCCTGAATGGTAAAAGGAATTTTGCAGATGTAACTAATGAAAGATATCCTGGATTATCCAGGTGATCCCAGTGTAATCATAATGGTCCTTATATAAAAGCTAGGTAGGTGAGTTTGTCAGAGAAGGAGTTGTGATGATAGGTGCAGAGATGGTGGTGATACAATTGCCGAAGGGGGCCACAAACCAAGGAATGCAGAACGCCTCTAGAAGCTGGAAAAGGCAAGGAAAGAGATTAAACCTCCAGAAGGAATGCAGCACTGCCAACACCTTGATTTTATCCCTTGAGACCCATTCCAGACCTCTGACATCCAGAACTGTAAGTGAATAATTATGTGTTTGAAGCCACCAAGTTTTAGGCAATTTGTTACAGTAGCAATAAGAAACGGATACACTGTGTATTCTTTTAACATCTACATATGCTCTTATGTTTACCTGTGGGACTGTAGGCTCCATGTGTCCTGTTCACTTCCACATCTTCAGCATTTATCGCAATACCATCTGCCCGTTCTTTGTGCTGGTGGTGGTTACTAATGATACTTCCCTACAGAAAACACAACAGCAATCCAAACCATTATCTGACATCATTCATTTTCACAGCAAGAGAAGGAAATTATGATTTAAATGAAATTAGTTGCTTTCTTTAATCACCTATGTAAATATTTGCACCCCTTTTTCCAAAATTGGAGATCTGTAACATCTTTCATTTTTAAAAAATCAGATGATTTAGCTGGGATTAGAAACTGATAGACTGAGAGATGTCAGCAAGCCTTCCTCAAGGCTCTTCGAGTTCCCTCCTTGGGTTAAACTACATCATCAGAAAGCTACCTGCTTGGCCTACCTTCCCCTCACTCTACAACTGTCTTTACAGAATATTTTAATGGTAAACATTGGCTTTCAGTGAGGGCCAAGGAAGAGATAAATTTTTAAAACACTAGTCTTTTAAAGAAAATGTTTAAACAAATTTTCTAATGATACTAGAAACCCTTTGACGCAAAGAACCCAGTGATAAATTTCTCTCAGGTGTCCTCATAAAGATAGCCACCAGGAGACACAGAGCTAAATTTGGTATGTGAAATCTATAGCTTCTTATAGCAAGGAGCTCTTGTTAGAGTTTTTCACCTTTTCTTATTTTGAAAGTTCTCTTTTTATCTCGTCATCATTTTATATTACCTAGTCTGTCTCAGACCAGCTGTTGAAGGTTGGAAGAATATAAATGAGTCAATATTAATATGTTAAACCACACTCTAATATTTATTACTGTCTTAATGAACATGCGAGTTATTTGAGAGCCATGTAGCTCAAATGCCATGAAACAATGAACTAACAAATCCTCAGCGACCTCCAGGCTGGAGGGGTATAGAGGGGACACATTTAACAAGATCCTGTGGATAAGCACAGAGAAAATGACTTCTACCCAGTAGGAAAGACTTCGTGAGGTAACACTCACCCTGGAAGATGTCCACTTTCTGATGAAAACCAGGATGGGCTAAATATATTTGTGAGGAACTCTGGAGATTAATAAGAACAAATGGCTTGAAACAGAAATTAAGTACTCTGTATTTTAAGTTTTGGACTTTGAACAATTCAGACAGGCTGAGAGGTCACTAGAGTTAATAACAGGCCTAGTATAAGGTTTTAACCAGTCTGTGATATCATTGGACACGATAGACGAGAGAGAGAGAGAGAGAGAGAGAGAGAGAGAGAGAGAGAGAGAGAGAG